>NC_063332.1:76739320-76870809 GCF_021869965.1 Rhincodon typus
AGGGTCTAGGCCTGAAATGTCAGCCTTCCTGCTCCTCTGATGCTGCTTGGCCTGCTGTGTTCATCCAGCTCTACACCTTGTTAACTAAAATTTAAGTTAACCTTCTGATCTTTTTAGAATATTTTACCATCACAAATTACAGTAGAATAGAAAATAAAATAAATGCAAATCTTCCTGGGACATTATACTAAATTAGATGTACTATATAACTGTTAGCATAGAACATAGAACTGTACAGCACAGGAACGGGCTTTTCTGCCAACGAAGTTGTGCTGAGCATGATGCCAAATTAAACTAATCCCTTCTGCCTGCCCTTGGACTATATCCCTCCATTCCTTGCATATTCACGTGCTTACCTAAAAGTCCCTTAAATGCCCCTATCGTATCTGCCTCCACCACCACCCCTGGCAGCGTGTTCCAGACTCCTATCACTCTCTGTGTAAAAAAAAACTTGCCCCTCACATCTTCTTGAACTTTCCCCCTCTCACCTTAAATGCATGCCCCCTAATATTAGACATTTCAACTCTGGGGGGGATAAAGATTCTGACTGTCAACCCTATCTATGCATCTCATAATTTTATAGACTTCTATCAAGTCTCTCCTCAGCATCCGCTGCTCCGGAGAACACAACACAAGTTTTTCTAGAATTTCCTAATAGCTCATACCCTCCAATCCAGGCAGCATCCTGGTAAACCTCTTCTACACCCTCTCCAAAGCCTCCACATCCTTTCTGTAATGTTGTGAACAGAATTGAACGCATACTGTATGTGTAGCCTAACCAAAGTCTTATAAAGCTGCAACACGACATCCTGACTCTTGTACTCAATTTCCCAGCCAATAAAGGCAAGCATGCCATACGCCTTCTTTACCACCCTATCTACTTGTGTAGCTATTTTCAGGGAGCTATGGACTTTGAAACCCAAGATCCCTCTGTACATCAATGCTGTTCGGACTCCTGCCACTAACTGTATATTTTCCTTAACATTTGATCCCCCAAAGTGCAGCACCTCACACTTACCTGGATTAAACTCCATGTGCCATTTCTCTGCCCATATCTGCAGCTGATCTATATCGTGCTGTATGCTTTGACAAGCTTCTGCACTATCAACAACTCCACTGACCCATCTACATTTTCATCCAGGTCATTTATATATATATCACAAACAGCAGAGGACCTAGTATGGATCCCTGTGGAACACCACTAGTCACGGACCTCCAGCCAGAAAAACATCTTTCACCACCACCCTCTACCTTCTAGGGGCAAGCCAATTCTGAATCCACATGGCCAAGTCACTGCTGGATCCCATGGATCTTAATCTTCTGGCTGAGCCTATCATGAGGGACCTTGTTGAAAGCCTTACTAAAATCCATGTAGACAGCATCCACTGCTCTATAAATTATTGTTATTTTTATTGAATTGCATGGCTTGTGTATCTCCTGAATTGCTTCTGGATTTATTAATGACAATCACATATCTGGCTAATTTGGAAATTCCCAGAAGATCTGTCACGTGATACCATAGCCTTTGATTTCCTAGAGAAGAAACCCTAGCTGTTTCAGTCCTTTTTTAACATCAGTAGTTACAGCGTCACATGTTATACTTCAGATTGCAGTCTGATGGACAGCTGGCCTGAAGGCCTGTTGGCTAACTACAAGGAAACCTGCCTTGCAGAGAATTGATAGGAGCCTTAAACAAGGGATCCACTTCCAGAGTGTAGGAACAAGAGTAGGCTATTTAAGCTTATGGAGTTTCTCAATTAGGTCCAAGCCATGGATTATGGGTCCACTTTCAAAATTGTTACTGTAATGTACCATGTGCTTTTCATACATGATGATATTAGTCCTCAAGTCTTTACGGGGTAAAAAGCTATTTGTGCAATATTATTCTATAATTTGTCACTGGTTCCTTTTATACCATAGGCAGACCATTTAGCTATTTGAGCCTGTTTGATTATTCAAATAGATCTCAGCTCATGCTTATCTGAACTCCTTTACTTACTATTTCTTACAGAAAAGGGGTTTCTGCTGCACATTACAAAGTAAACCAGCAGGCAAAGTCCCAAAGTTTCCTGGCTTAGTCTTTTCATTAATGACAATTCATGAGCATCATTCCAAAGTTGAATTAATTAACACCTGCCATATAAAATGGTAAAGACGGAATCCAGTATCTCGTTGTTCTTGCTCTACAACTTCAAGACCAAATTGAAAATAAAAGCTCAGAAAAAACTGCTAGAAATTCATGGTCAACACCTGAAAGATAAAGTTAAATTCTTGGCCTTACATCAAATCTTTCCCTTTCTCATTAAGATATTAACATGCCATGCATTTCTGTAACCTTCTGGGATTTTTTTATCGGATTCCCATTGTAATTTGTAATTGTTGTAATCCTATAAAGCATAGGTGCCAAAGCAGGCCATTTGACCCATTCATCTGAGACCATGGGTGATCTGATAATCCTCAACTCTGCTTTCTCGACTTAGCACTGTAACCCTTGATTCCCTTACCAATTAAAAATCTATTTTCTCAGCCCCGAATAATTTTAGCCAAGCAGCTTCCACAGCCTTCCGTGGTGCAAAGAATTCCTGATTCACTGCCCTCTGACAGATAGAAATTCCTGCTCATTTCTGTCTGAAATAAGTAACCCCTTCCCCTGAGATTGTGCTGTCTGGTTCTACACTCCCACAAGAGGAAACAACCTACCCCGTTAAGACCCTCATATGTTTCAATAAGTTATCCACTCATTCTTCTAAACTTCAATGAGCCACTGAGTACAAACCCAACCTACTTAACCTCTCCTTATAAGACAGATTCAACCTGGTGAACCTTCTCTGAACTACATTCAATGCCACTATATCTTTCCTTCAATAAAGGGATCAAAACTGTTTACAGAATTCTGGATAAGGTCTAACTGGTGCCTTGTATAGTTTTAGCAAGACCTTTCTATTTTTACACTCCATTCCCTTTGAAATAAAGGCTAACTTTCCATTTGTCTTCCCTATTACCTGCTGAATTTGGATGCTAGCTTTTGTCATTCATGCAAGAATACCCCCAAATTCCTCTGTGCTGTAGCTTCTTGCTGTCTTCATTTAAATAATTTTCAGCTCCTCTATCCTTCCTGCCAAAGTGCACATTTCCCCATACTATATTCCATCTGCCAAGTTTTCATCTACTCACTGAACCTGTCGTATCCCTCTATAGACACTTTGTCATCCTCACCACATGTCTTCCCATTGTTATGGACCAGGCCAGAGCCCCTAAAGTATATTATGGAGATAGCATAGATCCTTACTTTTATATTTTTTAAAGGCAAGTGTAAGGCGCTGTGTTCCAGATACGATTTGAATGCTCCACCACCATGCTTTAATCAAAACACACTTTATTCTTATAACAGTTAAAATATAATAAAAGAAAGAATTGGCATAACTTTATGGAAGTTATGATTCTCACGTGCTGTCTCTCTTCAGTCCAGATGAAAGAAACAATTTACCCCTTTAGATTTTTAAGAGAAAGCCTCGTTGTCTAAGATGTAATTCTAGCAGCCAGCAGAAAGCTTCTCCCTAACCGCAAGCAAAAATAAAAACCACCTTGGGTCTGTGTGAGCCTGACCCCGCCCACTCATTATTTAAAACAAAACCTAGGGAGAACTCAAAAGCCGTTTACCAACTGGTAGACAGGATGGTGAAGCAGGCATTTAGCATGCTGGCCTTCATCGGTCGAGGCATTGAGAATAGGGGCTGGGACATTATGTTACACTTGTATAAGTCGTTGGTGAGGCCACACTTGGAGTATTGTGTACAATTTGGTCTCCCTGTTATAGGAAAGACATAGTTAAACAGGAAAGTGTGCCAAGAAGATTTACGAGGATGTTGCCTGGACCAGTAGGCCTGAGTTATAGGGAGAGATTGGCCAGGATAGGATTTTATTCCTTGGAACATAGGAGAATGAGGGGTGACCTTATTGAGGTGTATAAAATCATGAGGGGCATAGATAGGATGAATGCATATAGTCTTTTTCCCAGGGATGGGGAATTGAAAACTAGAGGTTTAAGGTGAGAGGGGAAAGATTTAAGATGGACCTGAGAAGCAACTCCTTCATGCAGAGAGTGATGCATATATGGAATGGGTTGCCAGAGAAAGTGGTTGACGCAGGTACAATAGCTACATTTAAAAAACATTTGGATAGGCACATGGATGGGAAGGGTTTAGAGGGATATGGACCAAATGTGGGCAATTGGAACTAGCTGAGTGGGCACCATGGTCATCATGGACCAGTTTGGGCTGAAGGGTCTGTTTCCACGCTGTATTACTCTATGACTCTATAACTATCTGTCTGAAGGAGACATTTTTGTACCACAATGACAACATCCTTCTGCAAGAGAAACAGCACAGAACAGCTCTCTTAAAGGCACAGTACTTTCAAAGTATGTACTTCTGTGTCATCTGCAAACTTAGTGATAGCATATATCACCCAAATCACTAATATTATCTTGTAAATAATTGTGGCCCAGTCCTGATCTGTGTAATTCTCTTTTTAGCATTAAAGTGTATCAAAATCTCGAGTTATTACCTTACTCTGCTTGCTATTGAACAAAATAGTTGACAACCTTTACTTTAAATTGTTCATTTTCATCCGCTCAGAAACGAGTGGAAATTTATGAATTTAACAGAGAATGTGTTGGCATTTTTTTGCAAGGCACAGTTGGTAAATTACCACTTATGTGAACAAATTGTGAAACATGTAACAAATTAAAATTAAAATTGTATAAAACTAAAGGGCATGGTGAAAAGTCATATTGTTGGCAAGGCTTTTAGCTTTAAAAATTGCCTAGATCTGTACATGAAACTCATCTGCTGACTTAACTTTTTCCCAAATACAGTAACATACTTCAGTTTCCTTCTCGATTCTTAAAATTGTTGTTGTAGCCACAAGCAGTGAGGATGTAAAAGAAAGAATTGTTCTTTCACAAACTCAGGACAACCCGAATTGCTCCACAACCAATGAAGTAACTTTGGACTTTGCTAATATGCAGTGCTGTAATGTAGGAAAATATACCACTCAGTTTTTACATAACAATCAGTTTTAGTGGAGATGGTTGAGGAATAGGAAACAGCCAGGACACAAGCGATGATGGAAGGACGTGAGGAATGTGGTTGCCCTGCTGTTTTTCAAATCATGCTATGGTAGTTCTAACATCTAATCAGCATGAGAAATCAGGACTCCCAACAGTGTAAGCTGCATTTAGTCCTTCACTTCAGTGTCAATGTAGGCTACATGCTCCAGTTTCTGAGCTATCACTTGTATGAATATACAACTGCCTGACCCAGAGGTGATAGCTCCACAACTGAATCAAGATTGACACCCAAACTACAGCAAAACATTCAACACATTGCATTCTAATGGAAACAAGAGAGAGAATGAAAATATTTACACAAGAGTACCATTCCTTCGCAAGTGTTTATTACACAGATTTATTGTTAGACAGATTTTTTGCATAATTCAGACTGCACCTTCAGTGAATGTAAAATTTTAAAGTAAATAAACATTTTTTTTCCATCCCTGTAGGTATCGTCGCAGCTATGACTCAGATTTCACTGCTCCGCTTGTGGTTTATCACATCTGGCCAGCCTTGATGGAAAATGACACAGTCATTGCTAAGGGAGAAGCATTCACGAAAAGAGGAGCTCTGGTGAGTTGGCCAAGGTGTTGAGGAACAGCTAAATGTAGATAGTTTAAAAAAAACAACTGATTGTGGGTTATAATTCGGACCCTTGCGTTTCAAATCGCTCCATGGATTTACCCCTCTGCATCTCCAGTCCCCTCCAGCCAGCAACCCCACCAAGATCTTTGCACTGACTGTCACGTCCTATACTGCTCCAGTTCTGAACAAGAGTCCTATTGGACTCGAAACGTTCGCTCTGTTCCCCTCTCCAAAGATGCAGCAGGACCTGCTGAATTTCTCCAGCATTTTCTGCGTTTGTTGCAGATTTGTAGTATCCACAGTATTTTGCTTTTAAATATAACTTGTACCTATCAGGAGAACATGTAAGTACTTCGTAACCAAGAATTCTAACTCTTGAACATGAATGTTGACCTCAGGCTTCTTCGAAGGGCAGAAGGAAAGAAAAGACAGTTATGCCACAAACATTCAAGGAACAGCCAGTTGTGGAACAATAGATCACAGAAATTTTTGGTTAAGAGACAACCAGTGGAAGATTTCATGGAGATTCCTGGAGAACCTGAAAAAAGAAGGCAGAATCCATTGGGATTATTTATGCTGGCTTCAGAGCATTGTTTCATACTGATAACAGCTTGGAAACCTGTGGCTAACAGGATCTACTGAAATATTTTCCACTGAAGGTCTTAAAGCTGACCTGACGTTAGTGCCTCCATTATTGCAATGGAGGTCCTGGATTCAAAGCAGACTCCATGCTTGCATTTTGATTCAGGGAGGCCCATTTCATTTATTTTTAAATATAAAATCCTTGTTATATTTCTTTCCACAAAATTGGTGACTATTTTAAATAAAAATACTTCCTGTAATAATACAATTAAAAACCTTTTAGCATGAATATTTTCTGGGAGCTTTCACAGGATTGTACTTCATTTCCATAAAACAATTGAATTATTCCGATGTTATGGTAAAAGCAATGTTCCCGCTCATATTGTTGTTCCTGCACAGACACCTGAATGTTCTGTGTGGTGTGTCTAAACCACAGCAGAAGTCATACAATGGAGTATGATTAACTGTATGCGGGGTTTCTCAACTGCTGCATGGCTGCATGTGTACGCACCCTATAGGGAACATTGGGTGAAAGTCTCCCCAGCTTTATTGGTTACTTTTGCATTTTTATTTACTCAGTGGTCACCAAGTAAAAGCCGAAGCAGAGGTTCCAGTCCAACCCGCTCTCGTTCCACCAGTCCAGCCCGTGCACTGGTAGGTTATTTTAAAATAATGCTTGCTGTGACTCATCCATTACACAGAGATGGTAGACTAACAGCTTTCAACTATCTGACATAGTTAATATAGATTTAATTGTGGTTTTCAAATCTAATGTCTTGAATTTACCTGAGCTGGGAGTGCCAGGGGTTGCAAGAATGATTTGAACCACTGCTTTTGACTGGGATTGTAAATTGTGTTCTGCATGTGAAACAGAAACATGTTTCTACAGGAAACATGTGACATATTTTAATTTGTTCATGGGGTGTGGGCATCATTGGCAAGGCCAGGATTTAGTTCCTTTGGTACGTTGAGATGATCTACCTTCTTGAACTGCTACAGTCCTTGTTGTATTTGTCCATTAACAATTTTCACCTAAGTTGTAAATTTTTGTAACTCCTTCATTAAGCAGTTGAGTTGGCTGACAGGCAACCTATCCCCAGTCTTCCTTTTCTTCAAATGGTTCTTTTGTGAAGTTTTTATGAAGTAGATCATCTAGGGGTCAATCATCTTTGATTTTCATCAGAAATACAGAATGCGGAAGAATTATTTTATTTTGATATGTAACTAAAATATTGCTTTGAGTCAAAGTACTGTTATGTTCCCAGCTGATTTTATTACTGGAAAAGTCAGATTTCAGATTGATATCTAGCTTGATAGATCATGTTTTATTTTGTTTTTATTCAAAACAGTGATATTTCGCTGAAACATACACATGCATACATGGTAGAATGCTGCAGATTCGGTTTTAACAATAAAACAGAAATATATTACACAAAAGAAATGAAAATAACCAAGTTATTTACATATAACACCATTGAAAGATTTTGAAACATTCTCATTTATTCCAGCACCATCGTTTAAAATACTTAAACACCACAGAGAATCCCTTCTCCATCATACCCATGGGTTTGACTTAACTGTTTCTTTTAATCCCCTGTCACCAGAGTGTGGTAACCTCTACCTTGATTTTTCACACAACTGAGCTTAGACTTTGTCAACTTCTAGTGCTAACCCAAACACTTATCATCTGGACTTTCATACTGAAACCATACACCAAGGTAAACTGTTTCCAAACTTCTCCTTTCTTCTGGAGAATAGTTTTCATAGATCATACAAGTCCATACTGACCCTCATAGCATCCCACCCAGACCCATCCCCCAATAACCCACCTAATCTACACATCCCTGAACACTATGGGCAATTTAGCATGGCCAATCCAACTAGCCTGCATATCTTTGGACTGTGGGAGGAAACCAGAGCACCCAGAGGAAACCCACACAGACACGGGGAGAATGTGCCAACTCCACACAGACAGTTGCCCGAGGGTGGAATCGAACCCAGGACCCTGGCACTGTGGCAGCAGTGTTAACCACTGAGCCACCGTATTAACTCCAACCAGGACTTCTGCATACTGAAACTAAATACTATCCAAGCCACGGATCTTACCCCTGAGAAAACAAAAAACAATTTCTGACTCTTCTAACCTGAAAGCAAGCTAATACTCCTCAATGTTTATTCTGTTTGAGCATAAAACTCTCTCAGTGCAAACAAATTCCCATTATCATCCTGGGACTCCCTGTCTCATAATGGTTTAAAAAGAAATCTTTGCTCCAGAAATGTTGACAAGTTAATCAATAAACCCATTTTAACAAACAGACAAAACCCATTTGTTACTTTTAAAGTGCTAATGTTTAAAATGCAAGTTGCGACAGTGCTGCAGTCAGCCACCTATCCTACTGACACTAAGGCATGATAAACTGTGAGCCTCTGATTGGCTGGCAGCTCCTGATGAGCAGAACATACCCCAGGGAAGGATCTGAATCTTGAGGAAGATCAGATGGTAGTTGTTTGTGTCTGAATGGCACTTTATTCCATTGGGTCTTCCCCACGGAACTGACGGTGGTTCTCAACTCGTTCTCTGACTGTTGGGAGGGATCCCATTGACCTGACAGAATCCAAATCAATATATCAATAGGATTGAAGGATGCCACATAATATCTATGGGCTGTCCAATATTTCATTCAGAACAAACACATATATACAAGGCTTTTGCAGAAGATAGGAAGAATGTATTAGTTTTGATGTAGATTCACCAAAATAGCTTAGAGTTAAATTGTGAGAAGGTATATAAATTTGGTTTGCATTCCCCTGAGTTTATGTTGTTGAAGGATGATTGAATTGAGGTCTTTAAAATGATTAAGGGAGCCTTAGTGATGCTTGCATTGGCCATCAGCACAGTTGCTAAGAAGCTGGTAATCTCATGAACTGCAAAACGTTATGCATAAAATTTTGTGACCTGCACTTGCTTGGCTCGATGCCTCCAGGGAAAAAAAACCTCTCAAAATCAAGACCGTAGTTGTTGAAAAGGCAGAGAACTCCACCTTGGAAGTAGAATACCCACAGGGGATGAGTGTTAATGCAAATTACTTGGACCATCAGCTATTCAATTGTTTTCGGGCTTTAATTTGCATTGTTGATATAATCCTTGAGATAACCATTTCAGGAAAATGATGGAACCAGAGAATACTCCTAGCTCTAATATTTTGATGGAAGTTTTAGTAATGTCACATCAAATATGGAGGCCTCTTTTAGTTGTCAGGCCCATCCATAGCACCCAACATAAATTAATAACGTTCATTGATTTTGGGTGAACTTGTTATTGTGGTTCACCCAACATCTGTGAGGAAGATCCACCAGAATCAATGAAAATGGTAATAAGTCCTTTGCCTTGATTTTGAGTTGCTATGCGTGGGTTTAATGATCATGTCTTCTTGACTGTGCTCCTTGTGTTTTCTTTATTCGTTTCTTGTTTTGTGCAGTGAAAGTGAACGGTTGTTTTGTCGCTGCAAGATTGAGAGCTTACATTTTGTCTCGTGTTTTTACAGTCTTCTCGAAGCCGTAGTCCTTCCCCCATCAGACGAAGCATTAGTCCAAGTAAGTGAGAAAGCATTTTTAATGCAACGGTATGAAATAGTTAAGAGGTTTGTTAGTGAGTGCGTGATATATTCTTCAAAGCGATTTAATGATTTCATTCAGTTGGTTGGTTCATGTGTTTCTGTACACGATGTATTACACCATGTAGGTTACAAACTGAGATATCACTGCACAGATCTACGTTTAAGGATGGGGGCAAAATGCTCGAGCCTGGGACGCAAGGATCAGTGACGGCCCTCTGAGGCAGTATGACCAGGAGCTTGACAATTGACGTCTCTTTAGCAGAAGTTCCTAAAATGATTGCAGAATGTTGGTGATGAGGGAGGAAGTGGGCAATTAAATGAACAAATTGAAGGTTTGTTCTAAGTTTCAAAGGTTTACTTCCATTTGTTTTTTTGAGGATTGTGATTAATTCCTATTTGTGAATTTAATCTTTTTGAGGGTGTGGTTTAATGTGCGTGTTTGATAATGCTCGCTATAAGATGTCCTATGTCCTTTGGATGTATCTGACTGATATAAGACGTAAAGACTTTTTAACTAGATAGAGTGGCCTTAAAATTGCATATTTTTAGCAAATGAACACTTGATGAAAGATAACAAACAAGTTATTTGATATAAATATATCTGAGGTGCTTGCAGGGGGATAATTAACCAAGTAATTGAGGGGGAGGGAGCATTTGTATAAATGGATGGAACGTGTTAAAGATTTTGTGTCCAGTTCTCTCAAACATCGCTCTATGTTGGGAGAATCTGACTGCAAATCACCCTGCAATGAAATCACGCACTTATAATAGCAGAGTATTTGTAAGGTTGCTAGATGAAAAAGAGGGAAAAATAGTAGTGATGATAATGGTGCCTACATTCATTAAGCACCATGTTTCTGCCAAAATTGTGGGATTGTTGGTTGCTACTCTGGGTTGATTTCATCCCAAATGCCATGATTGGAATCATTAACATAAATAAAATGGACATCCACATCGCTTATAGTGTTCCCTGTCTGTGGGTAGACAGGAATGTTGGAACCAAAGAGGGTGTCTCCTGGTCAAGTAGTGGATTTTTGAACAGTGGATTTCTCACATGTTGCGATTGTCAGTAAGCAAATGTTAGGACCACATGGTCTGAAAAATGTGAGCTGGGATACTATCAGCTGACAACCAACAGGGATGTTAAGGAATGTTCTTCCATCAGCCCTGTCTCTTTTTGTGAAGTCAGGAAAAGAGAAATGCCAGAAATGCACAATCCTCCTTTCAACTGTTAGATTATTAGTGGAAGGGGAAGAGTGGAGCCCTGGCAAAGCTGACCACCCCACCCCCACCGCCCCCACCACCCTGCCCCCCAAGTCCCCCACCCTCTGTCTACCTGGGATATGTCATCCTGATGCCCTCCTAGCTGCAAGAACTTTGGAATAATAATCATTTGTAAAATGTTTTTTTGAAAGGAGGTTACATATAGTGGAAGGAGCTGCTAAAATGAATGCAAACTAACTATCTACTTTTCTGGAAATACTCCTGCATTGTGCAGCACACTGCATTTTTCTTACTGTTACACTAAATGGAATTCCAGACAGAATCTTACTATAATGTTGCAGCTTTAAGACATTATGTGGGCAGACATAAGCCCCATACAGTGCAACTGGAGACTAAAGCAGTTCAAACTGTCTTTTGTGTGGTACCACCGAGTTCTAAGGAAACATGTTGATTGAGATAATTGCCAGTTTCTCATAGTTTCAGGCAGAACATGAGGTAGAACATCAAATATGGCATTACAGTGGTTTTGCAAGTTATTTATTGGTTAATGTTTTGTCACGACATTGTCAGATACAGACGGACTGGCTCTTGCTAGAGGAATGCCTGTTAAGGTGAGCTTATCAGAAGTAGTTCCGAGAGTGGTACTTCCAGTGACAGAACTGACTGAGATCATACAGTATTCCCTACATAACCATGACAGATTCATAGTGAGAAACCTCCAGTCATAATGTACAGACAGTACAAATTAGCGCCATCCGAAGAAATTGAAGAAATCACAAAATCCATTGCTGGATAGACAGTTTAATTTCTTACACTTTGTTTTACAATATTCTCAAATCTTGTCAGGAAAACGTACAGGAGGCTCAGAGTCTATTGTTTTTGATGCTGTTTCTTCCAGATGAATGAGGTTTATTGCTGCTGCAGACTGAGAATAGCCTGGAACACTGTCACAGAGTGTGTATTTCACTGGAGCTGGACCTGCGACCTGAAGTGTCATCCTGCCCGGGCCGTCAAGGTGACAGCTGCTCCAGATTTTGCATGCAGCTGGCTGCTTCCAACTGGGAACCTGTGTGGGATCCCTCAGTCCTCACCCTGCAATTGTATCAAGGCTGTTATTGATGTAGCTCGTGCCAGATCACACCACTTTCTCTCATGCTCCTGTGAAGAGGTCCGTGCTATAGACCGAGCAGTTGGCTTGGCCAATACAGCTGGCCTCCCCCAGGAGTAGGGAGTTGTAGACTGTACAGATGTTGAACTGAGAGCTCCATTTCATAATGCAGCTGATTTCATCAACAGAATAGGTTTCCATTTCATCAATGTACAACTCACTTGTGATCATCAGTACTGTAAAGCCATAAGGTGTAGGAGTAGAATTGGGCCATTTGGCCAATTGAGTTTACCCTGCTGTTTGAACATGACATATGTTTATCAGCCCCATTCTCCTGCCTTCTCCCTGTAACTTTTGATTCTCTTCCTAATCAAGATCCTATCCATCTCTATCTTAAATACACTGAATGACCTGGTCTCCACAACCCTCTGCAGCAATAAATCACATAGATTCACCACCTTCTGGCTGAAGAAATTCCTCATCTCAGTTCTAAAGGGTTGTCCCTTCACTCTGAGGCTATGGCTTGGGTCCCAGTCTCTTCTTCTAGTGGAAACATCTTCTCTGTGTCCATTCTATCCAGGCCTCTCAGTGGTCTGTAAGTTTCGATGAGAGAGGGGATCTCATCCTTCTAAACTTCATCAAGTACAGCTTCTCATAGAAAAGCCCTTCATCCCTGGGATCACTCTTATGAACCTTCTCTAGACCCCTCCAATGCCAGCACATCCTTAGATGCGGAGCTGAACACTGCTCGCAAAAGATGTTTCCAGGACTGGAGGGTTTGAATTATAAGGAGAGGCTGGATAGGCTGGGACATTTTTCCCTGGAACCTTGGAGGCTGAGGGGTGACCTTATAGAGGTTTATAAAATCATGATGGGCATAGATAAGGTGAATAGCCAAGGCATTTTTTCAAAGGTAGGGGAGCCCAAAACTAGAGGGCAGAAATTTAAGGTGAGAAGGGAAAGATTAAAAAGGACCCGAGGGTTATCTTTTTCAAGCAGTGGCTGGTGCAGTTATGGAATGAGCTGCTAGAGGAAGTAGTAGAGATGGGAACAATTACAACATTTAAAAGACGTTTGGACAGATACATAAATAGGAAAGGTCTAGAGGGATATGGGTTAAACCCAAGAAAATGGGAATAGTTCAGTTTAGGAAAGCTGATCAGCATGGTTGTGTTGGACAGAAAAGTGACTATATTATATATTCCTAGATGTACATCCCTGCCCTTGTATTTTAGCCCTCTTGAAGTGAATGCTAACATTGCATTTGCCTTCGTAACCACCAACTGAATCTCGATGTTAACGATAAGAAAATCCTGAACTAGGCTTCCCAAGTCCCTTTTGTGCTTCAAATTTCCGAAGCCCTTTCCCATTTAGAAAATTATCTACGCCTCTATTCTTCCTATCAAAGTGCATAACCTCACACATGCTCATACTGTATTTCATCTTCCACTTCTTTGCACACTCTCCTAGCCTGTCGAATTCTCTGCTTCCTCAACACTACTTGTGCTTCTATCTTAGTGTCATCTGCAAACTTAATAACAATGCCATCAATTCCTTTGTCAGATTGCTAATCTAAACATGAAGAGTTCTGGTGCCAAAACATACCCCTGTGTAACTCCACTAGTCGCTCACTGCCATCTTGAAAAAGACCCCTTTATCCCTATTCTCTGCCTTCTGCCAGTCAGCCAATCCTCTATCCATGCCTGTATCTTGCCTGTAACATTATGGGCTCTTACCTTGTTTAGCAGCCTCCTGCATGGCACATCGTTCAAAGGCCTCTGGAAATCCAAAAAGATCATATCCACTGGCTCTCCTGTGTCTTACTTGCTCATTACCTCCTCAAAGAATTCTAACAGATCTGTCAACCATGACCTTCCCTTTACTAGGCTGTGCTGACTCCGCCCTATTTTACCATTCACTTCCAAGTATTCTACAATTTCATCCTTAAAGATGAACTCTAAAATCTTACCAAGGACTGAGGTCAGGCTACCTGGCTATAGTCTCCTCTCTTCTGTCTCCCTCCCTTTATAAACAGAGTTGTTACATTAGCCACTTTCCCATCCTCTGGGAATCTCCCTGACTCTAGTTATTTCTGAAAGAATACCACTCAATGCCTCTACAATCTCCTCAGCTATCTCCTTCAGAACCCTGGGGGAGTAGTCCTTTCTGTCCAGGTCATTTATCCCCCTTTAGACCATTTAGCTTCTGCAGTACCTTCTCCCTTAAAAATGGCCAGTACGCTCACCTGCCCCTGACTCTCTTGAAGTTCTGGTATGCTCTGGTCTCTTCTAGGTGAAAACTGGTGCAAAGAACCTATTCAGTTCCTCTCCCATTTCTTTGTTCCCCATTACTACTTCTCCAGCCTCATTTTTCCATGGTCCAATGTCCATTCTTGCCTCTCTCTTACCTTTTATATGTCTAAAAAAGCTCTTACAATCTTCTTTTATATTACTAGCTTTATTATATTACTATCGTCATATTTCATCTTCTGACATCTTATTGTAGTTTTTAGTTGTCTTCTGTTGGTTTTTAAAGGCTTTCTAAACCTCTGGCTTTCCACTAATCTTCACTACATTGTTTATATATTCTTTTGCTTTTATGTTGTCCCTGACTTCTCTTCTCAGCCATGGTTGTCTTGCCCTCCCCTTAGTATGTTTCTTCTTCCTTAGGATGAATTTCTGCTGTGCATCCTGAATTACCCCCAGCAACACCTGCCAATGCTTCTCCACCATCTTCCCTGCGAGGCTTCCCTTCCAATCAACTCTGACCAGCTCCTCCCTTGTGTCTTTGTTTTCACCTTTACTCAGTTGTAATACTGTTACATCTGATTCCAGCTTCTTCCACTCAAACTGCAGAGTGAATTCTATCAAGTTATGGTCACTGCCCCCTAAGGATTCTCTTTCTTAAGTTCCCTAATCAAGTCTGCCTCATTACCTGTTCCCTAATAGGCTCTACCACAAGCTGCTACAAAACAAAAACCATCTCATAGATATCCCACGAATTCCTTTCCTTGAGATCCGCTACCAACCTGATTTTCCCAATCCTGCTGCATATTGGAGTCCTCCATGATTATTGTAATAGTGCTTCTCTTGCATGCCTTTTCTATCTCCTGATTTATTTTCTGCCCGACATCCTGACTACTGCTAGGAGGCCTGTACATACCTCCCATCAGGGTCTTTTCTCCTTTGCCATCCCTCAAGTCTACCCATACAGATTTGATGTCTTCCGACCCTATGTTGTTTCTTGCTATTGATTTAATTTCATGTCTCTCTAACCAGGTAACCGTGTCACCTCTGCCCATCTAAGTGTCCTTTTGATTGAGCACATAGCCTTGGATATTTAGTTCCCAGCCCAGATCCCCTTGCAGCCACCTCTGATACTTACAACATTGAATCTGCCAATTTCAATCTGTACTACAAGCTAATTTACCTTGTTTTAAGTACAACACCTTCTGTGCTGCATTGACTGCCTCCCCCTTCTCATTGTTGTCCCTTTATCTACGGTGTCTGAAGTTAGATTCCTGAGCCTTTCCATATTCTGTGCTTTCAGTTGTTCTGGAAACTTTAATAACCTTTCCTGAGTCTTTCCTCCTCTTTTAGCTAGTTTATAGTCCTTGTGACCACCTATTTAGCCTTTCTGTTAGGATCCTGTTCCCAGATCAGTTCAGGTGAAGCTCATCCCAATGGTCCAGTTCCTTCTTTTCCTAGTACTGATGCCAGTACCCCACGAAATGGAGCCCCACTTGCCCACACCACTCCTTTAGCCACATGTTTACTTCCCTAATTATCTCTATGCGAATTTGCATGTGGTTTGGAGAATAATCCAGAGATTATAACCCTTGAGAGTTCTTTAATTTCTTCAAATTTTCCTTTTTGTTAATTTTGTTACTAATTCCTGATATTCCCCAAACAGGATCTCTTGCCTCTCTTGTTGTTGCCATCCTAGAACACAGTGCAGTAGTCAGTTTTCCCATCCTCCCTACAGTCTTTCTCCTCATCCACACATGGAGCACATACCACATACCTGTTGGGCAAGGTCAAGGGCTCAGGCTCTTCCAGTGCTAAATTCAGGATCCCTCTACCTGTCTTGCTTGTAGTGGATAGTCAGACTTTTTCCCAGTGGAAAGGTCAACTACAAGAAGGCATAGTTTCAAAGTAAGAGGGGGAAAGTTTAGGGGAGAAGTGTGGGGACAGTTTTTCCACACAGAAGGAGATGGTCCAGGTGCAACTCCTTGGACTTGTACACCTTCCCAGAAATTGATTCACTGACCTAGCAATCTAAAGCCCTCCCTTCTGTTTGAAATCTTCAGCCATACAGATCTCTTCTATCTGCCTATTCCTAGACTAACAAGCACATGGCACCAGGAGTAATACAGAGAATCAAACCTCTGAGATACTGCTTTTTAATCTGCTAAATTCTTGTTGCAGGACCTCATCCCTCTTTCTAACTGTGTTTTTTGTCTGAATGTGAACCATGACCTCTGACTGTTCACCTTTGCCCTTCAGAATACCTGCAACCATTCAGTGATATCCTTGACCATGGCCCATGCAACATGCCATCATGGAGTCATGTCTGTGGCTACAGAAATGCTCATCTATAGCCTCTGTATTGAAACTCCTACTACCATAGTTGGCCATTTCTTTCTGTTCCTCCTACGTGCAGCTGGGCTCTGGCTGCCCTCCCCAGCGGAACCATCACCCTCACCATTTTCTAGTACAGAACATTTCTTCTTGAGCAAGAATAACTCTGGGGCTTTGCTGACTATCTGCCTGCTATCTTTCTTCTGAGTAATGGTCGACCATTCTCAATATGGCTCACTCTTCCCAGAATGCCACATGGTGGCACCAAATGCAGGACACTCTTCCCAGAATGCCTCATGGCGATGCTGAGCACAGGGCACTCTTCCCAGAAAGGTTTAATTGCAAAAATATGCTTTATTCACACACAGAATATTTCATCACCAGAACTTTCCAACAAGCACAAAGACATTACTTGGCTGGTGGTGAGAAAGGCACTGCCTTGTCAGATCCTTCATGTGCGCCCAGTTAGTTTGCACCATAGCATGCTGCCCTCGAAGTGGCTGCGAGGGAGTAGCGACTGTTACACACCTTCTGCTGGAATGTGCCTCAGCAAAGGAAGTCTGGAGAGAGTTGCAATGGTTCTCATCGAGGCTTGTTGCGAGCAGCTCTGTAATACAGGTCTCTGTGTTCAGATCTGTACAGTCTTTGCGTACGGAATAAAAAAACAAACATTGGGGTTTGACTTTCTCGATAGTTACAACAAACCCAAAAGCTTTAGTCTGTGTCTCAGCATGTATTCCTGGATGTTGGAATGTGCCAGTCTGCAACACTCAGTCGAGGTCAACTTTTTACACATGGAAACCACTATGTTTTGAGCAGACCAAGTAGCATCTTTCAGCAAGTTAATGGTCCTCTAGATGCAGTTGATGGTTTGTCACAGTGTGTTGTCTGGGAACAACCCATAGAGCACAGAGTCCTGCATGATGGAGCTGCTCAGAATGAGCCTTGAAAAGAACCATGCATCTCTCTTCAGGCTTCCTTTGCAAAGGCACATTCCCAAAGGAGACATATGACAGTCTCTGCCCCCTTGCAGCTGCTTCAAGGGCAGCGTGCGGTGGGCAGACCGACCAGGTGTAGATGAAAGATTTGATGGGCAGTGCCCTTCTCACCACCAGCCAAGTAATGTCTTTGTGCTTGTTGGGAAATTCTGGTGATGACACATGCTGCAAAATGACTTTGACAGTCTGCTGTGGGAACAACCCTCTCCTTCCCCCGTAAGGTCTCGAGGACACCACGTGCTGACCACTTCCTCATGGACATGTGGTCAAAGTGTTTCCACAAAAGACAGGTGATATGGAATGGTCCAACTAACTGGAGTGTTCTGCAGCAATAAGGCCAGTCCGATCCTTCTCAACCGTGGGGACAGGAAAATCGCAGTACATAGTGACACTTGGTGTTTGCATACTGAGGGGCTACACAATGCCTCACTGTGCTGCTGAATGCAAGATACTCTAGCTGGACTGCTTCACTGCGATGCTGACTGCAGGACACTCTGCCTAGATGATGAACTTCTTTGCAGCCTTCCTAGCCAGTGCTGACACAATGGGCCGAATGACTTCCTTGTGTACCATAACAATTCTGAGATTCTGTAACTTAATCAAAGCATTCAGTTTGATTAGCTCAACACAATCTTCCTTTACATGTACGCACTTGTTGTACTTATGTAACTTTAGCCTCTCCAAATGCCTGTTGATTTGTTTTTCCTGATTATTGTTTCTAAAACTTATTCACTATGAACATCAAACTTACCAGCCTGTAATTGTCAGGACTGTGCTTGTACCCTTTCCTGAATAAGAATGTCACTCTGCAATCCTCTGACACCTTTCCCATATGTAGGGGAGTTTGGGAAATGATATCAAACCTTTCAGCCACCTTCACTTTCACTTGCTTTAGGAACTTGGGATGTAAACTTTTCTGACCAGATGACTTATTCATTCTTAAGCAGAGCCAGTCTTTCTAGGACCTTCTCCCTCAATTTTTTCGTCATTTGATATTTCTGTTTCTACTGATACTTTCTCATAATCCTCTTCTTTATTAAACACCATTGAAAATTAGGCATTTTCTCAAAAAAAAGCTTAACTTTAATTTACAAAATGTTTATGACAGTTAAGTTGACCCATGTATATAACTTGTAAGGTTTACTAATTCTTTTTTCTGCTTATTTAGGACGCTGAAGCAATTGAAGTTTAAGAATTAACAGATTGATGGACTTCTGAAAGCTTCCTGTGATATCAGGAATTTAATTGACAGAAGTTGATTAATGTGAAAATTTTCTGCATGTTCTCATCTTCTGAGAAAGGAATCCTCTTTTTGTGTGTTTTTTTTGTGCATGTCACTTAATTATTGTGAATAATTAAATACGTTCCTTGTACAATATCAACCTAAGAGCTATGTTAGCAGTCACATATACTTAACAAGACCCATCGATGAATATTCTTAAATTCTTGAACACAGTAACACAAGCGATAAGACAACTAGGAAGTACGTGAAATATTTGGCTTTGCAAGTAGGAATGTTAAACACAAAAACAGGCAAGTTACATTAAACATTTACAAATCTCTGGTTAGACCTCAGCCAGAGTTGTGTACAGTTCTAGGCATTCCACTTTTGAAAGCAAGAATTTTACCGCGATGATATCGGTAACTTCAATTATATGGAGAGATTGGAGAAAGTAGGCTTTTTCTCCTTTAAAGGGGAGACCTGATGGAGACATTTGAAAGGCAGTGAGTACAGAGGAATCAGTTGGAAATAGGTCAACAGTTTGAGGCCATTGATATAAAATGATTGTGTGAAGAAAGAATTCTCCTGATTTCCTCACTGGTTCAGTTATCAGAAGATTATGAAGAGCTGGAAAATACTCTCTGAAGGGGTGGTGGGACCAGATTCCATAGAAACTTTCAGAAGGTAATTGGACATAACTTGCCAGGCTATGTGAACAAAGCAGGTCAGCAGGACTAAACTGAACAGCGCTTTAAAGAGCTGGCATGGCACAAAAGCCCAAAGGGACTCCTCTGGTGCTGCAGGATTCTGTGCTTCTAAGGTTAAATGTGAGCAATGCATTCCTGAATTTACAGTGGCTGTAATTGCAAAATACATTAATAGGGCATGGAAGGAATTTTGGAGAAAGAATACAGCTAAAACAAACCCCTTTAATTTTAGAAATTACAAAGCATTCTTTCAAAATCCTAGCTATTTTTTCAGTCTTAAATGATGCAAACTGAGCACAATATTAACTGAAAATAAAATACTGCAGATGCTGGAAATCTGAAACAAAATCAGAAAATACTGCAAACTCTCAACAGGTCTGCAAGTGTCTTTGGAGGAAAGGTATTATTATTACTTCAATTCAAAGACTCTGAGTTGGAACTGTAAAAGAATCAGTTGTAATGAGAGGTCATTGATCTGAAATGTTAGCTCAGCCTTCCTGTCTCCACTGAGGCTTCTTGACCTGTTTAGTATCTCTGACAATTTTAAGTAGGTTTTTATTCTATTGGAACCAGGGTCATCGATACCCGACGATGGTGCTGAATATAACACACAGGTAAAATAGTTTCATGTGTTAATGAAATCTGAAATGTTTTAAATCATTCAGAGTTTTACAATTATGTGGAGTTCGGTTGTATGACTGTTCAAGGAGTACAATACTGTTTGTTAATTCTTTTAATTATATTATTATTATCTTACTTGATAACTTGTAATTAAAAACACATTTGGTTACATAACTATCAGCGGCCCAATAGAATCAAAAAGTGGGAACTTTTATTCTGCGGTAGGAAAATATTTTATTTGCCTAGATATTTGGTTAAGGCAGCAGAATTATAATTTAGCTGATTTTACCAGATTGTTCTGATATTACCTTCTATCAGTGAAATGTAATGAAAAGCATTAATAACACCTTACTTACAGGAAAACTGTTTTCTACTCATTTCTATGTAACATTCCATCCTGTGTTTCTCAAATTCCATCACCAGATTTTAAGATTGAGGCCTTTTTCCTAATATTCTCCTTCTATTTCAATGTCATAATCCCATTTCATAATACAAAGTCCCTACTTTATACATCAGCATTTCCCCTGATTTCTACTGGTCTTTTGAAAATGTTTTATTCAAGTGCTGTGTAATCTTACCATAAAAGCTTAAGCTGTGCAATGATCACTGTTTTGTGGCACATCAGTCCAAATAATATTGAGAGAACAGCTAGGGATTAAAAGTTCACAGTTAACTTCAATACTTTGACCCTCAAGCTTTGGTAAACATATTATGCAGATGTGAGTGTATATACACATGGTTTAGCATTGGTACCTTCACTGTTTTAAAATGTTTTATAACCTGCACACAAGCACTTTATTGGAGATCAATACCATCTATCATTAGACAAACAGAATTCCTACCATAATCTGGTGATTGACTAATGTGATTAAAAGTAGGAAGCATAGCCACCAATTTTCTTTACTTATTCACTCCTTTATTTTTTAAATCATTTATAATGTCAAGCACTCATAGAATTGAATTGAATGAAGCCTTGTCTTTTCGACTATAGGAGCTGGGTTCAAACCCCACAGGTAGGATAACAATATTCAATGCCTTTTGGCTGTTCAGGCTCTTCATCAATAGGTTTGATAATTTGAAACCAGTAACTTCAGATGTCAGCCCATGTTATCAAATTGGCAGCTCCATATAGAAATGCTACAGAAAACTAATGATGAAAATGGGAAAATATTACTGTTAGAATGGAGTCACTTTGCTAAAATTAATGCTGAGGCACATGGCTGGGACAGAATAGAAGGAGCTTTACTTTACAGCTGGTCTGCTTGATCTGTGCTTAGTGCGAACACTGAGCGCTTAAAATGAGAAGGTGTTTCATTTCCTTATGATAATATTCTTCACCTTGACAAACACAAAGTTCATGAATCTTTTGAAAACGAAAAGGGAATTATGAGCACTAAAATTTTAATATTTCATGGGAATTAACATGCATTACAGTTTTGTTGTTTTTTTTCTCACCAACACAACTTTAACATCTGGAGAAAGAATATGTCCTGGTGAATATGCATCCTGTACTTGTTACCCTGTGATGGTCAGTCATTTAAAGATCCTGCAGCCAAAGTATTTGAAAGAACAGTAATGTCCAACAGTTCAGGAAAGTTGTTTTGTTCCACAGGTGTACATAAGGCCTAGATGACGTTCTGTTGGCTTGCGTGGACAATCCCTGACTCACAAACATTATCCCTCCAGAGGTAACAGCTTCATAGCAATGATTACAAAATGAACAATGCATACATTCTTAACTTTAACTTCTACCTGCTGTATTCAAAGAGAAGCATTGCTGTCTATCCTCCTGCGGGAGGGAAGGAGATAACTTTATTAGCCTGGAGTGCATTATTGGCATGCAGATCCCAAAATTATTCTCTAGAAGTTAACCATAGTGATTCAAATTGTACGTTCCCTTAAAGATTTTACATTTAGCAGGGTTCATAACCAGATGCAGAACCATATTTTGCTCATGTGACATTCATATTCAAGAATTTTGAATTTTGCACATAAGTACAATCTACTTTAAACTGTAGTATTGCATCCAATGTTTTGGTTAATACTTGAAAATAATGCTAAATTTTTTTTATGGTGTGTGCTTCCCTTTTTCAAAACATTTTTGTTTGTGAGACATAAGTATTAAATGCTTTTTTATAATGCATCAAATGATTGCATGTTTTGGTTTCATTGTATGTATTGTGATCAATGAAGTAAAGTTATGTCGCGATTCCATTGACTATTATGTGATAAGACATGTGTTTGCAAGAATGTAAAATAATTCCTGCAATTACAAACCTTCATGTGATGCTTGGAAATAGTAAGGGTTTTGGATTTAAGTTAGTTATCACTGTTAGTGATGAGGTGCTGGGTCGGCTCAGTTTCTCCATGCCTTGTACATGATAATACATCTTGGAGGCAACTCCGGCGCACAGGGGCTTTTCTCATTTACCAGAGCATGAAAACTATGTACATGATGGCTAATTTTGATATTGTGCCTCAACAATGCTTGTAGATACTCCTCACTAAATGAGTGCTGCATAGGAATCTCCCTTCTTATGTGGGGATGAGAATTCTATTTTTGATCATAAAAGAGGCACAATGAGGCTGATTTTCACAGACTGATGTCTTGTGTCTAAAGACTTTGGAAAAACATTCAGCTTGCAAGTATTTCAGACCATTTCTTAAATGAGCACCTAGAGTATCTAATAAATGCCTGATTTAGGACCCCTCTGGGATGTTGGTCTGCCTCATATGGAGGATATTGGACTCGCTCTACTCAGATTTGCTAACCCTGGATTTTGTCTAGCCATGGCAGTGGCCAAAAAGATAAGCTTGATTTTTAAAAAAAATACAGAAGCAGAGATGAGCAGGAGTTCCACTGTCCTTTCCCTTCCCCCAACTGACCTCACCCCTTCTCATCTCCCTGCACTGTTTCCCCAGCAGCTCTCTCAGTTTGCTTTAGATCAGGTCTATTTAGAAAGGAATTAAGGAACATACCAAATGTGTGAGGTGCATATTCTTCTTACTGGACACCAGGGACTTAAAAGTTTAGAGGTTTGGGATATGTAACATTTGCATGAGTAATGAAATAAACTCCCAATAATTTCTGCTCAGTTCATTAACTAATGGTAGCATACAAATGTAACTGGATCTGTTCACTGTCACTATATAGAACACCCCATCCCTTCAGTCACAATCTTATATACTATGTATACATATATGAAGTGCTATCTCATTTCCTCTCATTTTAGAGCATTCTTATTTCAGGTGAAATGCTTTTATGATGGAAAGATAAAATATGCTCCAGTTTTTCATCTTTAACTTATTAAACTCCATACTCTCTCAACAAACCAGAGAGGAGAGCCGAGCCTCAATATTCTTTCTCTGCACCCATAGATCTCAGTTGTCTCCCAGGTCTGCTGCAGAGAGGAGTTGTTGGTAATGCTTCAACTTTTCTCATTTACATCTTTTCTAGATTTTTCTTTCTTTTGCTTCTTTATTTGTCCTAAATCTATCCTCTTTTTGGCTTGAATCTTTATTCCTTTTGTCATTTAACCTCTCTAGCTGTCATCTTTCTACAGATCTTTCCACTTATTATGTGAGATTTAGTCACTTATACAGTCAGATGATTATAAAGCAGGGATTTCTTATTCCACTGGCATGAACTCTTTGCAAGCATGGAGTAAAATTAGGGTTAAACAAGGAAAACAGAATATTTAAATGGAAATAAGCCAGTAGTTCACACCTAGTTGAAGAAATTGGCAAAAGCTTTCTCTGCCCCATGAATGAAGGTGACTGGGGCATTACAGGGTCCAACAACATTCTCATGTATTTGTAAAGTCCACTAGTTCCTGCTCAGAATGATGTATTTTCAATGTCTTGTTCAGCATTTGAAAGCAGGTTATAACACAGGATCAAATCAAGACCACAGAATTACTTTTCACATCTGAGAGCTTGCCATGCTCCCTCAATCCTAGGTAGGGGGTATGAGCCTTAGGAGTCTTTGTGTTGACTGCCTGGTAATTGACACTTATCCTCAGTTTTCCATCTTTCTTCCTCATAAGGACTAAGGTGCAGGAGTATGGACTTGAGGACTCTCGAATAACACTTTGCTCCAAAGACTTTGCAGCTAATCCTGACTTCTTTGCAGAGATGGGGTGAGATCCTGTAGGATCAAATCTTATCTGGACAGTCATCTTGAGTTACAGTCCTGTGGCTCACCAGGTTGTATATCTGATGTTGTCATCATCACCTTTACTGAAAGTCATCCCTTACTGGGGAAGAGTAGAAACAAGATGTCTCCACCAAACAATCCCATTGTCCATGACGAATGCAGGTTTAAAGATACTGATGGGCATTCTGTGGGGGAGGCCAGATATCACTGAAGTTGGCAAACTGCATGGGTATCCAGCTTTTTACTCCCACACTGATGAGGGTAGCTCCCAGAGTTAAAACAAGTAGAATTACAGAATCCATGGAGTTAAGAAAGAGGCAATTTGCCCCATCAAATCCACACTGACCCTCCAAAGAGCATCCCAGCCTCCTACTCCATCCCTGTAATTCTGCATTTAGGATGGCTAATCCACCAAACCTGCAAATCTTTGGACTGTGCAAGGAGACTGGAGCACCTGGCAGAAACCCACGCAGACATGGAGAGAACATGCAAACTCCACATAGACAATCACCCAAGGTGGGAAAGGAACCTGGGTCCCTGGCAGTGTGAGGCAGCAGTGCTAACCACTGAGCCACCACGCCACCCTGTGAGAATTTTGCTACCTGTAACATGGGGCACTCTAACAACACCTGATATTAGTCAATTGGAAGCGGCTGGCAGGAGCACACTTGGATTGGATACAGGACATGGGGACAATGAAGAGTATGAGGGGCTGTTAGGAGTGGTGGGGGAGTGAGTTGGCATGGAGAGTATGTTAAATCATTTGAAATTACTTCTCAAACACCCACACAGTGGTTCATGATTCCTCTGGCCCAAGTTCACAAAAATTGCTGGTGGCTAGGAGATATCACCCACAATGAAGCTGGCAAGATCAGGAATGCCAGGTGTGCACACACCCTTCCCTGTGTCAGTGAGAGTCAATGTAGGGGTGGGGGTGGGGATGCGAATCCTAGAACTAAGTCCTGTCCATAACTTATAAAAGTTCCTGGAATCTTACAGCCTGGTCTGCTGATTCTGTTTGTCCCTTTGCAGGACAATGTTTCTTTGGGGCATACTGAGTGATGTGATTTGAGGATACAAAAGCCAAACTTCAAAGTTTGGGAAGAGAAAGGAAGGGAAAGGTTTTGATTTTTCTTTGGACTTTCATAGAAACAAGGGGCATGAGTAGGCCATTTGGCCCTGCAAGCCTACTCCACCATCCAATATGATCATGAATAAAAGAATGATTTATTTATTGTCACTTGCAGTTTACAATGAATAATATGCTAAAATACAGTGAGGAGCTTCTACTGTCATCACAATCTGGCTCCATTTTGAACAGTTTATCAGTAAAAAGGATAAAATGTGTAACTTTAAGAGAGTCTTGAGTTCTGAGCTGGCTCAACAATGACACCTGTGTCACCACCTCTGCTCCAGCGGCTCACTGCTGCCTGGTCCAGATCCACCAGTGTAGGAGTCACCAGTATTCGCTGCTGGCTCCACCTTGTTGCTGCCACCAATGCAGATGCTGGGTCCCATGCTGAAGCTACACTTGCCCTCCAACTAGCAGTCCCCAGCTCTGCTGCCACCTCAATGACACCAGGAAGTCCAGCTCCAGCCATGCCACCCTGCCGCCGCTGCTGCCTCACCAACACCAGGATTCCTCACACTGGGTCTACTGCAACCAGGAGTCCCCAGCTCCGCTGCCAGGCCAGGCCACTGCTGACTTGCCAAGAGTCCTGCCCCAGCCGCCCTCCTTCGAGATATTGCCTTTGCCTGCGCCACTAACTTGAAAAGTCCGCTGCCACTGCCTGTGATCCCTGGAGGAGCTTTGCTGCCACCGATGCTGCTGCTATCCCCGAACTGCAGGAGGACGTCCCTGCTACCACTGCCATCACTGCCTCCAGTTGCCAGAGAGGAGCGGGTATTCCGCTTATGGCCCACTCTAGCTGACATCCCGATTTCGCCGACCAACCCGCTGCGAAAGGCTCCAAAGAAAAGAAAAATGAAGGAAAAAAATGAAAGAAAGCAGAAGTAAAAAGAAAGAAACAAAGGAAAAGAAAGTAAAAAGAAAGAAAAAAATGAAAGAAAGCACGTGGGGTGGCTGAGCCCCGAGCGAGAGCCCTGCTACTCCGTTGCCATGTTGCAGTAGGATCTGGCTGATCCTCTATCTTTATGCCTTATTCCCACATTCTCCCTATACTGTGTGATGCCTGTAACATCTAAAAGTTTATCTACATCTTTCTTGAATGTATTGAGTGACTTGGCCTCCACTGCCTTCTGTGATAGAATCATCCCCAAGTTCACTGCATTTACGTGAAAAGTCTTTCCTCATCTCAGTTCTAAATTATCTATGCCATATCCTGACACTGTCCCCCAGTTCTACATTCCCCAAATAGAGGAAACATCTTTCCTGCATCGAGTCTGTCTAGCCCTGACAGACGTTTATGTGTTTCAGTCAGCTTTTCTCACCCTTTTAAATCCTCATGAATACAGGCTCAGTCAAATCAATCTCTCCTCATAGGACAGTCTTATCATTCCTGTGACAATCTAGTCAACCACCACTGTTATCCCTCTCTGGTAAGTATGTAAGTTAAAGATGTAATCATGGATTATAAGTTTTATTTTATTCTTTCATGGAAAGTGGATATTAATGGCAAAGCCAATAATTGTCGTGCATCATCTTCTATTGAGTGGCATGCTGAGCCATTTTGTAGGGTAATTAAGAGTCAACTACATTTCTGGAGTCGCATGTAGGCCTGACTTCGTAAGGATGGCAGACTTCCTTCCTGAAAGGACATTAATGAACGAGATAGGACTTGTTGGGGCAAGTGGCCTGTTTCCACACTGGGGATTCTATGAGGTGTTTATGATAACTGATCGATAGTTTCATCATGGTCATGCTGACCAGCTTTGCTGGCACCTTCTCTCCATATTTTCTAATATTAGATAAGGTACCTTTGGTGTAGAGCCTCATCTTCATGGTTGGTGAATGGTAAACATTACCGGCTATCCATCATTGGAAGCAGAGTTTCCATACTAGGGGCACAACTTCATTACACTGCCCTGTGGTGTAAACTTCTGGAGTTTTATTTGATTATCGCTGAGGGAGGAGTTTGACAGCCATTGATTTTTCACAGGGGTTTACCTAGGATTGATTGGCTTCCTGAGGAATTGAGTGCATTGGATTGGGTGCATGAAAATACAAATTATTCAACTTAATGATTAGAATTACATTCTCCACTTCTGAACAATCCCATGTTCCAACCAAATGATCTAACTTGTGGGTTACTGAGGAATAGACTGAGCAATGTCTGGCACATTGTTCATTACACTGAATGACAAGGGAGATATATAAACCTAGTTCACACAATGATTTATTTTTTTGTCAAAACTTGTTGGTAACCCGTTTAAAAGCTACATTTGAGTCCTGACAGTGTGTATTGGAAGAAGGGGGAATCGGTTCTTATTTGATTTGTAAAGGGTAAAACTGACACAGCTTTCACCATCTCAACGTTTCCCAACCGCTCCTCTGCCATTAAGTCATTTTTTTCAGTTTTTACTCTGGTAATATAGACACTGTGGTATCAATTTGTACAGAGCAAGGACTACTTTTTTTCTCTACTACCTTGGTGTCATTTGCAAATTTAGCTACTGTACATTTGAGATGATGAAACTTGAATTCAATAAAAATTTGAAACAGAAAGTTAGCCTGATGGAAACCTCGAGACCACTATCCAAAGTTGTAAAATCCCATCTGATTCAATAATGTTCTTTAGGGAAGGAAATCCATCATCCTAGAAGAGTCATATTAAATTAAAAATATTAATTTTGTCTCTGTCTCCACGCATAGAGAGTTTTTTCCAGCATTTTCTGTGTTTGCATGGGATTTCCAGCATCCGCAGTATTTTGTTTTGATATGAATCTGCCATCCTTATCTGTTCTGGTCCTGGTTTGATTCCAGACCCACAACAATATGGTTGACTCAGGGCAATTAGGGATGGGTAATAGAGGTCAAGCAGCATCAGAGGAGCAGGAAGGCTGACGTTTCGGGCCTAGACCCTTCAGAAATTTCTGAAGAAGGGTCTAGGCCCGAAACATCAGCCTTCCTGCTCTTCTGATGCTGCTTGGCCTGCTGTGTTCATCCAGCTCTACAACTTGTTATCTCAGATTCTCCAGCATCTGCAGTTCCTACTATCTCTAGGGATGGGTAATAAATGCTTGCCTAACCAGGGATGCCCACATCCCCTGAATGAATAAATTAAATAATCCAAATCATTGTTAAAGATTGTAAATCGTTGAGGTAGTAATTTTCAAGGAATCCTCAGATTCTGGAAGAGTCCCCAGAGGACTGGAAACTGACAATGTAACACATTTATTTACAAAGGGAAGGAGCAAAAGAAAAATCAAGTAACTACAAGCCAGTCAGCTTAGGCTCTGTTATAGAGAAAATGTTAGATTTGATGAAAATGGATGTAACAGCAAAAGGGGAAACATGCCAGACAAATTCTTTGAAGATGTAACAGGTTAGATAAAGGGGAGGCAGTGGCTGTAGCATAGTTGGATTTTCAGAGGCATTTTATAAATTGCCAAACATTGAAGCACTTACTAAGATAAGTCTCATGGTGTTGGAGTTGGTATATGAGCATATTAGAGGATTGGCTAACTAATAAAAGACAGAGAGTTGGGGGGCATTTTAATCTTTAACTAATGGCATACCACAAAGATCAATGCTGAGGCTACTACTATTTACAATCCATATTATTGACATGGATGAGGATTAGCCAAGTTAGTGGATGGCACAAAAATACATGGGAAGGCAAATGGTGAGGATGACACAAAGAATCTGCCGAGGGATATTGGCAGAGGTGGGCAAAATCTTGGTAGATGGAGTATAAGGTGGGTAAATGTGAGAATGTCCTAATAAGCGGTCACACAATTAAGATAGAGATGTGGAGGAGTTCTTCTTTCAGATGGTCATGAATTTGAGGATTTTATTTTACTGCAGAGAGCTATTGAAGCTGGGTAATTTAGTAAATTCAAAGCTGAGATAATCAGATTTTTAATTAGCAAAAGAGTTAGAGATTATGGGGAAAAGACAGCGAAGTGGTGTTGAGGATTATCAAATCAGCCATTATTTCATTGAATGACAGAGCAGTCTTGATGGGCTGAATGGCCTACTTCTGCCCTAACATCCGATGGTCTTGTGCACCCAGCATTGATTGCTCTGGTAAGGCACTGGGTACATTTTGCCAACTTGAAAGAAACCCTTTTATCCCCACTTTTGATTTCCTGTTAAATAACAAATCTTTTATCCATGACCATGATACCCCTAAGCCATGTGTCTTATTTATTTATTTATTAGTTTATTAATTTTTCATCTTGTGTAGAAATCCAAGTATACCACATACATAGATTTCTTTTTCCATGTTGTTTATTATTTCCTCAACTCTAATGATTTAGTCAAACACAATTTTCCTTTCACTAAACCATGTTTACTCTGTCTGATCCCATCATGCTTTTCTGCATATTCTGCTATAACCTCCTTAACAATGGATTCTAGCAATTTTCATTTGACAGACGTTAAGCTGACAGACCTGTTGTTTTCCTAATTTTGGTTTCCCTTCTTTTCAGGAATAAAACCTTTTCATTTTTTTTTAGTCCATGGATATTGGCATCTGACATGTGGCAGTCTGTGATAACCCCATGGCACATCCATGATCCATTTCCATTACTTTAAAGTGCACCTTGGGCTGCACCTTCAACTCTCATTGTGATGCTGCAGCAAAGACACTGTGTTCGGGGAAACACAGTCAGCTCATGGACTATGTTATTTCAGTGCTTTTGCATCCCATCAATAGCACAGCTTGACTCATTTATACAATCATCATAGAATCACAGAATCCCTACAGAGTGAATTCAGATCATTCGGCCCATTGAGTCCACACCAATCCTCTGAAGAGCATCCCACCCAGATCCACCCCCCTACCCTATATTTCCCATGGCTGATCCACCTAACCTACACATCCTTGGACACTATGGGCAATTTAGCATGGCCAGTCCACCTGTGAGAAGAAACTGGAGCACCTGGAGGAAACCCACGCAGACACAGGGAGAATAAGCATCCTGAAGGACGGAATTGATCCTGTGAGAGGCAGCACTTTATGTAACTGTACTCAGCAGACTTGCATTATGAGGGAGAATGAACACGTGAGCTGCCCATTGTACGTTTCTCAGCCCTGAGTGGCAGTGTGCTGCCTTGGAAAGCTGACACATAGAATTAAACTCTGTCTCTAGAAATGAGCGGAATCATCACTGATTCTATTTCATTCACAAGTTGGGTATAAATGTGCAACAATGTGTCCTGGCCTGGATCAAGCTCGTTCCCTTATTCACCCCAGCTGACATAAAAATAAAATAGGAAATGTGCTAACGAGGGAAATTAGGGATAATATTAAATGTAAGGAAGAACCATACAAATTGGTAAAAAAAAAGAACCAGACCCGATGGTTGGGAACAGTTTAGATTCCAACAAAGGGAGACAAAGAGACTGATTGTGAGGGGGAAAATAGAATATGACAGTTAGCTTGCAGGGAACGTACAAATAGTCAGTAAAAGCTGTACAGGTATATGAAGATAAAAAGATTGGTTAAGATGGCTCTAGGTCCCCTATAGTCAGAAATCGGAAAATTTATAATGGGGAACAAAGACATGGCAGACCAATTAAATACATACTTTGGTTCTGGCTTCACAAAGGAAAATACAAATTACATCCCAAAAATATGGGGGAGCACAGACCCTAATGGGAAGGAGGAAATTAAAGAAATTTATATTGGTAGGGAAATAGTGTTGGTGAAACCAATAGGATTAAAAGCAGGTAAATCGCCAGGGGCTGATAACCTTCATTCCAGAGTACCAAAGGAAGTGGCCCTAGAAACAGCAGATGTGTCAGTGATCATCTTCCAAAACTCTTTAGACTCTTATCAGTTCCTGTGGATGGAGAGTAGCTAATATTACCCTACTATTTGAGGGCAGTTGAGAGCAAGCAATGATTTTCTTTATTTATTCACTCTTGAGATGTGGGCATCTCTGGCTAGGCTAGCATTTATTGGTCATCCCTCATTGCCCAGAGGGCAGTTAAGAGTCAAACATATTGCTGTGGATCTGGAGTCATGTGTAGACCAGACCAGGTAAGGATGACAGATTTCCTTCTCTGAAGGACATTAGTGGACCAGATGGGGTATTCCAACAACTACAATGTTTCATGGTCAACATTAGACTCTTAATTCCAGATTCTTAATTGAATTCAAATTCAGCCATGGCAGGATATAGACCAGTTAGTTTGACGTTAGTAGTGGGAAAAATGCTAGAGTCCATTGTAAAAGATGCATAGCTGAGAACTTGGAAGATAGTGACAGGATCAGACAGAGTCAACATGGATTTACGAAGAGGATGTCATGCCTGAGAAATCTATGGAACTTTTTGAGGATGTAATTAGTGGAGTGGATAAGGGGAGCCAATCAGTGGATGTGGTTTACTTGGACTTTCAGAAGGCTCTTTATAAGGTCCAACCTAAGAGATTAGCATGCAACATTAAAGTGCATGGGATTGAGTGCAGTGTACTGAAATGGATTGAGAACTAGTTGGCAGAGAGGAAACAGAGAGTAGAAATAAATGGGTCCTCTTCCAAGTAGCAGACAGTGACTAGTGGTGTACCACAGGGATAGGATTGGACTCCAACTATTCACAATATATATTAATGGTTTAGATGAGGAAACTATGTGTCATATCTCCAGGTTTGCAGATAACACAAAGTTAGTTGGGAGAGTACACTGTGAGGAGGATGCAGAGAGGCTTTACTGTGATTTGAACAAGTTAAGTAAGTAGATATGGAAGATGCGGTATGGATGTGGATTAATATGAGGTTATCCATTTTTGTAGCAAAAACAAGAAGGCAGATTATTGTCTAGATGGTAACAGATTGTGAAAGAGGAAGGTACAATGAGACTTGGATGTCCTCGTACACCATGTCACTGCAGGTAAACATGTAGGGGTAGCAGGCGGTGAAGAAAGTACACGGTATGTTGGCCTTTATAACAAGATGATTTGAGCACAGAAATCGGAATGTCTTGTTGCAATTGGACAGGGCCTTGGTGAGACCACACTTGGAAAATTGTGTGTAGTTTTGATCTCCTCATCTGAGGTAGGATGTTATAGCTCTTGACAGCATGCAAAGAAGGTTTACCAGTCTTATTTCTTTGATGGTGAAGTCTACAGCTGTAAGGCTGGAAAGCAGAGCAGGTCAGACAGCATCAGAGGAGCAGGCAAGTCAATGTTTCAGCCCGAAATGTTGAATTGCCTGCTCCTCTGATGCTGTCCGACCTGCTGTGTGTTCTAGCCTCACACCTATAGACTCTGACTTCCAGCATCTGCAGTCCTTATTGTCTCCAGTTCTTTGATGGTGGGACTGATATACAAAGAGATACTGGATCAGTTCAGACTATATTAAGGAGAGTTTAGAAGAAGGAGGGGAGATCTCATAGAAACCTATAAAAATCCAGCAAATTAGACAGGGTAGATGTAGGAAGGATGTTCTCGATGACTAAGCAGTCTAGAACCAGGGTTTACAGACTAAGGGTAATGAGTAAGGACAGAGATGAAGAGAAATTTCTTCATCCAGGGTTGTGAACATGTGGAATTTTCTGCCACAGGAAACTGTTAAGGCCAAAACATTGAAGATGTTGAAGAAAGATGCAGATATAGTTTTTAGGACAATAGAGATCAGAGGGTATGAGAAAAAGTGGAACAGGATACTGAGTTGGATGATCAGCCATCATATTAAATGCGCAGCAAGCTCAAAAGGTTGAATGGCATACTTCTGCTCCTATATTCTGTGTTTCTATGTTTCTATATCACCCACATTAAAGTATAACAACTTGGCTGCAATCCTCAGGATCATGGTTCAAGGATCCCTGAAGTGTGAGGCTGTCTGCAGTCAAAGAGATAATGACTTCTGCGAGATGAGCAATGCTTGGTCATTACAACTTCTTTCATCCTTGGAATGTCAGAAGAGGACTGACGGTGAAAAAGGCATAAGTACAGACATTTCAAGGTTGCAAGTGAATATATGTTTATGGAGGTGCATGGTTGTTTACAATGAAGAGTTCTTCTTGTTGTGCAGTTGGCCCAGTTGGCTTAGAAGACATGGACAGTCGTACCCTTGATGTCTTCAGGTTTAGAGGTCCTAGGCCTGCTGAGAGTGTCCTGCCCAGATTCAGGCTCTCCCTCTTGCAGGCTTTGGGATCACAGGCAGCAAGGGGAGTTGTGGAGGGGGGGGTGAGGTCCTTTGAACTATTCTGAGAAGAAGCTTCCAGATGTCCTGTAAGTTACTCCTCCTCCGTGTGTGTTTCTGCTGACATCACCCCATCTCCCTCAGCCAATGGCTTCATGTTTATATTTGCTACTTTGCAGTCTGATGGAACCTTTTCAAAGTATAGCCAATTTTGGAAAATTAAGACCAATGCATCTACTACCTCATTAGCCACCTCATTTAAGATTCTAGTTTAGAGTGCAACAGGACTCAGAGACTGGTCAGCTCCCAGCTCCATCAGTTTACTCAGTACGACTTCCCTGAATATTCATTCTTGTATACTTTGACTTACATTGTGGTTATTGACAGGGGCTTGTTGATCACTCATATTAGTGACATTTATCTCGTGCTTGGAGCTTTATTGATCCTATTGATGAAAGCAAGTCATCATTCAAAGTGTGATTAATTATTGTAGTAACCCTTTGAATAAATTATATTGACTTGAGGACAACACTATGAATAAAATTAAACTAGAAATGTTCTAGGTTATGTAGAAACTATTTAAAATTAAGAAGTGCTTCTTTATTCCAGGTGGCACTGTTTAGCCTACCAGTTTATTGCTGTAATTTCCATCTAATTCAGATACCCATCATTAGGCTGCGAATGAGCTTTGTGGGAGTTGGGAGATGGTTGCGGGAGGGGGAGTGAAGGATGTGGTTGGTAATGTCATGACATCCCTGAAGAATTAAAACAATGGACATTAGATGTGATCGGTGTCTTTTGGTTACACTTGTGCTGCTATCCAAATATGGATTAGAAATTACCTTTTCAAACATGAACATACAAAAGCTTGACTTATTTAAAATAAAGGGGTTGGCATTTCAGGTAAAGCAGTGAACTGAGGAATATCATTCCATTTCTAGAATTAACTTCCTGTGTATTAGCTTTAAAATATTCCTAATCAACCTGTCCAGCCATGTTATGACACAGCTCTGCAGCAGGAGGGATATGAAGGTGGAGCTTCTTGTCCAGAGGTGGGGACACAGCCACTGCTCCACATGACCTTAAAGTGTCTGTTAGTTAACCTCTTTGGACATGTTATGTCACATCTCCATAGCAGGTGGTACTTGAACCCAGATCTTTTTGCCCAAAGGCAGATAGTTTATCACCCTGTCACAGTAACCAACCACTATGATGTTTTGAGTATAATTTTGTACTTCAGCAGCTTTGCCAGAAGATGGCAGTGTTGATTCACAATTGATAGTATACTTCATTGCTCCCACCTCCCCCCCAAAACAGTTCCCACCTACTGCTAAAATTCCTCAACAATCTTCAGTAACCACAATCTTTACGTATTTTCAAAACAGCAGCATGGCGAGACAAATCAGAGTTAATCATTACTGCATGTGCAAAAAAAATTGTTTAAAATCTTCTTTAACAACAGAGGCTAGAAATAGAATTGATTTAGAAAAAAAACACGAGCTTTGATTCTACTTACAATTTCCAACCATAAAACTTAAAACTTTGCCATCTCAATTTTCAGAAAGAAAAGCTGAAAGTAGGAGGCATTCAAAAGACTTTTACCCCACGCAAATGTTTTTGTCAAAGTATAGAAACCTATTCCACAAATTAAGAACAGCTTTCAAATAATATGAGATTGTATTTAATCAGCAAAGGAAGATAAAAGTGTACAATATTTAAAATGAGTGAACCCATTTGTTACTGACTACCTTTCTTTCTGTCACATTTTTATTCTCTTACAGCATTATTGTACAATATTTCTTAAACTCCAAACTGTGGACTACTTTTAATCTACAGGAATGGCATCCTGTAATTCCATTAATAGAAAAATAAATATTAAGGCATCATATTTATAATGGAGCACAATAAAATGAAGATTGTGTAATATACAATAATGGGCCTGGAATTGTTTCAATGAGTTGCAAATAATTTGCAAAAGCTTTGTCTATCAAATAATTAGTTAGCATTGATGCTCCCATTCCTTTCATGGATGAGATTCCTCTTCCAAGAACTGTGACCAGTCAAAGGATCAGGCTTATCAGCACTCTAAGAAGAGATGGTCCCTGCTGGGACTGCACCTACCACAGAGGATGCAATATTGGACTTCACCCTCACAAACCGTGCCAGTCAGACAAGTCCCAATGAGAGGAGAGGATTTGGTTGATGAGGGAACAGGTGGGAGTTGTTACTGCAAGGGTGACCATTACAACTGGGGTCATTCCATGGGGCACAGAATACCTGATTAGGAAGAATCCTGAGCTGGCTGGTGAGCTGCCAGAACTTCACATAGTGGGGTTGCCCCCAACACTGGTACAATGCCAATGACAATGACAAGAGGGTGGTCACTGAAGGCCTGTGGAGATTGTGTCATTGAAAAATTTTAAGGTGGAGGCAGGTGGATGCCTGTTAGGTAGAGAAAGGGTATAGATGGGAACGGAGAAATTGGATACAAACAGATCAACCATAACCTTATTGAATGCTGAGATGGGCTTGAAGGGTTGAACAGCGTACTTCTGCTCTTAATTCATAAGTTTGCATGTTTGTAAAACATCATGGATTGATGACTTAGGCAGTTCAGTTGCCTCTGAGCAGGATATCTGTCCGCAATGGACTCCTGTTGCTGGTAAAATGCTATGGCAGTGGAAAGGCGATGAAGAGGACACTCCCTCACTTTTTATGGATTCCTTTGCCTCCCAGCTCATCCCCAGTGAGCTGGTGATATCCAGCCCATTACCCACAGCATTGCTCATTTTGGCACCTGTTTTCTGCCTTTAAATGGATGCAGTATCATTGAATTTCTAAGCTAGAGCTCACAAACCCCAGCCCCACCCAGTGCAATATAAGTGCAATTATTCTAGTCAATAATCATTGATGAATAATAAGGTCAACATGTTCATTCAGCATTGTTTCAATGAGTTCAATAATCTATTTTTCTGTTTTACTGTGGAATTAAACAGTCTCTTTGTTTATCATTTGTTCCATTGAATCATATAAACAACGAGTCAACAAATGTTTAGAATGCCCCCCCTCAAAATTATAGAGCTTATTTCAAATTAAAATCTGTTAGAAGCAGATGAATCAGAGAAAGAGGATTAACCCATTGCAGTTCGATTTGATTTAGACACAGAAAACCTGCTGCTACAAAAATTGCCGATATGCCAAATGCAATTTGATGTGACGTCTATTTTAATTTATCATCTGCATGAAAAGATTGAAACTAGATAAGGGAAATTAGATTATCTGGTCACTTCTTTATATGAGATTTTGAAGACTCGGGAGGGTAAAAAGGAAAAATAATATGAAAATACATCTTACAAGCATTACAGCCGCCAAAAAGTTGAAAGCTGGAATAAAAGATATAAAAATCTGAGTGAGAGTATGATTAGATCTAAAAGGAACTTCAAAATGAATCCCTCAGTAACCCTCAGCTTTCAGCCTTTTCTTTTTACTGACGTTGGTAATGGGAAGATCAAAGACTTTAAGCTGTAATAACATGCACTTTTTATCAAATCATAATTCTCCCATATTCTGGTTAAATTTAATAAACTATGTCAGAAATTATGATCATAGACATTAAATGCAACTTCTTTCATTTCCAAATGAGGGTATTAAAAAATAGAATTTCACATCTCTAGATGTTTGTCTTTTTATAATCCAAATTTCTCAAATTTATTACCTTTTCACTAACTCCTTTATTGCTTCACATCCTCCCCAAAAGGCTATCTTATTCAGCCAAGTCTGTTCTACATAATCTTGCTCCAGTACTTCATCTCAATTATTGCAGTCATTGTAGCAATGGTTAAAACATTTCTCAGTGAATCAAGGTCAAAGGAAATTTTAAAAATGGGCACATTTTATACACCACAGTTTTCCCTCAGAGGTCAGTTTGACTTTTTCTGTATTTGCAGCCTAAATCCCCCATCCCACCCGAACACAATAGCCTTTCATCATCCTGCTTGCTGTATTCAGTCAGTCAGTCAGTCATCCCAACCAATGCTCCTTGCCCAGTGTAGGTTCTCTATCCATTCCATCATAATCCATCCTCCAATACCACCATACTCTGTCTACTCCAGCTCACATTGCTACCCAGTTTAGTCAGCTGCATCAGGCATCCTAATCTGTGTTTCATTTTTCCCTTAATCTCTGTGATACCTCTTCTAGTCTCCCAGTAAATCTACTCATATCTACACTATTTCCAGCCGGCAGTAACAGTTTCACAACTGCCAGATTATTGGGTCCAAACAGGAACAGCTCCATTACCACGTTAATATTGCTACTTTCCTCTAAAACCTCAACTTCCCCACTCCAAGTCAAAATATTAATAATTTAACTCATTAACTTTACAAACATTTGTTATAGAAAGAGATAATAGTGCCCCAGTAATCTGTTTCAGAAAGCCAGTTGTAAAAGATAGATCTGTAGCTGATTCTTACACATCTTTATATTTATTTAGAATTACAATCTGCTTTGACCAAATGACCATAAGAGATATAAGCAGAATTAGGCCATTCGGCCTGTCAGGTCTGCTCTGCCATTTGATCATGGCTGATATGTTTCTCAACCTCATTCTCCTGCCTTCTCCCATAGTGCTTACTCTCTTACTAATCAAGAACCTATCTATCTCTGTTTTAAATACTCTCGATGACTTGGCCTCCACAGCCCTTTGCAGCAATTAGTTCCACAGATTCACCTCTGGCCGAAGATGTTCCCCCTCATCTCAGTTCTAAACAAACCTATCCCTCCACCTATCTTTGTGTCATCTATAAACCTAGCAATATTGCCCTCAATTCTTTTGTCCAAATTATGAATGTATAATATGAATACTTGTGGTCCCAACACAGACCTCTGCAGAACTCCACCAGTCACTGGCTGCTATTCTGACAAATACCCCTTCACCCCACCCTCTGCCTTCTGCCAGTCAGCTAATCCTCTATCCATGCCAGTACCTTGCCCCTAACACCATGGTTTCTTATCTAATTCATCAACCTCTTCTCAATGTTTTCTGGAAATCCAAATAGATCATGTCCATTGGCTTTCCTTTGTCTAACTTGCTCATTACCTCCTCAAAGAATTGTAACAGATTTGTCAGGCATGAGCTCCCCTTGATGAAGCCATTCTAACTCAGCCCAATTTCACCATACTCGTCCAAGTACTCTGCATTCTTATCCTTAGTATTGGACTCTAAAATTTTACCAATGACCAAGGTCAGGCTAATTGGCCTACTGTTTCCTATCTTCTGCCTCCCTCCCTTTGGAAACAGGGCTGTTACATTAACCATTTAACATCCTGTGAGACCCTCCCTAACTCCAATGATTCCTGAAAAGACACCACCAATGCCTCTACAATCTCTTCAGCTATCTCCTTCAGAATACTGGAGTGTAGTCCATCTGGTCTGTGTGATTTATCCACTTTCAGATCTTTCAGCTTCCCCAGGACCTTCTCCTTACTAATGACCACGATGCTCACCTTTGACCCCTGACTGTCTTGAAGTTCTTGTATGCTACTGGTGTCTTCCACTGCGAAAGCTGACGCAAAGTACCTATTCTGTTCCTCCACCATTTCTTTCTTCCCTATTACTAATTCTCTAGCCTCATTTTCCAGCAGTCTAATGTCGACTGTTACCTCTCCTTTATGTTTTAAATATCTGAAAATACTCTTGCAATCTTCTTTTTTGTCGCTAGCTAGCTTACTCTCATATTTAATCTTCTTTCACCTTACTTGTTTTTCAGTTATCCTCAGTTGGTTTTTAAAGGCTTCCCAATCCTTTGGTTCCCACTAATCTTCACACATTTCATACTTTTCCTTTTGCTTTTATGCTGTCCCTGACCTCCCTTGTCAGCCATGGTGGCCTTGTCCTCCCCTTAGAATTTTCTCCTTCCTTGGGTTGAATTTCTACTGTGCCTCCCGAATTACCCCCAGAAACTCCTGCCATTGCTGCTCCACCATCTTCCCTGCCAGTATCTCCTTCTAGTCAACTCTGGCCAGCTCCTCCATCATGTTTTTGTAGTTACCTTTACTTGATTGTAATACCGTTACATCTGATTCCAGCTTTGTCCTCTCAAACTGCAGGTTGAATCCTATCGTATTAAGTCACTGTCCCCTAGCGGTTCCTTCACCTTAAGCAGCCTAATCAAGTCTATCTCATTACACACCACTGAATCCAGAATTGCTTGCTCCCTAGTGGGCTCTACACAGGCTGCTCCCAAAAACCATCGTGTAAACCTTCCATGAATTCCTTTTTCTTGAGATCCGCTACCAACTTGATTTTACCTGTCCACCTGCATAAGGTGCACACTACTTTCATGCTTTCATTGCAAACATATATGTGTTGTGACCTGCCAGCTACATTATTACTCAATCATCTATTTTGAGGGGTTCAACTGAATCTCTAACCTACACCCAATCAATATACAATGAACATTTCATCAAAGCTTTTCATCTTGCACTCATCAGGACAACTGCGAAGAATACCAACGCAAAGTGAAAACAATATTGGTATTCTTGCGAATTGTCCTGATGCGTACTAGATGAAAAGTTTTGAAAAAATGTGTCTATTTTTCAGCAATGTTCAAGTCCTGTCCTACAAAGACCCTATACAATTAAATACATAAATGACACAGAACTTTGTCAGAGAAGTTGTTCAGAAATTGTTTCCACTGAATTCCTGTCTTTAAAACATTTCCCATATTTCCGTCTTTTGCCCACTGAGCTTGTGACAAATGAAGTGCTTGGATTTTCAGTTTCTGATATGGTCACAGCATTATACCATCCCGGGCCACTCACATCCAAGGAGCATTATACAGTCCTGGGCCACTCACATCCAAGGAGCATTATACCGTCCTGGGCCACTCACATCCAAGGAGCATTATACCATACTGGGCCACTCACATCCAAGGAGCATTATACCGTCCTGGGCTACTCACATGTTGTGAGGGCATTCAAGGAGCAAGTGAAGTATTCCCTTTGAACATACCCCTTGACTGCAACTATGATGGAAGAAAAGGAGCAAAAGCGGTCAATGGCCCTTTTCTGAGAAGAAAATGTGATCGACAAATGGCTTCTTATTGACAATATCTATCCCCCACTTCTGCCATGGACAATGACTTCAGTTAAAGTGACTCAAATAGCAACAGAAGAGGATCACAATAGCCATTCAGCTTTGCAAGCAATTAGGCTTGATTAGTTAGTCACGACATTTCAATTCAAGAAGGATAGGATTTACACATTGCTTCAAGAGTCATCAGAACGCATTTCATCACTTCAACCTTCCTCTTCTGTGTAACCGTTTGCTTTTAACCAACAATTTTCCTCTTCCTCTCACACTTCCTACTAAAGGCACATTCCTCAATCCACTGTAACAATATAACAGCCACCTTTGTTTCTTTGTGAATGGGATAAGTCAGTCGTCACTTAATAAATGTTCTGCATAACTGTAAATTTCAGTATATATTCATAACAGTTCACATTCTATTTTAATAAAAGTCCAAAATGAACACAAGAGAGACTCATTTTTCTGTGCTTTCCTCAGTGGCTTATTTTGTGCATCTTTCTCTCATCCAATTCATTGCTTTTCCATGATGCGACATGAGATCCAGGAAATAGGGTAAATACTGAACAAAGTGAAATTCCAATGGAATGGACCTCTGGCCTGTTTTCAGCGGTTTTACTCATGTTCATACAGCAGACAGTTTTGGCTGGAAAGTCCAAGCTTTTGAGAAGAACATTCATCAGAATTAATTCAGGAACTAAATAAAAAAAATTATGGAGGTGCTTTCCCACTCCTGACCTTGACCTTCTTGCAATAGCCTCCTGCTGTCCCCATAATCCCTCCTCTTCTTGATCATGTCCCCCCACATCTTCTTGATTAACTCTCCAAATTTTGATCATCCCTCTCCTTCTCAACATTCTGCTTCCTCCTTCTCAATAGTTCATTCACATTCAATCATCCATCTTTCTTGCTTACTTTCTCACCATCCCAATTGTGGCCACCCGATCACTGCCTCAAATCCAGGACCTTCCCAATAAGCAATGACAGCTTTGCCATGAGCAGATCTATCCGTGATCTTTCTGTGGAGTTCAGATTGGTTGACCATTGCTGGGACTTCGAGATGGTTATGTGCATTTCTGTACAGGAGCAAATGTGAAACGACAGACTGTCTGCTCAGGGTTACATGCAGTCCCTGAAGTTGGAGAACTCTTGTGACTCTATTCCCCCAACTGTCTTACCTGCTTGACAGCCTCCTATAAGGGTTGTACAGCTGGTCATTTCTGATCCTCAAATTTATGGATGTGTTCGTGGAGGTTAGCTGATCTGTCAAGAGGCCAAAACAGAAAATGTAGCTCAGTTGAGCAAACACACCAGTCAATGCAGTAAGAGGTGGCCTGTTCACATTTTCTATCAGGTTTTGTAGCTTCCTCTTAGGTCCTGTAGGTCATGTGTCATCAATGTCAGAGGTGCTGGTGGTTGGTGGAGCAGCAGCTCCAGCAAGTGGTCAGTGAAGATTTAGGTAAAGCCACCTAGTCAGGGCAATACCACAGTAAAAACTAACACCTGAAGAAGGACTGAGGCTCCGAAAGCTTGTGTTTTCAAATAAACCTGTTGGACTATAACCTGGTGTCGTGTGATTTCTGACCTTGTCCTCCCCAATCCAACACCGGCACCTCCATATCACAGTAAAAACTGACATCACATTCCTTTCCTCCACTGCAGAAAGCAGAGCTGATCTTCCATAGAAAAACAACAAATAGCTGGATATCACCACCTTGGGAAAAGGGTGACAATGAACAATTGGAAATCTGCAGCAACATTAACCTCAAATCTAGGTCATCTTGTTTCATGCAATGTTTTCTAACCACGAATCGAAATACAAAGCTGGTATTCCTTGGCGCAAGATCAGTTGCTGCAGACATGCGTACCATGTGCAACATTTGAGAATGATTTGTGGGATTTTTGAAGCTGCTTTTGTGATGATTTATTGCCTATAGCACCATGGTCCTGTTAAGCATCTGTTATTTTGTCCTTAGTTATACTTTAAAAGCCTGAATGTATATATTAATATTTTAATAAAGGCAAAATTCTGCGGATGCTAGAAATTTGAATCACAAAGAAAGCTGCAAAAACTCAGCAGGTCTAGTAGCATCTCTGGAGAGAGAAAGCAGATGTAACTGCTTCAAGTCTGATATACCCAAAATATTATTCCCAAAATAACTGCAGGTACCTCCCCACACCTCCCTGCCTCCAGCAGTAAACACGTTCCTCCCCATTTTCCAGATTCCCTTCTAGGTGACTGACCCTGATTCCATCCAAGGCTCAGTTGTAATTTCTGAATAATTGAGTTTGATAAGCAACTGCTTTTAGATGATTTTTCTGGTCCATTTTGTTTTTGCCATTAGACCATCTGAAGTCAATGGATATAAAACTCACATGAGAAAGATATAGCATTGCGGGGGGGTGGTTATTGATTCGCTGACTGACTTTCCTTCTGCGTTCCTTTGTGAAATGAGCCCAAAGGTTCCTCAGCTCTACTTCACTGGAGTGGATATGGTGGAAAGGGCCCTGTTGACTTCATGTCAACTGTTGAGAATGCTGTTAGTGAGTGCCTGAGCCAATGTTGGTCCTGATTTCACATACTCTTCATCATGTCATGTGGCACTGCCAACATGCAAAATGGGACAGACTTCGAATAGATCTTGCAACTCAAAACTGGGCATCCAGGAGGTGCTGTAGATCATCAGCAGCAGTGGAATTGTAATTAAATCACAATCTATAACCTCATGGTCCAGCATATCTCTAATTCTTTCAATATCACTAAGCTGGAAAATCAGCCCTGTGTTCAATGGAGAATGCAAGAGGGCATGCCAGAAGCACACCTAAAAATGAAGGCTGAATCTTATTTTTTTCTTTGTCAGTTTCATCAGATTCCACATAGGGTTTTCTTTCCATGAGGCCTAGTAATATCTCTCAGTGTATCTTACCAAACTCGCCCCATTACTACCTACTCTGTCCCTGTGGTGGCCTTCTGCACAATTCTAGCCCCATTCTATCTATGCTGATCTTGGAACAACTCCTGACTCACTGGGTGTTTACCAAAAGACTGGCATCCTGCTGATGTGCCATCATTAAAAGGCACTAGTCACCTGGGCAAACACCGTGGTCTTAAGCTGTAGATGGTTGTCATGCTCATCGGGCAGTCATTCCGAAATGGAGAAAGTAGCACCGTGATTCTCAGAAGGGGACTTAGAGGGCCTGGTAGATGGGCTGGTCCTGGTAGATCCCAGAGGACCAACAGAGAAAGCCAGGCCACCAGACCCTGGCAGCCTGTGTTGCTACCCGGGTCAGTTCCATGTGTACAATCTGGAACCTTCTCCACTCCACCAGGGTAAGTGCCACACTCTTCTCTCTGATATGTCATGCTCACTCCATCTCTGCTACAGAACCTACCTCCCACCAAGGCTCATGCTCCATTGCTGTCACTATTTCATGCAATATCTTCCCTCACTCGCTCTTGATACCTCACCCTGGTCATCTACCAATAGCTCTCTATGGCCTCCAGACTGCCTTCTCATTTACCCAGAACATCACACCATCTTTTAACCATCTGCACCAACACTCATGTCCCCCATGTTCATCTCATTCTATCCCTCCCTTTCTCTCATTCCGGGACAAAACAGCCAAAAGAGAGTGGGAGAGCCAGGACAAGTGAACGGGTGCCCAACTTTAGGACCCTCGCCTGCTTTGGGGGAGAATCTTATCCACTTCCTACGGGGATGCTGAATCATCCATATCCTGCCAAGTGGCAAAGTACCATTCATTATTTTTCTGCAACTTTCACATTAACCATTGGAGTCCATGTTATTCATTGCAGAACACTTCTAACCATTGGCCACGATGCTGTCTCTCTCTTTTATGTTTTGCAGGTATCAGGAAGATGCCCAGAGCCTCTATGGAGAAATGGTCTACTCATTCAGAAACCACCTCTTCGATCTTTGAAGGAGAGATTTCAGAGGCCTCAGAGCAAGCACAAAGGTTAACACCCTCAAAGAACTCTAGCAAATTTGTCCTTTCCTTTTCACAAAGCCATGTTAACTCTGACTGCATTAAGCTTCTCTATTGTCCTGCTGTTTCTTCCTTCTAATAACAAATGTTAGGCTAATTATTTCATAGCTTCCTTCTTTCCACTTCCCTACCTTCTTGAAATTCTACCATGTTGTGATCGCTACCCCTGGAGGATCCTTAACTATGAGTTCTCTTATTAATGTGACCACATTACACATTAGTACATCTAAAACAGCCTGTTCATGGGTAAGGTTCGACAACCTACTGCTCTAAGAAGCAATTCCCGATGAAATTCTAGAAATTTGTCTTTCATGTTGCCATTTCCCATCTGATTTGTCAAGTGAAATTGCAGACTAAAATCACCCGTGACAATTGTAGTGCCTTTTTAAACTCCTTGAGTTATATATATCTATTTATTTCAGCATAACACTGATGCCTTCCATTATTAACACCTTCTCCTTTTCCTTTTTGCCTAGCATTCCAAGCATTTCCTACACGTGGAGCTTATCCACATTATTCACATGGAGGTAAAGCCAGGCAGACACAGACCTAAGCAGTCAATGTGTGCAATTCTTATAGCACTTCACTTCTAGTTTGCACCCAATGGGTAAACCTTTGTAACTGTGTCACTTCAATATCCCAAACGCAGTTAACTACACACTCTTTCTGTTTATACTAAGTTTAGTGTGTTTGGTATTTTGCTGCAATCCTAATAAAACATTGCTCCTAATTAGTGTTCACCAGCTGTAGAATGAAATGAGTCGTTTTTGCTCAGTGGTCTTCAGGAACCTTGTGCAAGAGCTCAAATGTGTTGCCAAGTGGGTGATAAAATAGAACACAGACTCACTATTAATTTATCTTTATTTCCATTTATTTTGTGCCAAAATCATTCAGCTGCTTTCATTCAGGATGTATTGGAGCTGCCAAGAGAATCCTTGTCACGACTATCATGGAAACTAGAACGGAAGTTTATCTGTGATAAACATATGAACCAGCTTCCAAAGTCTTATACGAGAATCAGCCCCTAGACAAAAACATCTTTAGAAAGTAGATTGTTTAGTCCCTTTGAAATATAGGCTTCAGAGATGTGACATCACGGCAAGAAAGCAGCTGTTGCTCAAGCTGATGTTCTCCATTCTGTACATGATGGAACCCTCATGGTCCTGCTAACATATGGAAGTCATTTAATCTCTTCTACAAATTATTAAACTACAATTTGGAGTAAAAAGGTGAGAGAGGAGATGAATTCAAACCACAAGTGACCAAAACTTTGGGATAATTCCCCATCACCTATATTTTGCCCAGTTACAGTCTTGTGAGGAAGAATTGAAAGAGTGCTGCATGGTTACGGAGATGGAAATATCCTTAGGGTATGAGATGCCATCATCTGTATCACAACATAATGTTGCTAAGAAGTGGTTACTGTGGTTACTATACGGGGTTAAAACATTGCCAAATTTTAGGTGTGTTTCAAATATTTTAAATTACTTTATATCTCATTAGTTCATAAAAATACCTCTGTATATTCTGTGGCCACAACTATATAGTGAGATAGATACATACTTGATACATTGGGGCTTCAGAAGGTTGACACTATCCAAGGGCAGAGTTGAGCCCACTTCTATTCACCATCTTTACCATTCCCACCAATGCTCAGTGGCAGGCATATGTACCAGCTACAAGACACACTGCAGTATCTCACCAAAGCACGTTAGACAGCACCTTCTAAACCCAAGGACTGGGGCAGCAGATGGATGGAAATAGCACCTTCTGCAAATATTCTCCTTCAGTCATCGGTGATATTGTGGTGAGCATGTGTCTTTATTTTCCCAGTATCAGAGAACAATGATTCACTCTTGATCCCACAAAGACATTCACAGGACGACCAAAATAACTTCCTTTCTTAGATTGCCTTTCTAAACACCAAACACCAAAGTTCAATCTTCCAAAACCGAACAATAAGCTTTGAGCCATATGACAGCAGGATGATTAGCTGGAGAAAAGAAACAGTACCTTTTCCCACTACACAGTTCATTTCTTGTGCAATGATGAAGGTCTTGTCTTGGTAGCACACATGGTCATTTCAATGTCCCCTTTCACTTTCCTCATGTGGGAGGATAATTTGGGACATGGGATAGAAGGGGAAAGTGAAGGAAAAAAAATCTGCTTTCACCTCAGGGACCTGAGTTGGAATCAAGCCCAAAAGAATGGGATGTACCTTCTATTTCACTCTCCCGAATGACTATGAAGGGCCCCAAATGAAAGGAATTTGGCTGTCTGTAGTCACACTCCCTGTAGGCATGAGTCCACAGCTGCACAAAACTGGGCTTATAATTCGCACTAATTAGCACTGAAAAGCAACAAAGTTCCAGGGACCTTCACAAACTGCCTGCTTCACTTTTCAGACTTACTTCCCTGCTCTGTTTTGTTTTACTTCAAATAATGATATTTCTTTGGCTTTATGTTATCTCTTAAAAACCAGCAACAGTACAATGGCAGCTCTGTACAGGAACAAAAAGCCATGTTAGTTGTAACTGGGATAAATCAAGGACATTTCAAAATACTGGCTCAGTGAGCAGACTCTGTCCTCTCATAGCTGTGGCTGGAATGGCTGGTGAAATAAGACCCTTTGACTTGTAAAGACAACTGAATAAGCAAGAACTAGTTACAATGCGCACAAATGAACTAAGAGACTGTAACATGAAAGAGAAATTACAAAAAAAACTCTTTAAGACGCAGTTCTTGTTAATGGCACATCAATTTTCCAGTGTTCTCCCCCATGCTAAATTGTTTCCTGCAGCAGAGTTGCTGGAAATTCAACTGTGCCTGCTTAAAAGAAAGAAACAATGTTAAGTTACAAAGAGAGGAAACAGTTCACGTCAAGCCAAACTTCCCCAAAGGCTCGCCCCTGAACCCAGTGCCACTCCCTCTACTCCCCACCACACCCCTACCTCCAGCACCACCAACGTATATCTACCATGGATTTAACATCTTTCTCTCTGTTCTGCCATGTCCTTTTGGAGCTCATTTGGCCTAACTCTATTCCATTGCATATTATATAAGTTTTAAAACAAGTCACTGTCCCCCACCTCTTGTCTGTAAACAGAATGAGATTGCATCATTTTCTGAAGAAGGGTCCTGACCCAAAACGTCAACTTTCCTGCTCCTCTGATGTTGCCTAGCCTGCTGTGTTCCTCCAGCTCCACACTGTGTTATCGCAGAATAAAGAGACTATTGGTTTAGCAACAATTCAATTGAGGAATACCAGTCCTTGTTTTTAAGATGTAATCCAAAAGTCTAAAGCTGGAGCTAACAGTCTGCAATTCCTTACTGGGGCTGATTGGCTGTCTGCTAGTTCAGGAATCATTGACATTTTCTTCTTTTTGAGATTCCTTTGAAAGTCTTCTGAAGAATATTATTGAAATGTAATTTCTGTTTCACAATTTGAGGAAAGAGCATATGTGCAGAATATTGGCTGCTTTTTACAGGCCAGAGGCTTTTCCTTTGTAGCCTGGAGTTTGGGGTTTTGATATTATTAGTTGATATTATATGATGCAGGGTTGACCTCCTAAATGACTGTTTTTCCAAATTCTCTGGTTTAAAAGCAGTTGGTGTCAGCAGTTCAACATGATGGAGTGACAAGACCAAGCCTCCTTGGAGGAGGCAAGGTGTCAGTCACCTATTGAGAGAAAAGTTTGCATTGTTGATCATCAACTCTGTACGGCCCATCACAGAAGTTAAGTGAAAAATCATTAACAACTTCTGATAGGATAGGGTAATTTGTAATTCTATGATGTGGGTGTTTTCTTGGACACATTTTGTGCAGTTATAATACAATAATTAGCATTCCAGTTGCATCAGGAGGTCCTTGAGGCATTGATTGTCCAGCTGACATGTTTCTTCTGAGAAGCTTCTGGAAGGTTACTGGTAGTTCTGAGAGTGTTCACTAGGATGATCACCCCTATGGAGGGATTGTCTTATGAGCAAAGCGTAAACGTGTTGGGACTATACTTACGAGAGTTTCGAAGAATGAGAGATGATCTCATTGAGACATATAGGATTATTATAGGACAGGGTAAATGATGAGAGGATGTTTCCACTCATGGGAGAATCTATGACAGGAAGACATAGTCTCAGAATAAAGAGGCATCACTTTAAGACTGAGTTAAGGAGGAATTTCTTGTCTGAGGGTTGTGAGTCTTTGGAACTTCTTGCCAACAGAGAATTATGGAGCAGACTCCTTGTGTATATTTAAGGCTGAGATAGTTAAATTCTTGATCAGTAGGGAAATCAAGAGTTACGTCAAAAAGGCAGGAAAATAGAACGTGAGGAATGTTAGATCAGCCATGATCGTATTGAATAGTACAGCAGGCTCGAGGAGCTGAATGGCCTACTCCTGTTCTTATTACCAAGCAACAGCTTCATGTTCCCCTTTCATATGGATATTGATATTCACTATTTGCCAGACTCTCTCAGTTTCTTCATTGCACCTCTCTGATCCAGTTGAAGATTGTTTAGGAAACAGTGACCTGCATTGCAGGACATACCAGCAAGTAGCATTGAAAGACTGCTGCAAGGAAACTTTGCATGCACAGATTGACACTCAGTTCATGGACTGGACCAGGCTGTATTTCAGAGGTATGTGCTGTTGTCTTAGTACTCGCTCACTTGCAGCATTCATATCTTGCCTTGCCTGTTAGTGTAGTGGTGCTTCAGCCAGAGTCTAAGGGCTATCAGTACTGTAGTCTTGTGTCGTATTGATCTTTTGTACACACACTGCGACCATTTGTCATGTTTGTCAGAAGGCATCTGCCTGGGATGGTGGGGAGGCATCTTGCTCAATGACACACCGAGATATCAGTCTGACACCTACAGAATGTGCCAGATGTCTGTGCAAAAAACACCCTGAATGTTTATTCAACTAAATGGTCAAAAATGGATGACGTTAGTCCCCAGTCCAGTCGTGGGGTTTGCTATTGGTCAGAGGGTCTCAGTATTGTCAGTCACGGGCATGGTCCTCACACTGTCCAGAGCTTGTCAAAGATCTGTTGTCCATTTAGGCTGTTCACAGGAGAGTGAAAATGGTCAGTCCCACAGGATTATGAAAAAAAATCAGGGCAAGATTCAACAAGCAAGGATCTATAGTTACTTATAAATGTATGTCAGACCTGGTAAGAGAAATACAGAAGCAAGTGGGAGCTAGAAACTACACGGACCTGGTACCTCAGTCATACTTGGCAGTTACAGATTGTATCAGGGGGGCTGTGGGAGCAATCCTGAATTGTGCTCAGTTAATGAACAAACAGGTGTTCAAGGTTTTGTGTATGCATTTGAATTCCTCAGTGAGCAACTGGAAAACTTTAAAAAGTCACAGGTTACAGGTCATAAAAGCAATATGTAAAAGCAAAGCATTTACATCTCAAAGCAAGCCCATGAATAGTGAGCAACATCATAAGGCTTAGCTGCCACAGGCGAAATCAAAGGAAAGCTGTAGAAGGTTTCATAGGGCTTTCTAGACTAATAATGAAACACCTCAATAAGATATCAAAATCCACTGAGATTACCTACGTTGGCATAAGCGTCTGTTAAGTGTTGTTTCATACTGTCAAAAGGATGGGAAATCTGTGACTATACAGCATTGGCAGAAATGTTTCCCATTCCTATCAACACTGAAGATAGTCCAGATGATAAAAAATCAGCAAGTTGAGTGAGAAGACACCTGTGATGAGAAAAAGAATAAGTGGTATGACGCATTCAAAGTCATTGATGAATCTTGATTTGAAGTTGTTCAGACAACTTCCAAACATTGCCTGGAACTTAAATCATTATGACAGAATTGAATTTGATGTTAAATGGCGATTCCAAGAGGAACATTTCACTTCTCCATTTGCCAAGAAAGAATCATCAGTACTAGTAACAGAGGTCCTGCTATATCGTATAATATAGTAATTCTAAAAGAGTTAATGCTGAAGATTGCACTAAGTTCAGCCCAGTCTGATGATGTAATAAGAAGTTAGGTGGGGAAAGGCAGAACTGCTGTGGATCTTGAAGGGCAAAGACCTTTCCCCAGGCCATCATAGAAATGGTTATTCAGACAATGATACTAATGTACTTGTACTTGAGTGCTATCATGCAATAAATTATATTTCGTTTAAGACAAGAACATCTTCTTATTAGATTCTCTAGTTGTGTTCCACAACAATATGAGACTTAGTGGCACTGGGGACCCCAATTTAAAAGAATGATGGTGGCAACAAATCTATCCTATTGTCTCCAAGAGTCCAGATGGCTCATACAACATGGTGTCAGTGGTGGTTATCTGAAGATTTAGTTTAACTCTACTATGACAACAGCAGCCACCCCCTCCCTGCTGCTGATCATTGAGGAGCTCCAATTGTTTGGCATGTGGAACTTCCATGTCTGTAGGTCCTTGATACTGGGAGGTATCCTCTGCCTCCCAGTTAAGTGCCTGATTGGCACATAATTTAGAGGTGCATGGTGGCTCAGTGGTTAGCATTGCTTTCTCACAGCTCCGGGGATCTGAGCTCGATTCTAGCCTTGGGCGACTGTCAGTGTGGAGTTTGCATGTTCTCCCCGTGTCTGTGAGGGCTTCTGCCGGTTCCTCCCACAGTGCAAAGATGTGCAGATTGGTGGATTCACTATGCTAAATTGTACAGTAGTGTCCAGAGTTGTGCAGGTTAGGTGGGTTAGCCATGTTAAATGCAGAGTTAGGGTGGTGGCCTGCGACTGAGTGGGATGCTCTTCTGAGGGTCAGTACAGATTCAATGGGCCAAATGGCCTCTTTCCCTCTGAAGGGATTATATGATTGTAATATGTCAGGATTTCCCCAAGACAGGATGCAGGGCCATCATCAGTTCTGTAGCTGGCGAACAAGAACCTGTACACCTCTAGTAAATAACACACTTTCTGTCTTCATCTGTGTTCCAACATTTTCAGGCATCTTTCTTTCTCTACAGTTAACAAAGTCTTTCCAATTGTTTGGACTGCATTGTAGTTTTGATTCTTCTTTGAGTCTTTACAAGACAGCTTAGACATCTTGCGGCATTTCAGTTCAGAGCAGCATCAAAACACTTCATTGTTTAAAAATAGTGATTTATTGAATTGGGAACTCAGCGTTCCAACATTGAAATAAGTACTTAAACCAAGAAGAGTAAACCACAGTTAACCTTGTCATAAAGGACTCTTTAATGTGCTCCATGAGTTTTCACACATCTAATCTGTAAGTTAAATGTTTGTAGTTACACCTCCCAATTGGGATTGTTTTTGTAACAGTGAACGTAAATAATAAATGATGTTGGATCCTGAGGGTGGAAATTAGTTAGCCCCATCTTAGAAACTAACCAATACTTTACTGTGACTCTTGGTGTCCAATCTCAATTTTTATGCTTATATTTTATGAGCCCAACTAATTGACACCATAGAGGTTCAAGCCTTAAGCCCAGCGTTTTCCATGTTTGGTATATGCATCTCAGGCAGTCCCTCAGGATCAAGCATGACATGGTTCCACTTTGGTTTAATATCTTGTGAGAAATCTCTGCCTGAGTGTCAGGTTATGAACAGAAAGCCACAATCCAGGAGACCATTGCTGAGGCCTATTCAAGTTCCAAGTGAATCAGTCCAACCACCTGAATCTCACCTAAAAGAGCATGATAGTCACCTCTGCTACCTTCATAGGGTTCCTTACTAGAGTCAGGAAGGCCCTCTTCAGTAGATAACCCTTTTTACAAAGAATCCTGCATTGAAGAAATGTGAAACATTTGATCATCCGGCAGGGTTGCGATTGCTTTCAGGGTACCAAGTAGTAATCTGAAGGATCTATCAGTAGTGGCCAAAGGCCTATTGGATATTAATGGAATGGAATACTTTGAAAATGCTCCTGTTAAATGAAGTCCACCAGCTGGCCACTTTGTTCACATGTGTGCAATCTAAGAGACCTTCCTGATGGGGGAAGTCCAGCAATGATCCCAAATTCCCTGGTCATTCCAGACTGACAACGGATGCATTGGTTGACCCATCTCAAAAGGCCATTGGTCACCATCTTGTTGTCATGATGTGCCTTTGATTGGGAGTTAGCGCTCATGTCTCAAATGGAACATTTGGAATAAAAAATGGAAATTAAGGACCATGGTAACCTTCACTGTCACTGGCATTGGATAATGCTAATGGAGGGGTCAGTTCTTCTGCCAACATAGCCCAAAGATCTGTGACAGCCTCGCAGAGGACAGGCAGTTTTTGGCGACACTATTGTTCTGACATTTGGAGGTTAGTTATCCTCTGTCACATATCCTTGGTACAGATTATCTCCTTCCCTCACTGACAATTGCTTGCAGCCCCTTTCCCCTTCCCTCCCCAGAACCTTTCTATTAATTCACCATCCCAGGGTTGACCTTTGGGGGCCATGAGTTTGCTGTTTTCTGGGTCCATGTGGCTGTAGCCCCTTCCCTCGTTGGAAGACCCACTTGTATGCACAATGCCCATGGCAAGTTGGCATTCACGATCTTGACAACACTGTACCAGATGCTTCCACCAAATATCCAAAACAAACCTTATCTCAATCCACCCATGTCCCAGCAGCAGTCAGATGGCGCTGTGGAGGATCAACCCCAAATCCCTGGCACCTGACATTGGTCATCTTTCATGCTTCCACCCTGATGTTTGAGGCTATCTGTGAGGATATGCCTGCCTCACCCTATGACTGCCTAACACAGCAATGATGGCAGTTGTTCTGTTGCCATCCTGACCTGCCTGATTTCTGACACCTCCTGACTCCTTCACCCTTGCTGGAAATTTTGAAATGCTTCAGTTATGTTCTTAATCACCTTAATGATCTCTTGATTGCTACTTATCCAAAAGTGCACACCATTCACATTTGGCTTGCTCTCTGCTGCTTGTAAAACCTGGACGTGGCATAATGACCTTGGAGATCTGGGCTGACAATATTTCCACCACACCTGCTTTTAATGCTGTCCTGTCGGGATCTGGTTTGCAGTCACTTATTTCCTGATTTTTAAGTGATTTGAATCACTCCCAGATCCCTGCTTCAGGACACTGGACTTATTTAAGGAATGTGAAATGAAGAGGCAGTAGACATGTTTCAGGGCAAAAAAATCTCTGTATTTATTTAAGATACAAAAAGGGTAAGTATAATGCAAGAAAAATAGGCAATGCAATAAACACTGAAATTGACACAACTAATTGTATAGAGAACAGTAGTACTTTAAATTACACTATTTACTGGATTCAGACGATTAAAACTTTATCCTACTGATATGCACAGCAAACAACAGTTTTAATTACAGAGTCTTTAATTAGAATTCCTACCCAATGCATTGTCACCACCTGCCTTCCTCTCCCTGCTAGCCAGGTCAGAATTTTGGTGCCTTGGGAGTTTAAGCTCACCGCTGTGAAATATGCCTGACTGTTCTTGCTTGCTGTACCCAGAACCTGGATGAAGACTTTGGGCTGATCCCCGATGCGGTAGGGTATGTATTGGATGTATTGGGTAAGTAAGTAACTGGTTTTCTTTACTTTCTGCCATATTGCAGGCCTGATTTTCACTTCAGGATATGTCTGAGGTCTGTGGTGTCGGTCAGGTTGGTGGTTTGCAGAGTTTGTCGGTTCTTGGTTCTGCTGGTTGTGGTTCGGAGCAAACCTGTGACTGTTAGCTCTTGCCCGAAGGCCCTTGGATCATTTTTGGATTGCGCTTGGATTGTTTCCTCGGGTCAGATTGTGGGCCCCTTATCTTCACACCAAATCTATGCATTCCATTGTGTTTCTGGTGTTTCCTTCTGACGTCAGTTGCTTTCCCAATCGTTAAGAGTATGTGTGAATGAATTTTGATTGAAGTTGAAAGTCAAGTATCTCTGCAGGCCCCATATTGTCTGTGATGGGTAGCCCAAGGTGTAAAAGCTGCCTGCTGGTTTTGGTTGATTGCTCTTTTAGAGTGGAGGTGTAAATTGGAATTTCAAGCTGAACAATGGTTCTAGACAGCAATCTCCATTCTGCTCATTGTGTTGTGCATTTGCCATAGCCTCTGTACAGGGTTTTGCCCAATATTTTAGATATTGGAAAAAGTTCAAGATTTTGTCCAGTATTTTAGATATTGGTGATCTTTGCTTGATTCTATAGTCCACAAAGGGAGGCAAAAACTCCTGGCCATTGTCTTCATGGCTACTTATTCCAATGGTTGTCATGCATGCAATTTAATATTTTAAGATATTTTGCAAACATTTGAAATTTGGCCTCTTTAACATGTGGGGAATTCAAGCACTTTGTTTACTATTACCTGGCAATATGTGCCTGGCAATACATTCTGATCAAGAGAGGCATCAAATGCTTCTTTGTTATGTAACTGCGCTGAGCCGACTATGCTTCCAGGCTGACCATTGCTATGACCCAGGAAAGCTCAGGTCAACAAATAACTCTAACAGACATTGTGTGGAGAAAATATCCAGTGGGCTTATTTGCCCTAAGGAATTTTTTTTAATATTTCACTCTGAACTAGCATGTAATTTCTGAGAATGTCTTTTTGATTTATGAGGTCTTGCACAGGGTCCTTTGCTAAATATGTACCAGCACAATGTGAAAAAGCATGCATTTCCCATGCTCCTGCTATTACCCAGAAAGGAACCATATGAATATTGCGGATGAAAGTCCTGAGTCTGAGAATTCAAGGCCTGGAGCTTAGTCAAATTGCAATACAACCATCCCATTTTGTCATTGCCATGATTTTAATCCCATTTAAAGGGACAGTTATGCCATAAAATCATAGAAACATGCAACACAGGAGACTTCCGTTGGCTCTTTGAAATAACTGTCTACAGTATTTGGTCCTGTTCTTTAGCACTTTTGCCACAGTCCTGCAATTTTCTTCAAATATTGGTCCAATTCTTTTTTTGAAGATTGCTGGAAAGACCAAATGGCCTACCCCTGTCCCTAACTACTATGTTCTCACTTAGCCCACTTCCACTGCCGTTTAGATAGTGCATTCCTAATCATAATAACTCACTGCCTTATAAAGTATTCTGTTCAAATCATCTCTGGCTCTTTTGTTGATTATTTTCTTTGTGTGCTCTGGTTACCAATCTTTCTGTCACTAGAAGCTATTCCTCCTTAATGGCTTCATCAAAACCCTTCATGACTTTAATTGTTCTATTAATTTTCCCTTTAACTTTCTCTGACCTAAGGATAGGAATCCAGCAGCAAAATATTTCTAAAGTAAATAACAAAACCTGTATCTTTCAGGACAGGTATGGACAACATCTGCAGGATGAAGGCCATTTCTGAGTGGCCTCAAGACTTGTGTCACAGGATTAGATCATAAAATTCATTGAGTTTGGCATATTATAATTTAAAATAACTCAGGAAAATTCTTTTGCATCTTCCCCTTTTAACAACAGTGGGTGAGTTCTATAACGTCCTACTCCAAGACCCTCTTTACAACTGCTGTGAAGATAATAATGGCTGGGAAATTGCAGAAAGTTTTTTTTTAATATAAATTTTCTCTCTTTTTCAGTGAAAATGCATCATGTTCAAAACCAAAGTTAACTACATTAGGCAGCATAGGGAAAGCACTTAATTGTAATCTAAGTGGAAATATTCAATATTGAGGGGAGAGCTGTAATATCATCCAATACTCTATAAAGTTTACAAGAACAAAAATTCAACAAATGAACATGTAAATGTTGGTCTATTTTTACTAGGCAGGACTTCCCATGGGTTTTGTGACATTGACATTGGAGGCAATGCATTTTCCCAGCCTGGTTTGGTGTGGATCTAGACTTCCTGCCTTCCCAGGGAAATATCCCTGGTGGGAGGGAAGCACTGGGGAGCCTTTCCAACATGTTTCCCCTCTATTTTCCTGACCTCTTTCCCCAGTTCCACTCCCACTATGTTTGGGCTAGAATGATGCTGCTTGTTTTTCTCTATGTCCTTCTGAAAGCAACCACATAGCACTCAGTGTCTCACACAGCAATTATTTCTATGTTTTGATAATTTTTTTTTTAGTTTTCTTCTTGCTAGCTCTTCAAATATCCCAGGTCAGTCAACTGTAGGTGAACCTGTTCATCAGCAACACAGCTCCCATTTTGACCTTGCTACTATGACTGGAGCTGCATAACACCCGTTAACAAAATTGATCTTCTTTGGCAGTCCCTCAGGGTGAAGGATGACTTATTTCCAGCCCAGGAGATGGTGAGTTCCTCTGTGGATGAATAGGCCAATCCTGCAGCTGCAGACTGTGCCACAGGAAAGGCATGCAGTGTTTGATGAGGCCAGTGGATGGGACACTCTGGATTCTTCACACTGTTTCTGCTGTTTATGCTTAGCCTCCATGTGCTCCATTCAGTGATACTTGAAGTGGTTGGTGCCTTTGCGTATGCTTCTTCCCCAGTTTATTGGTCCCAGGGCAAACAATTTGCAGGATTTGGTGGAGATGTTGCATTTGTTTAGGAATGCTTTCAGAAAGTCCGTGTATTGTTTCCTCTGCTGCCCTAGTGATAGCTGACCATTGCAGAGCTCAGAGTTGAGCACCTCTTTAAGGAGTCATGTGTCAGGCATACAGACAATGTGGACCCCTTCCATCGCTGCTGGTCATGTGACCAGTGCCTCGATACTAGTCTGGGAGAGGACAATTACAGTGGTACACCTGTCCTGTTAGTGGATTCACAGGATTTTTTGAAGGCAGCGCTCGTGATAACTTTCCAGGGATTTGAGGTATCTACTGCACATGGTCCATGTTTCAGATGTAGACTGGAGTGTGAGGAACATGCCTGCTCTGCAGACCACGAGCTTGGTGCTGAGTTTAAGGTCTTGGACGTTGAATACTCAATACCTTAGGTGCCCAAAACTGGTATGTTGGATTTCATTGTCAATGTATGAAAGTTATTGGATATGATCTACAGTGTCCAGTGTGGATTTTGATCACCAGGGGCAGTGCTGCGTGGATGGAGCAGGCTGGTAAAGAACAAAATAAGGATTCCAGTTTGTGGAAGGAGATGGAGAAAATAGCTCCATCACATTTGCATCCATTCATTTAGTACAGTCTAAGTTATCCTGGCCACAATAAGACCTGGTCCCACCAAACAGTCTTTGATTGAGCTTTTGTTTCTTTTTAGTTCTTTCCTGGGGCGTGTATATCACTCACAAGGTCCATTCTTAATTGCTTTTTGACTGAGTGAGTTATTCATCCCACTTTCAGTGGGCAGTAAAGAGATAGTCAGGTCACTGTGGGTCTGGATTCACATCAAGGACAGATCAGAGCAGGATGGCAAACTTTATTCCCCTAAAATAATTAATCACATGTATTTTTTAAAACAAAACCATCAGTAATGTTTCGTCACCACCATTACAGACACTAGCTTTTATTTTCAGATTTATTAATAAAATTCCACTAATTGACACAGTTGGATTGGAACCTATGCTCCTAGATCATGAGGCTGAACCTCTGACTAAAAGGCCCACTGACATTACCATTATGCCAGTACCTTCCCTTGGCTCATGTCAGTTTACCTTAGTCTTACCCACACTCAAAATCTGTTATGTACTCTCAGTTCATCAGATTAATTTAAATAACCAATGATCCTGAAAATAGTCCAGGTAGACAGCATATGGCTGATTAGTTGAATGCATGGCCAATGCGAGTTGAATTGGAGGATTCCCCACTGAACCGTGTGATATCAGTTCAATTACACATTATGTACCTTGTGGTTACAGTCATAAGGACAAGGCAAGATTATTGATTAGCTTCTGTTAAGTTACCTTTACAATCATCTTCCATGCAAACAATTCACCAAGAAAGAAATCTGAAGAGAAGGGTGCATGTTTCAAAGTGCTTTTGTATATATTTTGATTGGCATCTAAAATTTTAATAGCAGATTTGACCTAAGATGCAGACATTGAAGTGAGCTTTATTTAATAAAATGCCGTTTATTTCCTCTTAACAATGTAAAATGCCATGGTCCTTTTGTGTGCTTTCATTCACTTAAACCTTCAGTTCCTTTCAGCCATCGTATATAAACCTTCCCCATCCCATCCTCCCACTTCCTGTTTGATGTATTTATACACGCAGATTATATAGCATCTGGGAAACACATGGATTTCTGGCAGAAACTTTTCTCCTCTATTGCTTTTTGAGTTTGACTTTTAACATTATAATGGAAAACAGCAGACTGGAGAATATGACATGTTTTGCAATTAACAAGTTAATGCAAATGAAAATATCCTGACTAATTTTAGTGAAATATCTCTTCCTCGATAAGAAATGTGATACTTGAAAGTAATTTAGTTTATTATCTTGTCTGAAGTGCTGAAAGAGACAATAAATGTTCTCTTCAAAATCCTAGCCAAGTGTAGAAAGACCTAGAGTGAGAAATTAGGATTGTTTGCAGCTGTTATTTTGCTGCTGCACATGCCCATTTAAGTCCAAAATGGTGCCTGGTGTGTGTGCACGTGACCCTGAATAGGTGTCATCTTGGTGTGGGTGTGAACATATGCAGACCTGGCCCACCAGACATTTGTAACACCAACACCTCATGATGACAATCTGTGTGCCACATTGATTGGATGCCAGTGGTGCCATTTTGGGCCTTAATATACCAACTAATGCCCTTGTTTAACCTCACACAGGTAAACATGCATTCAGCAGCAGGAAGCAACTGCCTGTACCCATAACTGTGCTCCTTAAAGTGATCATCTAAAAGGATAAGCTGCTTTCAAGTTAGATACTGGTTGATTTTTTTTTTTAAATGGCTGTTCTTATGATTCTGCAAGTATCTGGTGCTTTTTTTTAAATGTTTCAGGTTTCAAAATTACCCAGGCAATGGTTGCTAAAAGCTGCAGGATTTTTTTTACTGAATTTAAGTCTTCAGCTATCACTGTTCCACTGACTTCACAACTTTGTCTCTTCAGGTGGACAATGAACTCTCTCTCTGAATTGCTGGTGGAACGATCCATTCACATTGTTGCTGGCCACACTATACCTCTTGCTTTCAAGGGAGCAGCGATGTTGAATTTTTATTCATTGCACACCAGCTGGAGACTTTTCTAGCATTTCTTGGGCTTGAACTCCCTGTTGCAAAAGGTGACAAATGTAATTTTTGGACAAGTAAATCACTTCATTTTATTCACCACCAATAACATTATTGAAGCTGAGAGAGCCAGGGGCTTTGCAAGTTTTGCACATATGATCATAAGATACCCACTGGTATGGGATAGACAGAAATATTTGCCAAGCATTAACATTTCCATTCCATCCATGTGTCAAGTCGTATGTGACCATCGTCCGAGGATCATGCAGATGTGTACTCTCTATCTTGGGACAGTCATGTCTCATACATCCTTACACACTCCCAGATGCTGTGGATGTTCTGTCTACTGGAGCTTTCAGAAGGTTGGCTTCTTGGTGAGGAGGGATAGCTGCTGATGATTAGGTACTGCTTTCTGTGGTTGTTCACCTGTCCCAGTGAGAGAAATGTCTTGATGATATGTCTATTATGATTAAATAACTGACAGTCTGTGCAAGCTGTGAGGAGTGACTGAGACTTGACACAGTGCTAGACGTAGGAAGGTGAGGTGAAACTGTGAAGGTTAGATATGAATTATGTTTGGGAGAGATTATTAGTAAGTGAGTGGTGGCAATACTGTAAATTGAAAGAGCTGTGAGCTTAGTGGTTCAGTAGTTGAAAGAAGCACCATTCAAGATGTATTCACTGACCTTGAACTCTTGTGTGAGGTCATTGAATTTTTGTGGTGTGTTTGCCAGGTCAATAGAGGTTAATTGCTGGCAATGATCATGATGGCTATCTGATCTGATTGTTTCACAGTTTCTGCCTGGAGTCTGGCCTGATCTCCTGTAGATGGAGTGTTTCAGTCCTCCTGCCCAGATCCTGCACTGAAATCTCTGCTGTATCAAGAAATGTTTAAAGGCCAGTCTCTGCTGAATTGTGCCATTCTGAAGTCTTTCTTTGGTCAAACTCCATTCAAGACTGACTTCCAGTGCCTGCTTCAGCAGTGTTGAAATAAACCTTCCCTCAAAGGGGTACAGACTGGCTTTAAGTTGTGTGCTAACTGTTCATGCATCTGCAGCCCAGATCAGGCATGCAATCACTGTGTGCCTAGCACTGGGTGCACACTGTACACTTATAACTGAGCAGTCAGCACACACAAACTGCTGCCTGACCTGGAAACAACAGGAATGGAGCAGCCACTTGTTTTGGGGCTGTATAGGATCACATCAAAGGTATTTGAGCTGTTTCTCAACTTATTGTTCCTCAACTGCCTGTCCATGTTCTTGCATATATGAAAGGGTGAAAACTGCAGTGGTGTGGGGAGGGTAAATGGCGAACATGTATAGGTTCTTGCATATACCTTCTAAATTAGAAGATTTTGTTAGGAAAATGGGATGCAAGAAGGATACTTGGTAAATGGTCCCACCACTAGCAACAATCGAGTTGTGAGTTTGAAACTTGAGGATTGATCTTGACTTCTTTTGGTGTAGATCACCATGGCTATCTTCTTCCATAGTTGCCTTAACATGTGTGTGGAGGATATCCTTGACCTCCTGGACATACTTTTTTTGTCCTTTCCATTTCCTTGTCCAGGACCTCCAGTTCATTGTCTAAGAACATTGGGGACTCAAACCATGCAGTTTTTCAATGCTTCCAGCAATTGCCAGAAAATACTACAGGAATTCATCAGGTCTGACAGCTTCTAGTGAGAGAAAAATAAATTTAATGTTTCAAGTCCAATAAAATTCTTCTTCGGAGTTCTGAAGAAAAGTCATATTGGACTCAATGTTAACTCGGTTTCTCTTTCTGCAGTTGCTGTCAGAGCTGCACAGTTTTATCAGTATCTTCTGTTAGTCTAGTAAACTTTCTCTGAAATACCTCCAATGCATTTTACTTCCTTCCACAAATAAAGTGACCAAACTCCAGATGTTGTCTCACCAGTTTCCTGTACAACTGAAAGTATAACCTCCTACTTTTGCATTCAGTTCTGCTCACGATAAATGATAACACTTGGCTTTCTAAATTACTTGCTGTACCTGCGTACTCACCTTTTGTGATTCGTACATGAGGATGTGCAGATATCTCTGCATCTCGAAGTCTGCAATCTCTCACTATTTAGATAACATGATTTTTAACATTTTCCTGCCAAATTTCACATTTTCCCACATTTTACACATTTACTCACTTAATCTATTCTTTTTTTAAATCCTCCTTATAGTCTTCTCATCTTACTTTCCAACTGATCTTTGTGTCATCAACAAATTTAGTTACCGTACTTCCTGTCCCTTTTAGGCAAATCACTTATACTTTGTAAAGAGTTAAGGTCCCAGCACCAATCCTTGTAGCACACTGCACATCACATTTTGCCAACCTGAATAAAATCTATTTATGCCTAGTCTCTGCTTTCTGTAAGGCAACCAATCTTCTACTCCTGCCAATATGCCAACCCCAAGGCCAGGAACTTTCATTTTTCATAATAACTTTGACCTGGCACCTTATCAAATATCTTTTGGAAATCTAAGTACAGTATGTCCACCGGTTTCCCTTTATTCATGGCATGAGTTGTCTCCTTGAAGAACTCCAACAGATTTATCAAACACGACTTCTTTCACAAAATCATGTTGACACTGCCTGATTATTTTAAACTTTTCCATGTGCCTTTCTCAGAACTGGACCCAAAACGTTAACTCTGATTTTTTTTCTTCACAGATGCTGCCAGACCTGCTGAACTTTTCCAGCAACTTCTGTTTTTGTTCCTGATTGACAGCATCCTCAGTTCTTTCAATCTCCCTGAGGGTTCTGAATAGCAGGGAATCAACCCATTGGAAGCTTAAACTTCCTGAAAATAGCCACGTCTGTCCATGTGGTAAGACTTCCACGGTGTCCTGACTTCTATCTTCCAACTTATTTTCCTCCTCCAGACACTGGAGATATGGGCCAATGACAAATATGACAGAAGAAAATTTCAGAAATATTTTCAAGGTTTTTATGAAGAAATTGTCAATTTTATATATTAGAAAATATCATTTAATGTTCAGAAAACTTTATTTTTAAATTCTTTCTTTCTTTACATCAAAATGGGGTTTCAATCTATCAAGAACACACATGAGTTCCTTAATAAACTCCATGTGGGTTCAGAGCCACAGGTTTCAGACCCCTGCACTGTGCCATGCTTGAAAAAAGATGCATCAAAGTGTAATTTCCAATCCTTAGTGGATATTATTGTGTATGGCAGTTAGTGCCTGAAGAGATATAAACAAACTGTTCCTGAGAGAAGCTAAACTGTGTTGTCTTGTTGTGTACAGAAGGTTTCAGTAACAGTAATGTGTACTTATCTTAAGTATAGCTTGATGTTTCAAGAAACTATAATGCATCTTAGATCTAATGTAACTAGCTATTAAGAAACATGGAATAAACCTATAAAAACAGGAAGTGCTGGAGAAATTCAGTAGGCTTGGCAGGATCTGTGGAGAGAGAGAGAGTTAACATTTTGAGTCCAATATGACTCCTCTTCAGAATTGTCATAAACAGAATAAGTTTATCAGGGCTGAACCTAGCTTCTGCCAAAGACTTTGTGTGGGTTCCCTTCCTCATTTGGTATCAGTAACTTAGACAAACACCAAGAATAGGGATTCATGGCTGTGAATCCACCCCAGGATCCTAGATGGGCCAGTAGCTCATTGTATCAGATATAATACATCAGAAGGTAAGTAGCATTCCAACTTGAAGCTAACATGTGGAAGTTTTTTTTTTGTTATTTAGCCTATTTTTTTTTTTTTAAAATACCTGTTCAGAGATTGGTTTCTTTGTCCTGGATGGTGTAAGCTTCTTGAGAGCTGCACTCTTCCAGGCAAGTGGAGAGTATTCCATCACACTCCTGACTTGTAGCATACATTATTACACCGAATGCAACCACTTGGTACTGCACTGCAGCTTGTGTACTGAATAAACAATGTTTCAGTCCACAGCATATGGTGTGATCTGAGAAACACATTTGATGAAGCTGCTGAATTTGAGGTCTTTGAAAAGACAATTATTTTGCACCTTTAGGAATGTTTAAGCATATCAAGGTACAGTAGGTCTCCTTGAGTAAAGCCCAAATATTTTCAAATGGGTATAATGCTGAATCACATTCAGAAAAATCAATCTGAATTAGTCAGCAAGAGGAAAGCAGTGAATCATGCAAAAATCCAAATGGTCACCACTGCAGTAATGAGCACACAGTTCCAAACTACAATCAATTTGAAACATCTAAACTTAAGTGCAGATTGACATTCAATACTTTTCTAAAAAGAAGCTAGTGAAGAGGAAAGGATTAGCCTCATCATTTTGTATGCATGAGAGGAACAATTGGATTAAGTTAATAGCTGGCTGATCAGTGGGATGGCAGCAAAAACACAGACAAATGTTTTTGAGAAATTCAGCATACATCTCCTGCCAGTCAAATCAATCCCCTGAGGCAGGGATCAGGTGAGCCTATTGATAATTTCTGGATGAGATTGAGGACTGCAGCCAGCAAGTGTGAATTCAAGGTAGCTGAAAGGCTGGTCGTTCAGGTCACTTGGGCTGTGCGTGTCATGATGTAATACAAGCTCTGATTGGAAAAGGCAAACTTACAATATCATAGGCTTTTGACACTGTCAAAGCACATGAAAGAGCAAGATGAAGATGCTGACTACACAAGGAGCTGGCTTTCAATGAAGCCAAAGGAAAGGCAGCAGGGTTGATGCAGTAAGAATGAACACCAGACAAAAACACCGTGTAAGAGTTGTGGACCACCACATTAATTCACAGACAGCAGGAAATGTGCCACATATGGATGAATCTGCAGAGCTTGAGAGAAGCCAATCACTGGGAAAAGATATCCAGAACAAAGAAAGAAGATGGTAAAGGAGTTACCAGAAGCCACACAACAGAGAATAAAAATAAAAGAAATAGATCTGAAAACGGCCTGTTTTTGACCAGACAGTGTAATTCTTTGAGCATGTTATTTGATTTTTTTTTTTGGTTTTAATGTAATCCAGGCAACAAAGGTCCAATTTTCAGTATTTCAAAATAGTTTTGGTCCTGTTTCCAGCAAATTTGTTTCAGTGAGTACTGTGAGGTTTGCAGTAAATATCAAAAGGAGACTAATTTGAACCATGCTCATAAACAAGAAAACCAGTCAATTCAAATATAATGCTCTGTGCCACCAGCAAAAATAGAAGCTAGAGCAGGCAGTCCCAGGAGTGAAGTGTAAAGTTGAGAGCTACAGTGTGTGTGTTTTTTAATAAATGGTCACACTGAGCAACTGGGCTGAGCCTGTGAGATACGCTTAAGCAGGTGTGGAACAGCTTCAGAAAGAAACTCAATCAACATGTGATACTAAGACAGTCTCTATGGGCAACATGTTCCGCAAAACAAACCATCCTGGCTGCTGCTAACGGGGCATTCATTCATTCATTCACACAGCCCTCAATGAATGCCAAAGTTGGGACGTAGCTGAGCCCATGGCAAGTGTGGCCAAATCATTGTAAAATTGAACATCCACTGTCTCCACATCAAGATCAGAAATATAATATAAAACTAATAACAGCTAATAAATGGTTGGATACTTCAACAAAAATTTTCCAATTACATAAATAAAAGCAAGATTTCAATGTATATGATATAAAATACGAAGTGATCAGGGTTATGGCTTTGTCAGAGGGAGGTCAGGCCTCACATTTTTGATTGAGTTTTTTGCGGAGATGGTCAGGTGTGTAGATATCACCATTCCTTCACTGTCACTGGATCAAAATCCTGGGAATCAGGAATGGCAGGTTGGGATAGTGTGGCTTGATAGAAATTGGAAGTGGTGGTTTTCCATGTGTTTGTTGCCCCTGTTCTTCTAAGCACCGGAGGTCAAGGGCTTGGGAGATACTGTTAGCCCTGGTGAGTAGTTGCAGTAAATCTTGTGGATTGTACACATTGTTGCCATTGTGAGCAGAGTATTGAGAGAGTGAATGTTTTAGATGCTGGATGGCGTGTCAATGAAGGGGGCTGTTTTATTTTGGATGGTTTCTAACTTCTTCAATATTGTTGCATTGATCCAGGCAGTGACTTAGAGGTAAAGTCATTGGGCTGGTAATTCAGAGTCCCACACTGATATTCTGGTGACAAAGATTCAATCCCACCATGGGAGATGGAATTTAAAAAAATAATACAACAGTAACCTTGTATTCTTTGTTGATTGTCGTAACACTCATCAGTTTTGCTAATGTCCTTTAGGGAAAGAAGTTGGTCATCCTTACCTACATGTGACTCCAGATCCACAGTAATGTGGTTGACTCTTTGCCACTTTCTGGAAAGGATTAGCAAGTCACTCAGCTCAAGGGCAATTGGGATGGGCAATGAATGAATTTTAAAAAACACAAGCTGAAAGTATTCCATCACACTTTTACCTTGTGTCTTGTAAATGGTAGACAGGCTTTGGGGAGTCAGGAGAAGAGTTACAGAATTCCTAGCCCTCAATCTGCATGTGTGACTGTAATATTTATATGCCTAGTTGGGTTTCTGGTCAATGGTCATTGACAGTATTTTGATTCAGCGATGGCAATGCCATTGAATATCAAGAGGAGAGATGATTAGGTTCTCTCTAGCCGGAGATGGATTTTTCCTGGCACTTGTGTGGCATGAATGTTACTTGGCATTTATCAGCTCAAGCTTTGCTGCTTATGGACCTAGAGTACTTCAGTGCCTGAAGAGTCACAAATGGAGCTGAAAATTGCGCAATGATCAGTGAACTTTCCAATTTCTGACCTCATGATAGCAAAAATATCATTGACAAAGCAGCTAAAGATGGTTGGGCCTAAGACACCATCCTGAGGAATCCCTGCAGAGATGTCCCGGGGCAAGATCATTGCCCTCGAGCAATCATAGCCATCTTCCTTTGTGTGAGTTTAAAATAGATTTCTATTGCTCTCTGGGAGCAACCAATTAAATTTTGAAAAAAATAACCTAAAAATGCAGTATAACTAGAGGAGGAGGAAGCTGGTAGTCATTCATTAAATAAATCTTTTTGTACACAGACTCAGCTATCAATTCAATGAATCTGCTTCAATACATCCAATAGCAGGACCAAATAAATGGTTTAATTGAATGAGGGTGTTCTGAATTCATGCAGTTGAACTGCAGGATGAATGTGCCAAATGCAAAATAAAGAATTAAAGAACTCTCAAAGGAATGGATACAACTAAGCTCCAGGGGTAAAAGATTGTCACAAATTTGTTCGTTAATGAATTAATCCTCTCACTTCCCGTCACAAGAACAACGCCTTATCCAGTTTCTTATAAAACATTACTAACTGGAACTTCCAGTCTTCAACACAACAGGAGAACCATTAATACAGTAGTAAAAGCACCTAGTCTCCAGTAGTTACCTTGTGGAAGACAGTCGATTAATAAAAATATTGGTGAATGTTTCCAGTGGAAGAATATAATAATGTCTAAGGTTTATGGGGATTTATCTGGAAATGTTCCAACAATTGTACTGGGAGCTTTTATAGGCTCCATAGAAACTGTGCCGTTTTCTCAATTTTGTTGTTTCTACTACTAAAGATTTGAAGCGGTCTTTTTTTAGTTCATTTGACAAACAAACAGAAATAGAAGATCCAACATATTCTATTTAATTATATGCCATTAAATTACAGTGTTGGAAATTTTAAACAATGTGCCGAACTAAGAGAAGAGTCATTCTGATGTGCTATTTTTGTTTCATTCTTCAAATGTATCTTTGTTTTTACATTGGTTACAAACTCATGGAGGTGATGAGAGTCTCACTGTTAGCTTACGAGCCAGGAAGAGCCCCATCTCTCCTTGTTCCAGGAAAGCCCACTGCATTATGTGCCAGTGAAGCACATGGCAGGCCAGTGTTGGTCCTTGGCTGCCCCCCCATCCTGGTCCAAAGGATGCCAGGGGCCAGAAGTCTCAACCCATCAAGAGCTACAGATCAATCAAAGGCTGGTAATTCTACCGAACAGTAATGCCAATGAGATGGCAGTGCTTGCTGTTAGAACCCCAATTATCCTAAAGCCTATTATCATTACTGAGTGCTGGGATGGAGGTGATGTAGTGAGGGGTTTGTTGTTCATGGGGTGGAGAGCCCTGGCAGAGAATCAGGGTTGTTTTGAGAGTGTTCCATCATTCAATAAGATCATGCCTGTATCAGCTGTGGTCTCAGCTCCAATTCCTTGCCTACATTCTATAAACCTTGAATCCCTTGTTTATCAAAAATCTAATTTTCTTAGCCTTGAATAAGTTTACAGAGCCAGCCTTCATTACTGTTTGTGGAAGTAAATTCTATACCTTTAGAGTGAAGTAAAAGTTCCCCTCATCTTTATCTTAAAAGAGGGACCTGTGTGACTCAAGGCAGTGCCCTGTCTCCTTGTGAGGAAGAGGGCACATGGAATGAGCTCAAGGTCCCTCATCCCCCTGTTGCCTTGCCTTTGGTGCTGAGCGCCAGTGGCTGGAGCAATGGAGAACAGCTCTGGGCATATCCCCAGCAGACCTCGCTCTCCATGGCAGCTATAAACCTGTTCATGGAGCCAGACAGACAGCCACACACTCCCTGCACTCCTGCTGCCACTGAGCAACGAGGGCCATTGCTTCTCACGGAGCAGTCTGCCACTCCTGTTCCTCCCTGTACATGTGGACCAAGTCCCAGATCGCTTACACCGCAGGATCCTCTCCAGCCTGGGGCTGAGCAGGTGCCTGGACTCCAGCAATCGTCCAGGAACCTAGGAAGGGGTTCCTTCCTAGGCTGTAGAGCTGTTGCAGAGAGGTGCTCACCAAATTGTGGTCCCACACACTTCCTGATGAAATGGTCCCACCGAGGTGTCAGTATCTTCACTGCTGCGGGGTGGGGGTGTAGGAGGCAGCTTTTTGCCAACAATTCCTCTTAGGCCTTGGTACTTTCCACTGCCAGAGGTTGAGAGGGAGGCTTTTGGGGGAGCATAGTGTTTCACCACAGAGATAATGGGGATGCTGGCAGTATCTGCAAGGCAGAAGAATGAGGAAGAAGGTGTAGCAGCCAGGGGTTAGCAGTGGTGTGCTGTGAACGAGACTGATGGCAGGGTTAGTTTGAGAGTTTCAGTGAAATGAAGAGCTGTGTTGATAAAGTTGGCAGATTATGGAAGTTGCATCATCCCTGTAGAAATAGTCCCAGTCTTCTCCTGTGAGAGACAGGATTCTCTCCTCACATAGGGTGAGGAACCCTTCCCGCCGTACTGCCTATCGCTGCCCTGTTGGGGTGTCGTCTTCTGTAATGCGAGAAAAGGAGGAATTGAGTGAGATGAAAGTGCATGGCAGGGCTGTTAGTGTTGGTACAAGTGGTGGGAATGTGGCGAGTTGCTCCAAAGGAGTGAAGAGGCAGCACAGTGGCCATGCAGGGTTAGTGGTGTGGGAGGTAGGGGGTAAGTGAGAGTGCGTGAGGGAAACAACAGTGAAAGAGGCAGAGCCTGAGGCTTAGTAGGTGCAGTAATGGAGATAGTGAGTGTGAGGTGACAGAGAGAAGAGTGTGGAGTACGATGGAGCAGAGAAGGCTATTGACCCTCTTGTGGCATTGCTGGCCATTCCTCCACACCATGTAGATGGTACTGCCCTGAGGGGTGATCTCAGACCAAGCTGCCAGGGTCTGGTGGTGAAGCCTCCACTGCCATTCCTACGGAGAGAAGACTTCTCTCCTTTACATCAACCCCTTGACCAGAACCTCCAGGTCCCTGTCAGAGAATCTGTCAGATGTCAGAGGTGCCATCTTCCCCTTCTCCAACATCTTCTGGAAATGTCCCTGACCAGGCAGGGCAGCTACAAACTGTCATTGCTCATCCTGGGTGCACAATGGCCTTTTAATGAGCATGGGAGCAGAGCGGCTGGTCTTTAGGTGGATCTCCAGTGAGAGGCGAGTTGTTGTGGAGATGGCCCCTGGTAAGACGGATCTGGAATTAGACGTGGTGGATGCCACAGGGGCTGGGTAGCTTGTTAATGAGTTGGGTTTGGTAAGATACGGTAAGAAAATGCAATAGACCTCATGGCAAAAATCCATCCAAAAAACTCCATTCCATTTCAACTTAGCCAAAAAATCTAAGGTTTGGCCTTGTATGTTTTCTCAAATAAGGAGATTAAAACTGTAGACAGTATTCCAAGTATAGTCTCATTAACAATCTGTCCAATTGAATTAAAATTTTGCTAATTTTATTTTCCATTCTATTGTAATAAAGCTCATTCCATTTACTTCCTAATCACAAGCTGTACTTCCATTCTAATGAATGTGGTTATGTGATTCATGTACCAGGGCACCAAAATACCTCTGTACCATCACGCTTTGCAATCTTTTTCCATTTAAATAGCTTTCTGCTTCTCTAGTCTTCCTGCCAAAGTGACAAGTTCATATTTAACGACAAAATGAGATATTTGTCTTTTATTAGGCAAGGCATGGAATAAAAGAACAAGGAGATAATGCTGGAACAGTACAAAACAATGGTTTGACAACAACTCGAGTACTAAATGCAGTTCTGGTCACCACATTAATGAAGGAAGTGATTGTATTTGACAGAGTGCAGAGGAGATATACCAGGATGCTGCGTGGCCTGAGCTATAAGGAAAAATTGGATAGGCTTGGGTTGTTTTCCTTAAAACAGAAAAGTTTGAGAGGGGACCTGATGGAGGTTGTATAAAATTAAGAGGGGCATAGACAGGGTAGATAAGAAGCCACTTTTTCCATTAGTAGAGGCTTCAATACTAGAGCACAAGTTTAAGGCAAGAAGTAGAAGGCAAAGAGGAGAGTTGAGGAGATTTGTTTTTATCTGAGTGATGGGAATCTGGAACTCACCGCCTGAAAGGATCATAGAGCCATAGGGTTATACAGCATAGAAACAGGCCCTTTGGCCCACCACGTCTATGCTGACCAACAAAGACCAAACTATACTAATCCCACTTATCTGCACTCGGCCCGTAGCCTATTATGCCCTGGCATTTTAAATGCTTATCCAGATGCTTCTTTAAATATCGTGAGAGTAACTGCTTCCGCCACCCTCTCAGGCAGCACGTTCCATATTTCTACCATCCTCTTGGTGAAAAAATCTTTTTTTCAGATCCCCTCTAAATAACCTAAACTCCACTGGATTAGTTAAATATAATTTCTCTTTCAAAATGCTGTGATGGCTCTGTGCATTCACATCATGATTTTCTCAGTATTCTGTTATAGCCTCCTTAATAATGGACTCAAGAACCTTCCATTTGACACATTTTAGGCTAACGGGTCCATCGTTTCCCACTTTTTGTCTGCCCAGAATATATCAGTCTATTGCCTCACACCTGAATAAAAGCTTCTCAATACAAATGGGAAGTTCAGACTGGGGTGCCCCTGAGTTGCTGAGGGCTGGAGGGGATGTGGTATGAAGAATTGAGAGTTGGAGGGAAAAATAACACACAGCCAAGTCTTGGTCATCATTGAATAATGAAAACTTTGGGACTGGAGGATGGTCCACAGCAGGTTCAGGACCAAGGTTCAGTGCTCACTACAATTTACTAGTTCCACACATGGACACTATTGGGATCTTCAAATCAAAAGGCAAATGACAATAAATATCAAAGTACCAATTGATATCAGAGAGAATCTTTTGCTTTGTTGTAATCTGATTCTTCTTGAGATCATCCACTTTCCATCTCTGTATAGGAACTGTATAACAAAGTGAAGCTGATGTTAGAGGTTTAGCTGGGTGGGGGAACTATGGAATAGATTTTAATAATAGGCCCTGAATGCACTGGCAATCTCAAGTTGTGCGCTTTATCCGTAAAGCCAGTTGACTGTGAGTACAGTGGGGATGCCAGCAGCTCCACTTTGCATCCAAACAGAAGATTTCCCCTTCAGTCTAGGAGTAGCAATCAAAAGGCAGGGGAAGAGGGACGTGGGCAGGCTAATAGCTGGCTGGTGGATTTTTTACCACGATAACATTCTGAAAGGTCTTCCCTGGTTTTGATGCTTCCTTTTAGGTGAACTGGTCTGACTGCATACTGTCTACTCATTGCTGCCTTAAAAGTTCAATGAGCAACTAACAGGACACCAAATTAGCATGTAGAATAAGATTTCCAATTGAATCGTACATTCACGTGGGTTGTCCACGAGAGGCTGCAAAGAGAATAGTGACTGCTCAAAAAGGAGTGATAAGGAAATAATAACTGTAGCACAGCATTTTTCAGACTATTACTGCTCCAGGTGGAGTGACTGAATCTCAGTGCTCAGACCACCCACAGGCTATCATACGTTGCTACCATATAGGATACATCCTTCAGTTGTTCTTTAGTTTATTAATATCATTAGGAAAATGATAAATGATATTAACATATACAGATATTTTGCGTCCATTAAAATACACCATTACAGCATCAAAATGTTAATTTTACTTTGTTCGTAGGATATATGCATCACTGGCTAAGTGAGCATATATTGCACATCCCTAATTGTCTAGGGGCAGTTAAAAGTCAACTACATTGCTGTGGATCCCAGAGTCACACAATGACCAGATTCGATAAGGATGGCAGATTATTTTTCCTCCCTGAAGGATATTCATGAGCCAGATAGGTTTTTAGCAAGAAGTGGTGGTTACATGGCCACCGTTCGGGCAGCTGTTTAATTTCAGACCTTTTATTCACCCAATTCAAATTTCACCATCTGCCACTGTGCCCTGGATCATTGCCCTGGCATTCTGGATTTCCAGCTCAGTGACAATTCCACTGTGCCACCAGCTGCCTGTGTGCCACTTGGTACTGTCACCCCTGGTAGTATTACACTATTAAATTTGATTACATAAAGAAACTGTTCAAAAAATGCTGGTTTACTGACGGTGATTGTCAGATGGCAATTCACCATCCTTACAATGGCAATACAAACATATGAATTAGGATCATAAGTAGGCCATTCAGCCCTCCAAGACTGCCCTGCCCATCAATAACATCATGGCTGATCTTTGTGTTTCAAATTCCACATTGTCAGCTATCCCCAATAACTAATGTTGTCTTACTCTAATTACCTTCACCTTAAAAATATTCAATTACACTGCCACCCCCATCTTCTGATGCAAAGAGTTAACACCACAAGGGATTGAGTGGTTTTATTCTCATCAGATGTACTTGCCTGACATTGAAACAAACTGAGAGAAGAATGGAAAAGCAAAAGAAAGTGAAAAGACACTTCTCTTGCTCCAGTTGGGCGTGTGGAAAAAACATAGAGGCAATGAAAGAAGGATTGAGTTGTTTCACGCGTCATTTCTGTGAAGAACTGCTTTCAGACACATCTGGGAAGAAAAACTTTGTTTTCCTGCTGACGGTTGCAAAACAGTATAAAACTTGAAAAGCTTGCAGTTGAAAGCAGGGGAGCGTATTTCTGTAAAAACAACGTTTTATTGGTTATTAGGTGGCACAACAGCAGGGAGGTAGCTAAAAAGGACATCTGTCTCTTGAATTTGGCTCTAGTGTTTGTTGAGAAGAAAGCAGGTCCTGGTGAAATTGTACTCTGGTTGCCAGCAATTTTTCCTGAGCGACCCTGTATATGTGAGCTTCCACATGGAGTTCTCAGCAGCAATGCCATATGGAAGAGAATTCCACAGGCATGAGGAAGCAATGTGTAAAGCTTCAATGCTTTACAACTGCTGAGAGTCAGTTACCTCAGCTGTGTCCCTGGCATCAGTTTGGAAATCGAGTTCAAAAGGAGTTATGAGCTAGCGTCTGGCAAACTGGCACAAAGGGGGAGGAATGAGATGTGCCAAAAGAGTGGGACTTCAATCTTGGCAAAATACTGAGGGTGAGCAAACCATCGATACATTTCAACAAGACTGACCTCATTACCTGACATGCCTGTAATCAACCAAAAGATTATTTACAAAATTCATTTCCCGACAGTCTGAAAGGTGCTTCTCTGTTTATGATCTCGCAGAAGAGACTTGATGTTATTCTGACCTAGATTCTATTTGAAGACCATTGCTCTTAGTAGTTCTGGACTGTATGAGTTATTTTAATTACTCATGCTAGTGTGGGATGGCGTCACTGACACAGCCAGCATTTGTTGTTAATCCCCTAATTGTCCTTGAGCTGAGCGACTTGCTTGGCCATTGAACAGGGCAGTTAAGAGGTGACCACATTACTGTGTGGCTGGGGATCTCCCAGGACAGACCAGGTCACAGTGACAGAATTCCTCCCCTTCCCTTTAAAGGCGTTAATGAATTGATGTGTTTCTATCCATCTAAAGAGGGAACTGGATCGTGATATACTTTGCAACAACAACAACGACTACATTTCATTTGTGGCAAAGTGCTTGGGACGTTGTGACAGGCGTTATAGAAATATGAGCTGTTGATTTCCATTGCTTATGGCGGCAAAGCTGGGAATGGGTGCTTTCTGAATGCTCCTGGTCAGTCTTCCAATGCCTCCAGAGGGTACTGCAACTTTCAAAATGAGTGTGGTGTGGGGGAGCCAGCAGGACACTTGCCTTCTACTGAGAGCTCATAAAATCATCAAAGAGCACACTAGCTGGCTAGAGAGGGCCACAAGGTAATTTTCAAATCACAGATCAGGAAAAGCAAACAGTCTGGTACTCATGAGTTGGGCAGTTGTTGGGCTCAATGTCGGGAGCCATTCAGTGATGGTTCTGCTGAAGCCAAATTGCTAGGAAAGAAAGGATGATTCACAGACCAGGTGTGGTCCCTTTTCATTGACGTTTTGGCCAATTGTCTGCGCCATGAGGCTGCTGGTCTCTGATGCCCTGCTCCTCTATTCTGCAGGACCAGTCATGGCTGTCACCTTCCTTTGAACATTGCACTGGAGAGTCAGTTTCTGCCTCCTGGTAAGTGCTTAGTTGAGTTCACCTCCAATCCAGTCCAGAAATCTACATTTTAAAATTGCAGGTCCATATGTTTGTATGAGTGAAGAGAGAACGTAAATATATCTCTCCTTAACCAATGAAATTGAAGGGCAGCAAAACTAACAGCAGGAGCACTGTAAGTTAAAGACATAGGATCAACATCAAAGTAGAAAGAGAAATGAAAGGTTGGATTAAGAGAGAGAGGGGACTGAAGTGAAAGGTAAAGACGTTACACTTTTTATGTCTCAGTTATTGTGTAAAGAAATGGCACTCCACATTTATATTGTTAATTTTCAGAATCAGTGAGGTAGTGACAATAATCATCGCAACACTAAGTGGGAAATTATATCCGTGGAAAGTTTAGTTTGTAAGCAAATGTGCAAATGCAGCAACCTCAGGCCACTTAATGTCGATCAATGTTGATGGCAGAGAGGAGCATTCTGTTTTGCAAAGCTAATGGTGAAGGGACATTACTTTGAAAGCAACTTCTCAGTATTCTTTGCTTGAAATTGCTGTATTATTTTACAAATAAATGATTCCAGGTGTCATTAACTTTACCATTACTTTGGCAGCAATCTCATGTGAGAGATCACACCCTATGATCGGAGACACCCTATGACCTTGTGCCCTAGGATCCTAAATTTCCACATTTAGAATTTGCCTGTTTCCTGGCATTTCTCCTGTTTTCTGTCCATGGAGGGTGTGAGGAAACAAAAGGATCATTGTAAGGGCCAGTGATGGTAATGAATCTTGAGATGGCTCTGTTCATCATGTTCTCTTGTTTTTCTCTATTGCCAGCAGAAGAATGAAAAACATTTGCTGCATCCCTGATCATATTCTGTGTGAAATAGAAAGGGAAACACTGAAAAGTCAGGCTGAACAAAAAGGCAGAATAAGAGAAATAAAATGAAGGAGATCGCAAAAAAGTAGTCCCTTTCTGTGAAGGAACGCTCCAAGAAGTTTGGCTATGACATTTTAATGGCTATTTGCTGAGATATGGATTTGTTTTCACGTATACAACTGTCTGTTAGAATAATATTATTTGTGCTAGATATCTCAAACAGCGTTAAAATAGAAAATGGCACATAGATCATAGCCTCAGAGAGATGTATATCACGGAAATAGTCACTTCAGTCCAACTCGTCCAAGTTGAACAGATACCCTAAATAAATGCAGTCCCTTTTGCCAGTATTTGGTCAATATCCCTCTAAACCCTTCCTATTCATCTGCCTATCCAGATGCATTTAAATGTTGTAATTGTACCAGCCTCCACCACTTCCTCTGGCAGCTCATTCCATACACACACCACCCTCTGCGTGAAAAAGTTACCCCTCAGGTCCCTTTAAATCATTCACCTCTCACCTTAAACCTACGTCCTCTAGTTTTGGACTTCCCTACCCTGGGGAAAAGACTTTGACTATTCACCTTATCCATGCCCCTCATGATTTTATAAACCTCTATAAGGTCACCCCTCAGCCTCCGATGCTTCAGGGAAAGTAGCCCTTTGCCTATCGCAGCCTCTCCCTATAACTCAAACCCTCCAACCCTGGTGACTTTAAGTGTGCCGTGGGGTGTAAACAATCTCCGTCCCACTAGACACCCAAAGTCCTAACACCCCCAGGCTTTCTGGAAGTTTCTTTTTGGGTACCTGCAAATGTTGGATTTTATCTGACAAATAATTTGCTTTGGTCTTATCTTTTATATATATAAATATAACAGTATTATGTCTCAAGCTGTGGATGACTGAAAGTACATTTATTAAATATAATATATATTTGTGTGTGGGTGGTAAGGGCACAATAGATCATGGTTCAGGCTGCCTTTACAAGAGGCCTACGGGAGGAAACACACTTGTTTCATAAGTTTATCAAGTGAAGCACAACTCACATTGCCTTCTGAAGTGAAAAATATATATGACACGTTTTTAAAGATATCAAAGGGTGGAACTGGAGGAACACAGCAGGCCAGGTAGCATCAGAGGAGCAGGAAAGTTGACATTTCGGGTCGGGACCCCTCTTCAGAAATGAGGTCTTTCTGGAGGGAGTAGGACAACTTCTTCCAGCTGGGCGTCCTTAGAAGAGGCTTCGCAGTAGGGTTATAAATCACAGAGATAGCAAGAACTGCAGATGCTGGAGTCAGAGATAACAAGGTGTGGAGCTGGAGGAACACAACAGGCCAGGCAGCATCAGAGGAACAGGAAAGCTGACATTTCGGGTCAGGGCCCTTCTTCAGAAATGATATTATTTTGATTCTTTCATGGAATGTGGGTGGCACTCGCTAGGCCTGCATTTATTACACTTCCCTGGTTGCCCAGACAGCAGCTAAGAGTCAAACATATTACTGTGGGCCTGAAGTCAAATACAGGCTAGAGTAGGTAAGGAGGGCAGGCTTCCTTCCCTAAAGGACAACGATGAATTGGATGTGTTTTTATGACAACAGTTACATGGTCACCGTTAGACTAGTTTTTTGTTGATTCAAGGTTTTTGTTGAATTCAAATTCTACCAATTACCACATGGGGATTCATGTCAGCCTGGGCCTCTGGACTATTAGCGACAACATCACTATAGCACCCCACATTCAGTCACTCATCTTGCTAGCTATCTGTCTACCTTTAATTCATCTCATTATCCCTTCCTCAACTAACCCTCTGAAAGTAATCATTGAAAACGTTTCACTGTACTCCTGCACTTTTGTACTTGAGTATATGTGATAACAAAGTCTACATCTAAATCTAATCATTTTTGACTATGCAAGCTTTGTTTACAGTTGTCTTGCAACATGACATTGTAGTTTCTGTTTCAAATCTGAAGGTACTATAATAGAGTCTTGTTAATGTAAAAAAGCTCATTCCGAATCTTATGGCAATAATGAAACCCGAATACCATGAAGAAATTGTGTAAAACTCAATGTGTGAACGTATTTGAAATCCTCAGCTGCAAATTGAGATCTTGAAACATATTTGCTGTTGACAGGCCTGCTTGCTTTATAGCCCCAGGAACTGTAGAGTTCCAGACAATAATAGGGACCCCACAAATGGAAATGGCTGCCTTCCTTCTATAATACATGGCTCCACGTCAACTTTGTGTAAATGTATTTTTTGTTCTTCATCCAGTTTCCATTTACACTTCAGCTGCAAAGCAAATCCTTCTTTGAGGAAGACTTGCGCATGACAACCAACGGTTTCTAGTAAACACCGTTCTGATTTATTGCTACAATTTCTCCGCACATTTTGGTAGCAGCTTATAAAAATGTTCACGTATTTGGACATACGTGTTTACCCAGCAAGTAATTGATTCCCAAGCAGTATTTTTCCAACAAGACTCTTTGCCTCATTAATAATTATTGGGCCATGGCAGTTTGGTATGTTGCTTCTTGGAGGTCAACTCTAAACATTAGGAGAGGGCAGGCAAAATCAAGGCATTTTGCAATGAGAGATGGGGATTTGTGTCTATTTGTAATTGAGCTACTTTGCCAGCAGCAAATTGTCAGTACTTTTATGTTTGAAATGAAAGGAAACTTGAGTGCAGTTATTTGCGGGAGACGGAATTCAAAGATGTAAAAGCTCTTACTGCTCACAAATTATAATGCATCTGCAATTTACCCCACTGAGAGCAAACACCAGCTACTTATGAAGATAAATGTAATTAGCAGAAAAAAAACACTCCCCAGAGTGGAGTTATCAATGAGATTTTGCTCCTGAAATGCTCTTTGGAAACTCAGGCTGACATCCAATGTCTGAAGTCCCCCAGCTAACATAAAACATTGTAAGCTATTTTCATTTGTGTCAGTTTGATTTGTGATGCAAGATCATATCCATCATTAATAATTCAATAATTAGGCAGTAATGAACAATATGAGGTAGTAATGTGCTGGTAATGTCAATGGATTAAGTAATCCCAGGCTAACAGTTTGGGAACCCACCAGCTTCAAAACCCTCCGGGCCAGACGATGAAATTTGAATTCGAACATTCCAAAATAATCAGGAATAAAAAGCTAGCTTAATTTTTTAAGAGAAGGAAATCTGTGTCACGGAAGAAATTTATTCTCTTCTTCAGGCTGCAAAGGTGTTGAGGTGGCGACATCTGCCATGTCCATCTCAGATTCCGAGGTATCTTCAACTCTTGACAGAGAGGGAGAGCTCACGGGTTCCAGAAAAGTTGGAAATGCTGTCGAGGAGCTGGGCACATTTTTCTCCCACTCAGTTTGTGAGTTTGCAGCTTTCTTATGGTCCACGTGCTTGTTCAGGACCATCGCACCTAATTACATAGAACATAGAACATAGAACAGTACAACACAGTACAGGCCCTTCGGCCCACAATGTTGTGCCGACCTATTATCCTACTAAGATCAAACTACCCTGCATACCCTACATTATACTATTATCCATGTGATATCTGAACTTTATACCTCACTGGACCTGACCTCGTGTTGACCATGCCTCTTACCCATGCACAGCTATTCCCATTGTTGCAACACCAAACTTCATCCCGGGAAGTAAACTGTCTCTCCCGCTTAGAAGAGGCTAATGTCCGGCATTGACGTTCCTGATGCCGTTTCACCCATCGCCCCCACCACCCCTCCACCCCCTCCAGGTCCGGGAAGATCAGATTTAACCTTGTGCAGAATCTTGTCCCCAGTAGCAGCTCTACTGGAGCTATCCCTGTAGTTGCATGAGGGGTTGTCCTACAATCAAATAGGAACCTGGGTAGTTGGTGTCTAGTGAAGTTGTAGGCTGTTTCTTTAAGTCTGTATTCAAAGTTTGGACTGCTCTTTCTGTCAGACCATTGGATAATGGACGGTATGAAGCTGTCCTTATATGAAGATACCATTCACCTTTAGGAAACACTCAAATTCTCTGCTGGTAAATGATGGCCTATTTATCTGTGACCAACACTTCCAGGAGTCAGTGTATTGTAAAAGATGCGTGCACTTTTTCTGTTGTCGTCCCTCTGTTTGATGAATGAACTCTATGCATGACCAGTCACTTTGAGTGAGCATCCTCAATGACTAAGAACATTAAGCCCATGAGAGGACCTGCATAATTGATGTGTAACTGAGTCCAATGTTTACCCAGCCATTCCCACGAATGTGGGGGAGCTGCTGGCAGTACCTTTTGTCCTTGTTGGCACTCTGGCCACTGCACCACCAACGCAACTACATCTGCATCCAGTCCAGGCAACTAGACATAGCTTCTCACCAACATCTTCATTTTGGACATCCCTGGATGATCCCAGTGGAGCTCAGCCAGTATTTGGTGGCAATCTTTGCTCAGGACAGTCTTTCTTGTCCCCCATAATAATATGCCATCTTCTGTGATCTGGTTTCTCCAGGCCCAAAAAGGTTTCAGTTCTGGTTGTGTCCATCCTTTGGTTTTCCCCATCACCACCAGCAAATATTGTCAATCGTGACTGCAGGTGTGTCCATAAAATTTAAACCATTTCATACTCTTCCAGTGGCCGTACCACTGGTGATGTATCTACAAGTGGGAGGCAGCTCAATACATGTACATTTGCAAATTGGCGTCCTGGATGGTGTTCCAACTTGTTATTATACACACTTAGAATTAGAGCCCACCTCTGAATTCAGCCTGAAGCTTTGGGCAGCACTGACTTGTCCTCTTTGAGTAGACCTAGCAGGGGTTTGTGGTCTGTTGTTATTACAAATTTACATCCACAAAGGTATTGGTGGAACTTCCTGACTCCAAATATGACCGCTCCCCCTTCCTTCTCTCTCTGGGCGTGTATGCATTCTGCATTAGCCAAAGTCCTGGATGCATATGCTATTGGGCGTTCCTCTCCATTGGGCCACCAATAAGCTAACACTACGCTGATGCTATAGAGGGAGGCACCACATGTCAATACCAGATCTTGCTTGGGATCATAGTGTGCCGACACCTTAGGGGATGATAGTTGTTTCTTCACTTCTCTGAAAGAAATGGCTTGGGTTCTTGACTATTTCCAAAGCTGAACCTTTTTAAAGAGTTGATGCAAAGGCGCCAGGATGGACACCAGGTTATGTATGAACGTTCCGTAATAATTCATCAATCCGAGGAAAGACCTCAGTTCCAGTACAGACGTGGGAGCCGGGGCACCTTTGATCGCCCTCACTTTATCATCCAATGGGTGTAACTCAGTCTTGTTGACTCTATAGCCCAAGTGGGGTGGCTGGGACACACATTCTCCCTTCTGAGGTCTATGCTGTCTGAGAAATATCTAACGAGAATGTCCAAGTTCTCCAAGTGCTCCTCATTGATCTTCCCTGTTATTAGCACATCATCTAAATAAATGGCAACCTGGGGAAGACCTTGTAAAATGTTCTCCATCCTCTATTGATTGATTGATTGATTTATTGTCACATGTACCGAAATACAGTGAAAAGCTTTGTTTATGAGTGGTACAGGCAGATCACAGCAAGCAGAGCATGTTCAGATCGAAAAGACTTAGAGGCATACAGGTTACATTGCAGGTTCCATTATTTGAAGCGAATAACAGCTGGAAAGAAGCTGTTCCTGAACCTGCTGGTGCATGTGTTCAGGATTCTGTATCTTCTGCCTGATGGAAGAGGCTGTAGGAGGTCATTACCAGGGTGTGATGGGTCTTTGATGACGTTGGCTGCCTTTCAGCGGCAGCGAGCCATGTGCATAGAGTCCATGGAAGGAATGTTGGCTTCGTGATGGTCTGGGCTGTGCACACCACCTTCTGTAGTTTCTTATGGTCCTGGGCAGAGCAGTTGCCATTCCAGGCCGTTATGCACGCGGGCAGTATGCTTTCAATAGAAAAAAAGAACAAAAGAGAAGCACAGAACAGAAACAAGCCCTTCGGTCCTCCAAGTCTATGCTGATCACCATGCCCTGACTAAACTAAAAAACAAACCTTCTGCCCTTATTCAGTCCGTATCCCTCTATTCCCTCCCTATTCATGTAACCATCCAGATGCCTCTTAAATGTTGCCAACATGCCTGTTTCCACCACCACCTCTGGCAGTGCATTCCAGACTCCTACCACTCTCTGTGTGAAAAACTTTCCTTGCACATCTCCCTTAAACTTTCCCCATCTCACCTTGAACCTGTGCCCCCTTGTAATTGAAACTTCAACTCTGGGAAAAAGCCTCTGACTATCCACCCTATCTATGCCTTTCAGAATTTTGTAGACCTCTATCAGGCCTCCTCTCAGATGCTGTCTTTCCAGTGAAAACAATCCTAGTCTTTTTAACCTGTTCTCATAGCCAATGCCCTTGAGACTGGGCAATATCCTGGTGAACTTTCTCTGCACTGTCTCCAAAGCTTCCACATCCTTCTGGTAGTGTGGCGACCAAAACTGCACACAATACTCCAAATGCAGCCTAGAAAGGGTTTTATTTAGCTGCAAAATGTTTTGCCAACTCTTGTACTCCATGCCCCAGCTGATGAAGACAAGCATGCCATATGCTTCTTAATCACTTTGGCCACCTGTTCTGCCAATTGTAGGGAACTGTGGACCTGCACGCCCAGATCCATCTGTATGTTAATGAGCCTAAGGGTTCTGCCAGTAACAGTATAGTTCACACTTAAATTTGATCCTCCAAAATACATCACCTCGCATTTGTCTGGAATGGTGCATCTGTAGAAGTTGGTGAGGGACCTTATGGACATGCCAAATTTCCTGAAAAACTGCTGAAAATTGCACAGGATGACGATACCCCCAAAGGCAGTCATGTATTGTAAAATCCCTACAAAGGTGAACCAACCCATCAGGCATCACAATTTGTATGACCGGTACTGCCCATTCCACAAACTGCATCAGTTTGATGATTCCTTTGCTTTCCAGCCTTCTGATTTCTGCCTCTACATTTGCCCATAAGGAAAATGATACAGGGTGGGCCTTGCAGGATCGTGGAATTGCTTCCTGTCAAATGCAAAGTGGCCTTGGCTCTTTTGATAGTCTCTAGACCTTTCTGAAAAACTTACAGGTATTTAATTAGGACTTCACTAAAGCAGCCATTTTTTAATCAAAAAATGTTGAACCAATCTAAGTGCATTGTTCTCAACCAATCTCGACCCATTAAGCTTGGGCCTGAGCCTTTTGCTACAATTTTGTAAGATTAAATTATACAGGCACCATTTTAATTCATTCTAATGTTTAATCAGAAAGGTTAGGATCACTCTCCTGCCAAATGTGTCGCTATGTGGCAGTCTGGATACTTGGATAGTTGTCTGACATTTAGTTCAATAACATAACTTTACATAGAATCTACGCCCCAGGTTTGACATACAAATGTGTGGACATTATTCACAGTCACTCCCAATGAGAACACACTGAACCGAGGAACTTAACAGAGTGGAGAATGGATCAAATTTGTATTTCTCTAGTGATGCATGTTTACAGTCCAAATTTTTGGTTGTCTTAAATCACCCAAATAACGATAATTGGCTCAGAATAAACCAGGCAAACAACTACTCTGGTAACTTGGTATAAATATACACAATGAGCTCTTGCTCATTACAGTGAAACAGTACTCATAGATAATCCTTCTGATTCGCATTTGCGAATGTTTGTGGTGGGGTCATGCATACTTACAGATAGGAGTCATTCTGCACTCAGAACTGGTGAGCATGCGTGGAATTATTCTCTTTTCAAGAAAAGTGTGTACTATGAGTTACTATCATCAAGGGTTCTGTAATTAAGGAAAAGAAACATATAATAATTTCAGAAAAGTTAAGTTACATCTGGGAATTTCTGTTGGATAAGATTTATAATCATCAGCAAGGAAAGTGATAGTTTTGTCAGATAGTCATAGAATTTTCCCACAAAATGTTGGGACCTTACTAAAGGCCTTACTACATGTCTCAGTGCTGGGCTTAAATCTGGCAATAATTAACACAGTATAAATCAGATTGGAGGTAATGAATCAGTGATTGCTTGTCAGAATAGGTCTTGAATATTCTCATGAGGGTCACAGTTGATTAAATAAATACATTTTCTTTTAATCACTCCTCCTGGAACCAAGCCAGACGAAGAAAGAATTGAATCAGTGAAGAAAATGATGCTGTTCCAAGCACTTAACACGTGGTTGCACTGCAATCATTCCACGGCTTGATGTAAGCTCAGAGTTAACTTTCAGTGACTTGGGTTAAGCAGCATCAGTGAACGGCACTGAACTGGTAAAGATCATCACAGTCCCTTGCTCACATTGGAGAGAGACAGCTGTCAGTGAGTTTAACCTGACAGTCACTGCACCTCAGGTGAGGGTAAGACTGAGAAGGTGGGACCTTCACAATAGCCTCATTTGGTGCAAGCATTGAATCCACACCACTGACATCATTGCATTGTAAGCCAGCCACCCAGGCAACTGAGCTGACCAAACCACAACTGTGGAATAGTCAAAAACTGAACTTGTTGTACTTCAGCGAACAGCCTTCTTCAAATAAATTAGGGGCTATTTAAGAAGGAATGGGAGATCGTACTGGTATGACAAGTACATCTTTAAGTTTCAGGAACTGTTTCTATTTCAACTAAAGTAGCTGAGAATTGGATGAGATGAAATATTGCAGACTATTGATTTCAGCAGAACTGGCTTCAGTGCTCTGCATTTCCTGCTAGAAACTTTGATTTATTGTCACATGCACTGAAGTACAGTGAAAAGCTTTGTTTATGAACAGTACAGACAGATCATAGTAAGCAAGGATGTACAGATCAAAATGATTTAGAGGCCTATAGGTTACATTGCACAGGCCATGCATTAGGCGAGATAAACGTTAGCAAGATCAGCTTTATTTGAGGCAAGAGAGTCCATTCAGCAGTCTAATAACGGCTGGGAAGAAGCTGTTCCTGAACCTGCTTGTGCGCATGTTCAGGCTTCTGTATCTTCTGCCTGATGGAAGAGATTGTAGGAGGCGATTACCAGGGTGCGATGGGAATTTGTTGATGTTGGCCACCTTTCCTCGGCAGCGAGCTATGCAAATGGAGTCCATGGATGGGAGGTTGGATTCCGGATGGTCTGGGCTGTGCACACCACCTTCTGTGTATCTTATGGTCCTGGGCAGAGCAATTGCCATACCAGGCCATTATGCACCCAGACAGTAGGCTTTCAATGGTGCAGCTGTAGAAGTTAGTGAGGGTCTTTATGGGCATGCCAAATCTCCTGAGCCGCCTGAGGAAGAAGATGCTTTGTTGTGCCTTCTTAACATTGCATCTATGTGGAAAGTCCAGGACAGATTGTCAGTTATCGTCACTCTGAGGAACTTGGTGCTCTCCACCCTCTTAACCTCAGCTTCATTGATGTAGATGGGAGTGTGTTCTCCTCCTTTCTTTCTGAAGTCAATGATCAGTTCTGTAGTTTTTCTAACGTTGAGAGAGAGGTGGTTTTCATTGTACCACGTCACCGAGCTCTCTATTTCCCTTCTGTACTTTGACTCGTTGTTGTCATATATCTGTCTCACTATGGTAGTGTTGTCAGTGAACTTGTAGATGGCATTCATTTGGAATTTGGCAACACAGTCATGGGCGTACAGGAGTACAATACAGTGCTGAGGATGCATCCTTGGGAGGCTCCAGTGATGAGCGTTATTGTGGAGGAGGTGCAGTTGCCTATCTTCACTGATTGCAGTCTATGACTCAGGAAGCTGAGGATCCAGTTGCAGAGGGTGGAGCCGAGACCAAGGTCATGGAGTTTTGAGACCAGTCTGGAGGGGATAATGGTGTTGAAGGTGGAGCTGCAGTCAATGAGCAGGAGTCTGACGTAGGTGTCTTTGTTGTCCAGATGTTCCAGGGATGTGTGCAGGGCTAGGGATATGGCATCCTCTGTGGACCTGTTACATCAGTAGGCAAATTGTAGGGAATCGAGGCAGGCTGGGAGACTGGAGGTGATGTGGGCTATGACCAGCCTCTCAAAGCACTTGATGATAATTGAGGTCAGAGCCACTCAGTGTTAGTCATTAAGGCATGATGAGCTCAAGCTTTGTGAGGCAAGTTCCAACCTTTTACTGTAACCAATCCAAAATCATCACCCATTTTTGAAGAAAAACCAAATCACATGCCAAAATTGGAATCGCATTCATAGCAGGTAGGAAATAAAAGGCCAAATCTGTAATTGACTGTCTCAGCTGGGTCTAGTCTCATATAATGGTGTCCAGATAACTATTCATCAGCCAACATCTCAAACTTCACCGATATTGCTCACAACTGTTCCAATGCCAGAGACTCCCTTCTGAAAATAGCCTAGTGTTAAATATTATGGAGCATATGTAAATGCTATCTGTAAACCATGTATATACTGTGGACAGCCCTGAACTATCCTTTTACATCTTTCACACATAAAATACATCTAACTCAGATCCACTTACTCCCTTTTAATCAATATGATACATTCAACAAAGTGAAGATGCAAGCAGATAGATTTTAATGGAGACACACCAAACACAGAATGGAAAAAAGAGGTTTGCGAAACTTTTTTTCATTCACTCATAGATGTGGGCAACATTGGTTGGGCCAGCATTTATTGTCCATTCCTGGCCACCCTTGATAAAGTAGTAGTGAGTTGCCTACTTGTACTGCTGCAGTCTATTTGGGGTAGGTATACCCATAATGCAATTAGGGAGGGAATTCCAGGATTAGGACCCAATAATATTTGAAGAATGGTGATATATTTCCAAGTCAGGATCGTGAGTGGCTTGGAGGGGAACTTGTAGGTGGTGGCATTCCCACATATCTGCAGACTTTCTCCATCCAGACGGCAGTAGTTATGTGTTTGGAAGGTGCTTTCTAAAAAATGTAAAAAGGCCTTGTAAATATCTGCAGTGTATCTTGTAGATAGTACACACTGCTACTACTGAGCATTGCTAGGAGAGGGAGTGGATGTTTTATTTCCTCAGTTAATTTAGTTACTTAGTAGAGAGTTGCAGCCTGGGTACTAATATTTCGGAAGTTGAAGACAGAAAATGTGTACAAGATCTGCAATGATGATCAGCACATCAACAAAAGACTCAACAGTGTAACTGGAACAGTACAAATACCTTTATGATAGCTGTGTACTACCTGGTCAAATAATTCTGCAGCAACCACAAACCATAGACATTTTTTGATTGAAGAGTAAATTAGTATTTCCATACTTACTTTTGAAATCAATTTGAGTACATAAATACACTAGACATAAGTAAAATATTTCAGAAAATAATTCAAAATATACTATAATTATGTGTGATTTCCCATGGCAGATAGACAAGGCAAAAATAGCACTGTTACTATTGTGATTGCTGAGTAAATACAGTACATTCTACTTTTAGCATTATTTCCTCAAGAAAAATAACTGGGCCAGATTTTGCTGTGGCATTATAGCAGAATATATTGTTAGATAAGCTATGCCCTTGCACATTTAGATTTGTAAACTGTTTAATTTGGCAGGTTGCCAAAATTTTGAGCTGATAATATCACAGCAAAGGACACTGGACATCTGGGATTTCTGTGACAGAAATCTGTGAGTTCTTTGTACTTGTTGGAGGTAAAGTTGGAGGATAGGAGGGAGTGCACATTACTGTTTACAGTACAGACAGGAAGTTTACAGTTATCTTTGCATTCCAGAGTAATCCTGGAATCATGAACAGTTTAAATAGGTGGGCACAAGCCCCAATCGTGTTTTGTGTATACTTGCCAGATCCGATAGTAAATGTCTGGCATAATCCTCAAGTCTTCACCCTTGTATCAGAAAGGGAAATGGTTTTAAGGGGTGGTAGGGTGTAAGTGGTGCAAATGAGGGTGTTTGAATTAGGATTTTGAGAATGCAATTGTAAATGAGTTGAGAGAGAACTTTTTTCAGGGTTTGATACAGAGGAAGTTGGATTTGGAGGGGGAGGAGGGACAAGGGTGGAGAACAATATAAGGAATTGATCAGGGATGACATTATCTATGATTGATAGGATGAGGATACCGAGGTCATGTGAGATGGCAAGGTCAAGCGGGTGGTCAAAGTTTAAATTGTTCTATTAATTATACTTGGTGGAAGTAAATGCTAGCCCTTGACCTGAGGGTCAAAGTGTCTTCAGGGATGGATGGTTTAGTGGATACTGTTAAGGGCAACAGATGAGTAGTTGCAAGCTGATGGGCCAGGAGAGAGTAAAAACAAAAAAAAAAGAGGATACCAAAGGTAGCACGGAGTGGGGGAAGGGAAACACTAATTATTCTCAGGCAGGGAAAGACTTCGGCAATTGTTTGAGCCGATGGGAAATGCATTGAGCATGGCAAATGTGTTTCAAGGAATGGATCGACAGCTTGAACCAGCTAGTATGTTTCCACCTGTCTCTGTAATAATGTAGATTGTATTCATGTAATCTATACTTTGTTACTGTGATGCAATAAACTTTCTATTGTTTACTCAACAAGATTTTTCTGGTTAGACTAGAAAGACAGCTATCGTCTTCCATGCTTGAAGGACACACGCACACATAACAGCTCAAACTACTCCAGTGAGTCTTATTAGATGGCTGAAATGCAATTCTATGCATTAACCTTCAACTTCCCTCATTTGGAACTGTCCTGTCATCAGGGACATAGAGTACATGACACATGAGGTTAATAGGTGGGTATGATTTATCATTCAGTAAAAAGGAGTTATTTCTGCAAAAGCGACTCAGTGTCTCTATGATGAGGAATCATGCTGAGTTTCAGAGTAAGATGGGATTTTTGTAAAGGAATGTCATTGAACTAGCTATAGTTGACATGGATTAACATTGACAGTATAATGGGTTTTCCTATTGGCAAAACATGAGACAAAACATTTCAATGTATTTAGAGAAGGAATGTTGTAAACTACACAAGTTTTTATCAGGAACAGGCATTAATGGATCTCCTATGGCATTGCTCAGAGAACGTAAAGACAAAATCCAACAATTAGGTAGAGCCTCATAGAACGCAGTAAGATTGCCAGGTTCAAATGAGAAAAGGCAGTCAAGAGGGAGGCAGCATATATGACTTCTATCCTGTAAAGAGCTTGTGACAGGGCTTGAATCTATGTTTTGTGACTTTTACCACATTCTCAGTCTTCATCTTTCCTGTAACCCAACCATAGCGATTGCTTCAGGTTTGATTTGGATTAATTTCATCCTTTCTTTCTACAATCTAACAAAACTCCCTCACATATCCTTCCTTCTGGTGGTAAGAAGCAGACAACCAGACCTCAAAATAATTAATAATGAAGTTAGGCTACTCTGGCACTAAGATGTCCCAGGTCAGTGATGGCAGGAGAGTTCAGAATGAGGGACATTGAAGATTGATGCATAAAATTGCACTTGAGCCACCTAATAAGGTTCACTGAAGTAGTTCAAACTGTTATGCGTGCGTGTGTCTTTCGAGCATGGAAGAGGATAGCTGTCTTTCTAGTCTGACTAGAAAAGACTTGTTGAATAAACAATATTATTTGTTACATTACGGCAACAAAATATAGATTATGTGAATATAACCTACATTATTACAGAGACAGGTAGGAACACACTAGCTCCAGGTCATTTCTAGCAAACACCTTCTTTACTCTCCACACGTTGTCACAAGATAGTGCTTATTATATTTATTCAAGTATTAACCCCTTCAGACCCTTGTATGGTAGGAGTAGTGAAGTGTTTTGGGACACCTGAAGTCATGAAACATGTTAAATGAATCAAACTTCTCTCTTTCCATTTTGAACTGAACTGCCACATCCTTGCCATTGAACAAATTGAAATCGAGAAACAAAAGATAGCTTATCCAATAACATCACTGTGTTTAGGGATAACATTGCAATTTGAAGAAACAAGAATTATCCTGGTGTTACATGGTGGAAATAGGACAACCCATATATTGTAGGAAGACAAGAGAAATTTCTTCTTCATAACATGAACTTAATGAAGCTAATTTTTTTAATATCCTTAAATCCCTAATGTAAAACAGTTCACTGTGGCTTTGTGGGAGCTTGAAATCTTGCAGGTGGTAGATCAGTGTTATTGGACTACTGACAACCGTAAATGTTATTGGCACATAAGCGAAGTATAATGCAGCGTATTTTGTGTTACTTCTTTTGAATATAGAGAAAGAAAAGTCTTCTGTTTGAGATTCTTAGCTGTGTTTTATGGGATAATGAAGTATATGTTTATATTAGATTAGAATTGCAATTTAACCTTTCCATAGCAAAGCCTATTTTTAAAAAATGCAACACTTTTCAAACATCTATAAATATTGTATCAAAGAAAGTGAGAGCATAAGAAGATGATTCTAACTTGATAAGACATTCCAGAGTCACATTCACAGGGAGGACATGGCCCAGTGCTGTGGTCACTGAACCAGTATTCTAGAGATCCAGGTAATGGGCACCTATGATGGGATTTGAATCCAAAAACATCTGGAATTAAAAGTCTAATGATGACCATGAAACTATTATCAAATAATGTAAAAACCCATCTGGTTCACTAATGACCTTTAGTGAAAGAAATCTGACATCCTTATTTAGTCTGACCTACTGTGACTGCAGACCCACAGCAATATGAAGGATATGGACAGCAGATAAATGGGAACACCACCATCTGCAAGTTCCTCTCTCTCCAAGCCACTCACCATCCTGACTTGGGAATTTATCACCATTCCTTCTGACTCAAAATCCTGGAACTCCCCTCCTAACAGCATTGGAGATCTACCCCACCACAAATGGATTGCAGCAGCTCAAGAAGAGGCAGCTCACTATCACTTTACCTAGGGCAACTATCTGGGCAATAAATATTGGTCTGAGCCAGCGACATGCACATGCTATTAATGGTTAAAAGCAGTTGTAAGGTTGAGAATACAGCTATGTTGATATTGATGACATACCATATCAACTACCTGCTAATATTAAGAACCAATGCACTTTTATGATTGTATATGGTTATATCAGCTAAATTCCTGTCCGTGTAATTCACCCAGAAAACAGGATGTAGCAATCACTAAAGGGCAGCACTGTATTTGCTAATGTGATCACTTCTGTTTCAAATGAGTGGAATGCATCCAGAATTCACTGTGTCCAGACGTTAGGGAGAATTCTCGTATGATCTTATTCAGAATTGGGTAGGGGATTGCATTGGTAAGTAAATGAGACAATTGCCATATACCTCAGTGTTTGACATCATGTTTTGGAGTTCTGAATCGTTGGATTCAAAACATTAACTCTGTTTCTGTCTCTCCGCAGATGTTGCAGACCTGCTGAGTTTCTCCAGAATATTTTATTTTTATTTCAGATTTCCAGATTTTGCAGTATTTTTGCCTTTATTAAATTTTCCAGTTCTGTTCCCTACCCTCATCACAATTGCTGCTACCTTCTCCATTTGGCCTACCACATTGAAAGGTCAGGAAGAGGGAGTAAACCGAGTGGGCTTTCACCTCTGCCTCTGTTGTCACCATCTTGTTGGACTGCAATGGGAAAGGTGGCAGTAGAAACTATGCTGAATTGTTTGTGCTCATGCATTCCTGAGGGAAATGTAACCAATATCAAACATATTTTCGTAAAAAAATATTCAACCTGCAGCGATAAAATAAATATTTTGGGGTGGGAGGGATTGGGCAAGTGGGGCAGAAAGAAGAGGGTGTAATCTTAGAGCAATTTGAAATTAGTAGTGTCGTTTCTTCCCGCATTTTCTCCAACTTTAGTTGTCCACCTCAGTAAGCCCAACTGTGGATGGCCTTGTGAACTATATACCCTCGCCTCAAACCATGGGGATGGACTACCCACCCCACATATTTTACATCTCACCATCAGAAACATACCGAGGAGAGGTTGGGGATGGGGGCGATGGTGTTTAAGATGAAGATTGTTTAAGATGAAGATTTTGTTATAGCCTCCCTTCCACACGGAATTGAATTAATTAACTCTTTGATCTCCTTTCTCAAATGGGAAAATTTCAGCCTCTCTCTGAACTTGTATTGCCAGGTTATAAAGTATTAAAGTCGCAAGATTTGATGAAATGGTTGGTTTTCAAAAATGTTAATATATGTGATGTCTTAGTATTGTGGATTGCTGAATATAATGCTGTAATGGAACATTAAGTTATTTGTTGCCACACTGTCACATTCTGTCTCACTTCCACATTAGGTTCTGAGAGACTCAGAACTGGAAAACAGATGGACTTTTCTTTAAGCTTACCTTTTCATCTTTCTCTTTTCCTTAAGCTATCAAAATGGTGATGTATTGTGGTGATGTAATAAAGCTTTCCACTGTATTTTATTGTATTTCTCACTGTAAAATACACATGATAATAAAATCATTCATTCATTCATGTATTCATATCTCTCAGCCTACAGAAAATATTTGCTACTCAGTCAGTGCTCATGCTTATCAGAATTACTTTGGTGACAAATATGGGTGAAATACTTGCCCTTATGAAGGCAAAATCAGAGAACATGGGCCAAATTTGATTCTGATTTATTATTGTCACTTGTATCAAGATAATGTGAGAAGTATTGTGTTGCATGCTTTCCAGATAAATCATACCATACATAATCACATTAGGGTAATAGAACAGAATGCAGTATATAGTGTTACAGCTACAGAGAAGATCAACTCTAGTACATGAAAGGTCTGTAAGTCTGATAACAGCGGAGAAGAAGCTGTTCTTAAATCAGTTGGTTCATGTTTTCAAACATTTGTATCTTCTGCCCAATGGAAGAGGGTAGGAGAGAGTATAACCATGATCGGAGGGGTCTTGGATTAAGTTGGCTGCTTTCCTGAGGCAGCAGGACGTTTGGACAGAGTCAATGGAAGGAAGGCTGGTTTTTGTAATGGACTAGGCTGCATTCACAACTCTCTGTATTTCTTTGCAGTCTTGGGCAGAGCAGTTGCCATACCAAGCTGTGATGTATCCAGATAGTAGGAACTGCAGATGCTGGAGAATCCGAGACAACAAGGTGCAGAGCTGGATGAACATAGCAGGCCAAGCAGCATCATAGGAGCTGCTCCTATGATGCTGCTTGGCCTGCTGTGTTCATCCAGCTCTGCACCTTGTTGTCATGTATCCAGATAGGATGCTTTCTATGGTGCAACTATAAAAATTGGTAAGAGTCATTGTGGACATGCCAAATTTCCTTAGCCTCCTGAGAAAGTAAAGGCTTCCTTGACTGTAGCTTCGACATGGATGGATCTCTAGCTTCGGCATGGATGGATCAGGCAACATTGTTGGTGATATTTACTCCCAGGAACTTGATGCTTTCGACCATTTCCACCTCAGCACCATTGAAACAGGCAGGGGCATGTACTCTACTCGGCTTCCTGAAGTCGATGACCAGTTCCTTCATTTTGCTGACATTGAGGGAGAGATGTTGTCTTTACACCATGCCACTAAGCGGTCTATCTTCTTCTTGTACTCTGTCCCGTTGTTGTTTGAGATCTGATCCACTACAGTGGTGTCATCAGCAAATTTGTAAATGAGGTTAGAGCTGAATTTGGCCATACGGTCATGAGTTTTTAAGGAGTATAGTAAAGAGGGCTGAGTACGCGGCCTTGCGGGGCACCGGTGTTGAGGATTATTGTGGAGGAGGTATTGTCGCCTATCCTTACCGATTGTGATCTGCGGGTTTTATAGTGTTGTATAGTAGAAAATTCAGTCATGAACAGTCTGACCTTCAAAAGGACTGCCCAGCAGTTATAATATATGGGCTGGGAGAGTGGGAGGAGCGAGTGTTAATGGCCTTAATGAGGTGAATGTGGCACTTCTGTCCCCTCAGGGACTGCAAGCTCCCCTCTCTTCACAAGGGCTGCTGGCCTGAGTCATCACAACAGTGGTAGGACTCAGTAGTGGTCATTGCTGGAACTTCACCCAGTCCTATGAAGAAGATTATGGCCACTGGACTCAAAGGCAAGGATTGCGTTATTGGACAGGGAGGGATTGTGGACCCGTGGGTGTTTGGGAAGCAGCTCAGGTTTTGGAGGTCATAGTGGGAGGCACTTCGTAGAGGTAATATCTTGAGCTGAGCCCCTGATCCATAAATAGCACCTCCTCCCCACCAAAGGAGGTAAGTCCATTCTTCCCAGTGTTCCACCAGAGAAGTTGAAAATGTGGGCTAAACATTTACTTCTATTACCCACTGCATTTTAGCAAGGTGGGCGGATTCAATCTTGAAGTGCTCATTAGTTGGCCTGTTATGGGCCACAATTTGCCTAAAAGTGGGTGGGTGGGTGGGCGGGCAGGAACCTTGCCTGCCTTCTGTGTTAGAGGGGACAGGTCATGGCTGACGGAGAGCCTGTGGGCTCACCATTTGCTCTATTTTAATGCACTTCTGCATCAAACACACCAGGGGTCTATGACAGTCCATCCTTAAATCTAGCCAGGCACCTCTTAGACATTTCTTAGATTCTTTGTTGAGCAGAGCAAACAGAGGCCTATAACCAATCAATTGACATAAAACAGTACCTTATCCTCCAAATGTATATAAAGACATACCTAATTGTCAAATTCAGGCAAGATATTTTTGAAATCAATTAATCAAATAATTAAATAATGGGTGCATTTCTTTTAATTGCATTTGAGTGGTTTCCTCTCTATAAATCTAGAGTTCCTCCTGCAGGTCAATACATCAGCAGGGAGTGTGTGGAAATATTGCTAATCCCCATGGGACTGTCACATATATTATGTGAACCTCCTAGCACTAAGCTACAAATAATCGTAGGGTGATGATTAGTCCATTCATCTTTAAGTCTGCCTAATGCTAAAGTTTGTTATTTTTGTTTCCTCTATCTAACAATCTGTTCCTCCACAGATTTATTCAAGATGTGCCATTTCCCCATTGGTTCCATGACTTAGTATAGCCAATGATTGATGACTGTTGGTGCAAGCATTGAATCTGCAATTCAGCTCATTTTTACGTTGTGCTCTTCATCAAAAAAAGACACAAATCAGGAGATGGACATTGATCAGAAATAATGGAAGTATGGGAAATGCAGAGAGACCAATGGCTTGCTCAAAGACATGGAACTAAAAGTTGATTTACCTTGTTAATTTGGATGCGGGGATCATAATTTGTGACTTGCCTGGGCTGGTCCATACCAAAGTGGGTAACATACAAACTCACCCACCGTACTTTCATAGTGGTAGGATCTGTCTGAGTGGATCTAACATTGCTTCCATCATCATTATGTTTTCAGTTTCCTCTGAACCTCTGAGGTCAAGAGGGGAGCTGAATAACATTGGCTAGCTGTTCAGAAAGGCAGGCTGACCTTCTTAAACTGCATTGAAGAAAGCTGCTGCAATTTAAAATGATGAAAACTTCAAAACAGGGTAGAGGGAGGGCCCCAAGATGAGAGGTATGACACTGGAGATATTAGTGGGCAGGAGGAGAGAACCTGTGGTTTCCAAGATCTGACAATCCATAAGGATGAGCCTTAGACATAAGTAAGCAGGTGTTCAGGGAAGTTAACTCCCAGAACCTGGAGAGGAACACCTGGCAGCAATGCCACAAGATGTTAAATGGCCTCATGCAGGTGATTAGCACTACTGAATGACCCATCACGTGACATCTCCGAACAATTGCACCACAAACTTTTCTTGCTGCTCAATGCATCATTCTCTTATCACCCATCAATAGCTTACTCTGGGATTTTAAGATTTATGCCAAACTTCCAACCTTACCCTCACACACCTTCCAATGTTGCCAGCCTCTCTCACACCTCTCACTGGTTCCATATCCCTCCAGCTATTTACCTATCGAAGATATATTACCTAAACAGAATAGCACAAACATTGTGCTTTACAGCTCTCTACCCAACAGATCAAAGCGGCGCACAATAGAGAGGATCAGAGCTGATCTGGAGAAAATAAGGACACTTGCATCTCCTGACTCTATTGGTCAACATATCTTACCACCATAGAACTGACTGTGATGGACACCATGGTATCTGGCATTGCTGAGAACATTCAGGATGATGGTATATTCCAGGCCAAGCCCCTTCTTTACTCTCTGCTTACTGAATCACAGAATCGCAAATTTGTTACAGCACAGTCAGAGCCATTGGACCCACTGTGACTGCACAGCTCTCCAAATGTGCAATTCACATAACGTATGAACATTTTGTAAACGACTTGGAAATGGTAAAAGATCAGCCATGCTTGCTTTGTGTACATGAGAGAACGAGTGAGACACCACATTTAATTACATAAAAACAGAGAACCATATTAAAAAGGATCAGGAATAAGCCATTCAGCCCCCTCAAACCCACTCCACCATTCGATAACATCAGCCTGATCTGTTTGTGTTTTAAATTCCACATTCCCACCTCCACACCTCCTCCAGCCCTGATATCCATGTAATTTCCTCTCCAAACTTCTACCCTCAGGCACTTGGTAGCAGATAATTTCACAAACGTTACGGAATATGGAAAACACTAGAATAAGACATGGTTATGATATACTTAATTGTGTGTGTGCTTATTTCCCAGAGTGCAGAAGGAGAAGTTGAACAGAGTGATCTGATCTAGGAACAGTTTCTCATTTATTGTTAATTTACCTTGATTTACCTGTTCTGAGCAAGCCTGAAAAGGAATATTTCTTAAAAGCATTGCTGGTGTACATGTTCTGTTCTTAATGCTGGAGTAGATGTGATAAAAAGAAACTGGGGATCTATTAACTAAATCTTGACACAAACCATTTCTGGAATTAGCTTTAACTTGTAAGAACGATGTCTTGTGGATTTAACTGAGCTTAAGCAGTTTAAACTATTCATCTGAATATGATTTCAGTTACTCTGAAAAAGCCTGTTGTTTTGCAAAGCATTTAAACATTTTACAATGTAACAGTCTAGCACTGTTGCATTAGTCTGTTTTTAATAATAGTGAAATGAAGTGCCATATCATTTTATAGACATATTTTTCCAGTAATGGAAGTTAAGGTGTAAAATTAGATTTTTCCTGATACATACAGCTCCATGATGGCATTAATGAATATACTAGAAAAGTGGTCATGGATATAGCCTGCTATGGACATAAGGTCAATCCTCAGAGGAAATGCAAACCAACAGAGGCATTTCCTCCCAGAGGAATCCCAGGAATGACGAGAATTGCCATGAAATGTGATACAGAATCCCCTTCTCAAGTTTTGTGACCAGAATATTAAACACATTTCAGGCCTTTTGTTGGGTGATTCTGGCCAGTTAATGATGGAGACCAGAAGACAAAAGTGCATAGTCTCCTTTTGTCAGTGGGGAACTGAAATTCATAAAGAGAGGCAATATGGTCTGAAAGTAACACAATCACTGCTGGAAAATGTCTGACAAATATTTTCAAAGATGTTTCTATACAGTTTAAGCAAATTCTTTCAAAACATTTATTTTAATTGGAATGTATTCCAAGTATTGTGTTGCACTGTAAAGGACAATTGGTGGTCAATTTGTTGGATCCAAAGTATCGCTTTATTTATTTTTTTCCTCCCTTTCTGTGCTGTTGATATATGGTGATTCTTGTTAGGGCATAACAATCCTTTCATACCAAACCCTCAGTTGCAATCAAATAAAAGTAAAATACTACATTTCCCGGAAATCTGAAATGAAAACAGAAAATGCTGTAGAAGCTCATCAAATCTGTCAGCATCTGTGGAAAGAGAAACAGAATTAATGTTTTGAGTCCAGTGTGACTGTTCTTCAGAACACTCTGTCTCATATTTCCACTCCTGGTGTCATTGATAGCCACAGTAGCTGAGTAAAGGCCAAACAACAAAAAACATAGCAGTGTGGGTGCTAGGAATCAGAGACAGAATCAGAAAAAAACTGGAAAAGTCACTAGGTCTGGGAGCATTTGTGGAGAGAAAGCAGAATTAATGTTTCAGGTCCAGTGACCCCTCTTCAGAGCTTGCTTTTCAAGCAATTTCTATTTTCATTGGAACACAGTAAAGAGCTTTAGTTAAGAGGGTCAAACCTCAAATGATATTGGGATGCAATCTTTGTGAGTAAGTTGTGTTGGTTCTTGTCTGGGTAACAGTATTGAATGCTTAGCAATGGTATTGCCTCTTCCGTAGGGGGCCAAGAACAATAGGCAGGGCTTCTCCTAGATACACCTATCAGGTCACTACTGGGTTCTCAGGTAAGAACTGTAATAAAATGGAGAAAAAAAATAATCCAAGTGAAGCATTTCTAGCCCAAGATTAATTGAAATTGCCAATCTGGCAATTGAAATTTACCTTCTCTTCCCATATTGCCTTGCCAGGATTTCCTGAGATCATTGTAAGCATATATGGAACGATAAAACCAATGCAAAGAAAATGGAAATCAATGAAATCAATTGGACTTGAATTTAAAGAATGATAAACCAGTACAGCTCAAAAGCAATATATCTAACTATATTTTGTGCACCTTAAAATGCCATAAATGTTTTAAGATGCATATCTGTGAACACTTCTGCAGCATACTATCAAAAGCTTTATGTATCAGGATAATCTAATTTCGTCTTCAACTTCCAAAGGTGTGGTCACTCAGAAAAAAATTCTTCTTTGTCAATTATTTCATTTCACATTCATTAAAAGAAAATCAAACTGGTACCTTCCATCAGGAACTATTTGTAAAAGTAAAATTGGACAGACAGCAAGGGAAACCTAAAGCAAATAAAGGTGACAAGTCTGATGCAAGGGATAGCACGGCGTGGAGCTGGATGAAAACAGCAGGTCAGGCAGCATCAGAGGAGCAGGAAAAGCTGACGTTTCGGGTCGGGACTCTTCTTCAGAAAACTCTGTTCAGAAGCAAACTGTTGTTATGTGTCAAATGAAGTTACTTAGGCTTAGCCTCTTGATGGCAGTATGATTACATGAAAACACAAAGGCTCAGTCAACATTAGCAAAGATAAATCAATGTTTTCAAATGACATTTAATAAAAGGACATGTTTTCAAAATAGCATAGATTAAAAGGTTCTTATTTGGGAAAAGACATTACCTTCACCACATGGGATAATCACATCGTAGGAAAAAGGCATTTTAAAAAATCAGTTATACTTGGAAATGAATGGCTTAGTCATACTGGAGCTCCATCTAGATGTATACAAGAAGAGTCATGCCAATATGTGTAATTCACAAGTTTTCCAAGTTTTTTCTTGGTGGGTGGAGAAGCAAATTTAACTGTTTATTCAACTGATGAGGAAAATTTACACCAAGATGTTTGCAGAGTAGCCATTGCTAAAATGATAAGTCATAATTAAGAGATTGCATGGGCCAGATACAAGTGACATGGCATTCTTAGGAATAATTTTGTGTGATTATGTAAAATGAATAATACCGTTTCAGTCACTTGTGAAATATTTCATTAATTTTTGTAAAAACCAGATGGGTTTTCACAACAAGTGACAATGCATGATCACCATTTGACTTCCTTTTATTTCTAGATTATTTATTAATTTCAAATTTCACCATCTACTATGGCGTGATTCAAACCCATATCTACAGAAATCATAGTCAGCCCCTGGAATACCAATCCAGTGGCAATACCAGAACACCAACACCTCTCCATACTGTATCCAATGTATTCTTGAATATTAACAGTGACTATGAAATGTTTTGGGATGTCCTGCAATAATTAAAGCTGCCATAACAATACGTGTTCTAACTTTCTTAGCCCTTGAAGTTGTAAATCTTTTAGAGTCAAACACTCTAACAGATTTCAAATCTGAGTCTGTTGCGTATTGTGCCTTGCGGGGCTGTGGTACTCAAAGAATATGTTCACTGAATTAGACTGATCTTTTTGAACAGCAAAAGATGGATATATTTTTAAAAGACGGGCGTGTGTGTATTGCTGTGTGTGAATAAAAGATTGTGTCTGTGTGTGTGTGTGTGTGTGTCTGTGTGTGTCTGTGTCTGTGTGTCTAAGTGTGTGTGTATACATGCCCGTGTGCATAAGTTCATAACAGATAGAAGCAGGAGTAGACCATTCGGCCCATCGAGCCTGCTCCACCATTCAATAAGATTATGGTTGATATACCTGTGGTCTCAGCTCCTCCCACCTGCATTATCCCCAAAACCCTTAATCCCACTAATCCAACTGTGTCTTAAATATATTTAATGAAGCTGTCTCTACTGCTACCTTGGGCAGAGAATTCCGTAGATTCACCACTCTCTGTGAAAAGCAGTTTCTCCTCATCTCTGTCCTAAATCTACTCCTCCTAATCTTGAGACTATGTTCCCTAGTCCTAGTCTCTCCCACCACTGGAAACAATTTGCCTTCCTCTATCTTATCTATCCCTTTCATAAGCTTACATGTTTCTATAAGATCCCCTCTCATTCTTCTAAATTCTAGTGAGTACAGTCCCAGGCGGCTCAACCTCTCCTCATTGGGTAACCCCATCATCTCCGGAAGCAGCCTGGTGAACCTCCTCTGCACCATCTCCAAAGCCAGTATATCTTTCCTCGAGGACGGAGACCAGAACTGCACACAATATTCCAGGTGCGGCCTCACTAGCACCTTGTACAATTGCAGCAGAACCTCCCTGTTCTTAATTGCGCTCCCTGTAGCAATGAAAGCCAACATTCCATTTGTCTTCCTGATCACCTGTTGCACCTGTAAACCAACTTTTAGCGATTCATGTAGAAGCACTCCTAAGTCTCTTTGCCCAACAGCATGCTGCAATCTTTCACCATTTAAATAATAATCTGATCTACTATTTTTACTTCCAAAGTGAATGACCTCACATTTACCAACATTGTATTCCATCTACCAGACCCTTGCCCAATCACTTAACCTATCGAAATCTCTCTGCAGACTCTCCACATCCTCTGTACCTTTTGCCTTTCCACTCAATTTAGTGTCATCAGCAAACTTAGATACGTTACACTAGGTCTCCTCTTCCAAATCATTTACATATATCACGAACATTTGAAGTCCCAACACCGACCCCTGTGGCACTCTGCTCACCACTGATCTCCAACCAGAGAAACACCCATTTATCCCAGCTCTCTGCCTCCTATTGGTTAGCCAGTCCTCTATCGATGATAATACATTCCCCGCAACTCCATGCATTCTTATCTTATGGATAAGTCTTTTATGTGGTACCTTAACGAACACCTTCTGGAAATCCAAGTACACAACATCCACCTGTTCCCCTCTATCCACTGCGATTGGTATGTCCTCACAAAGAACTCCAGTAAGTTTGTCAAACACAACCTTCTTTTCCTGAATCCATGCTGCGTTTGCCTGATGGAATCCTTTCCATCCAGATGTCTCATTATTTCTTCATTACTGATGGCCTCAAGCATTTTGCCGACTACAGGCGTTAAGCTAAATGGCCTGTAGTTACCTGCCTTTTGCCTACATCCTTTTTTAAACAGCGGCATGACATTCACTGTCTTCCAGTCCATTGGGACCTACCCAGAGTCCAGTGAATTTTGGTAAATTACTACTAACGCATCTAACTTCTGACATTTCTTTCAGCACCCTGGGATGCATTCCATCAGGACCAGGGGACTTATCTACCTTTAGACTCTCTACTTTGCTCAGCACTACCCCTTTAGTGATAACAATTGAATTGAGGTCCTCACCTCCCATCATATCCTTACCATCATTCTTTGGCATGTTAGACACATCTTCCAGTGTGAAGACTGACACAAAATAGTCATTCAAGGCCTCGGCCATTTCAGCATTACCCAATATTAGTCCCCGTTCTCATCCTCCAAGGGACCTACGTCCACTTTAGCCACCATTTTCCGTTTTATATATTTATAAAAATTTTTCCTATCTGTTTTTATATTTTGTGCTAGTTCACATTCATAATCTATCTTTCCTTTCTTTATTGCTTGCCTCATGGTTCTTTGTTGCTTTTTAAAGTTTTCCCAATCTTCCTGTTTCCCACTCCTCTTGGCAACTCTGTAAGCCTGAAGTTTTAATTGGATGCCTTCCTTTATTTCCTTAGTTACCCAAGGCTGGCTCTTCTACCCTTGCTATCCTTGTTTTTGATGGGAATATACTTGTTTTGAGCACTGTGAAAAATCTCTTTAAAAGTCTTCCACTGTTCCTCAACTGGTCCACCATAGAGCTTGTGTTCCCAGTCTTGCTTAGCCAACTCCTTCCTCATCCCATTGTAGCCTCCCTTGTTTAAGCATAAAACCCTGGTTTTAGATGATGCTTTGATTTCACCCTCCATTTGCATCCGAAATGTGATCATACTGTGATCACTCTTTCTGAGAAGATCTCTAACTACGAACAAAAACAAAGTTGCTGGAAAAGCTCAGCAGGTCTGGCAGCATCTGTGGAGGAGAAAACAGAGTTAATGTTTTGGGTCCAGTGACCCTTCCTCAGAACTGGACTCCTTAACTACGAGATCATTAATTTTACCTGTCTCATTACATAGAGCCAGATCTAAGATTGCACGTTCCCATGTAGGTTCGGTAACATGCTGTTCGAGAAAGCTATCACAGATGAGTTCTATGAAGGACGGACAGGTCAAGGGGGCGGGATGAGGTTGGTCGGTAGGAGATGGAGGTGCGGCTTGAGGTGGGAGGAGGGGATAGGTGGGAGGAAGAACAGGTTAGGGAGGCAGGGACGAGCTGGACTGGTTTTGGGATGCGGTGGGGGGAGGGGAGATTTTGAAACTTGTGAAATCCACATTGATACCATTGGGCTGCAGGGTTCCCAAGCGGAATATGAGTTGCTGTTCCTGCAACCTTCGGGTGGCATCGTTGTGGCACTGCAGGAGGCCCAGGATGGACATGTCGTCTGAGGAATGGGAGGGGGAGTTGAAATGGTTCGCAACTGGGAGGTGCAGTTGTTTGTTGCGAACCGAGCGTAGGTGTTCTGCAAAGCGATCCCCGAGTCTCCGCTTGGTTTCCCCGATGTAGAGGAAGCCACACCGGGTACAGCGGATGCAGTATACCACATTGGCAGATGTGCAGGTGAACATCTGCTTGATGTGGAAAGTCTTCTTGGGGCCTGGGATGGGGGTGAGGGAGGAGGTATGGGGGCAGGTGTAGCACTTCCTGCGGTTGCAGGGAAAAGTGCCGGGTGTGGTGGAGCTGGAGGGGACTGACCTATCCCCTTCCTAACTCCCTACCTACACTCACCTTTCCTGGCTCCATCCCCGCCTCTTCGACCTGTTTGTTTCCTCTCCACCTATCCTCTCCTCTATCCCTCTTCTATCCGCCTCCCACTCTCTCCCTATTTATTTCAAAACCCCCTTCCCCTCCCCCTTTTCTGATGAAGGGTCTAGGCCCGAAACGTCAGCCTCTCTGCTCCTATGATGCTGCTTGGCCTGCTGTGTTCATCCAGCCCTGCACCTTGTTGTCTCGGATTCTCCAGCATCTGCAGTTCCTACTATCTCTGAGTTCTATGAAGTCCTATTCAAAACTACCAACTTGGTTCGCCCAATCAATGTGCAAGTTAAAGTCCCCCATACCTACTGCTGTTCCATTCTTACAAAGAACAAAGAACAAAGAAAATTACAGCACAGGAACAGGCCCTTCGGCCCTTCAAGCCTGTGCCGATCCAGATCCTCTATCTAAACCTGTCACCTATTTTCCAAGGATCTGTATCACTCTGCTCCCTGCCCATTCATGTATCTGTCTAGATACATCTTAAATGACGCTATCGTGCCCGCCTCTACCACCTCCGCTGGCAACGCGTTCCAGGCACCCACCACCCTCTGCGTAAAGAACTTTCCATGCGTATCTCCCTTAAACTTTTCCCCTCTCACCTTGAAATTGTGACCCCTAGTAATTGAGTCCCCCACTCTGGGAAAAAGCTTCTTGCTATCCACCCTGTCTATACCTCTCATGATTTTATAGACCTCAATCAGGTCCCCCATCAACCTCCATCTTTCTAATGTAAATAATCCTAATCTACTCAACCTCTCTTCATAGCTAGCGCCCTCCATACCAGGCAACATCCTGGTGAATCTCCTCTGCACCCTCTCCAAAGCATCCACATCCTTTTGGTAATGTGGCGACCAGAACTGTACGCAGTATTCCAAATGTGGTCGAACCAAAGTCCTATACAACTGCAACATGACCTGCCAACCCTTGTACTCAATAGCCCGTCCGATGAATGAAAGCATGCCGTATGCCTTCTTGACCACTCTATCGATCTGTGTTGCCACCTTCAGGGTACAATGGACCTGAACACCCAGATCTCTCTGTGCATCAAATTTACATGCATCAGATATTTCTTGATTTATCGCCTGTGCCACTAGATCATTATTACTGGATGGCCTATAGACTACTCCCACCAGTGACTTCTTCACCTTACTATTGCTAATCTCCACCCAGATGGATTCAATATTTTGCTCCTTAGATCCTATATCATCTCTCAGTATCGCCCCGATCTCATCCTTAATTAAGAGTGCGATCCCACCTCCCTTACCTTCCTGTCTATCCTTCTGAATTACCTGAAACCCTTGGATATTTAGTTCCCAGTCATCACCAGCCTGCAACCACGTTTCTGTAACCAAATCATACCCCTTCATACTGATTTGCACAACTTTGTTTCAAATACTACGGGCATTCAGATAAAGTGCCCTTAAACTCATTGTCCCTTTACAATCTAGTAATCTTCTTGTCTTTTGCATTTGATTCTGTCCTCCAATTTTACTTATTTTCTTTTCTAACTTTTGCTTTGGTCTCTGCATTGCTTCTTTCTGCCTTTCTGGATGGACTCCCATCCTCCTGCCATTTTAGTCTGTCCTTCCTCACAGTCACTCTGTTCATTGCATCTACCTTTGCACCAACTGCTCCACCTTCTGACCTAATGCTCTGATATCCATCCCCCTGTCAACCTAGTTTAAAGCCTCCCCAACAACTCCAACAAACCTGTTCGCAAGGATATTGGTCCCTCTTGAGTTCAGGTATGTATGGGTGTGACTGTGGTTTTAATGACTGTAGACATTTGCTTTGTTATATAATCAATTACATGTTTACAGAATGAATTAGTTTATTTTATCACTCTGAAGATCTTTTGCAAATATTGTGGTAAGTAGTTTAACTTCAGAAGAAGTGAAACATATCTAGACCAGAGCTGTAAACCATGCAGAGGGAGCTTGATTGAACGGGCTTTGAACAGAGCAAAAGGATCACCTGACCTTGTCTGTTTCTCAATCTCTCAGGTCTTCAGGAGAGGTAGAGGTGGAGTAATAATGTGGTTTAGCAATCCTGAACGGCAGGCTAATTCCTTGGGGGCATAATTGTGAATCTTCCCATGGCAGGTGGTGACATTTGAATTAAATTTTTAAAAATCTGTAATTTATAAAACAAGTAGTGTTAACCATGTTACCCCTCTTGATTGTCGTTTTAAGAAAAAAATAACCCCATTCGGTTCACTAATGTCCCCTAGGGAAGGAAATTTGTTGTCTTTACCTAGTCTGATCTACACGTGACTCCAGACTCATGGCAATGTGATGGACCCTTAACTGCCTCTGGTCAATTAAGGATTGGTAGTAAATGCTGTTAATGCCCACGTCCCATGAAAGGATAAAGAAAAGGAAGTTCTTCAGGAGTTACTACTCATCAACTCCTATTCAATTTACTTGCTCCAATATTAGCAATGAACAGATTTATACATTCCAACACATTTATATTTGCTTTTTTGATTTAGTTAATACAGTAGAGGGAAGAGTTTTCTGGCAATCATCTCATCTGAAGGATTGCAACTTCAGAAATTCAGCATTCCATTAGTACTTAATTTACGTATTCAAGTCACAAGTCACAACCTTCTGATTCAGACTGGCTGTCAGCTGATCCAAAGGTGGCATTTAAAACAAATGGAAGAACTGCTGGTTATACATTCATCACTGCAGCAACTTGTTTATGGACAGCTGAGGTTTGTTCAACACTTCAATGTGATGTCTGTTATGCTTAGGACATTTTGAGGGTGAAATTGGCCTTTGGCACTTTACACATCACCATATGTTCTTTTGTATTGGTGTAAAATGGGCTGTAAATTCATTATCACATGTTTTTACGTTAGCTCTGAGGGCCTCACTCTCATTGACACCAAATACAACTACATAATCCTTGCAAATCTCTGTGCAAACAAGCTTTATTGTATTGAATGGTTAATGTATACCTTCAAAACGCAAATTAAACAACTGAGAACTTCAGGAATTTTGGCAACTTTTGTTTTAGGCAGATTGCATTCAGGTGGGGATGGGAAGAATTTTTGTTGAACATGTTGCAGATTTTATTGTCAGTGAATTCTCCATTGTTGCTAATTGTCAGTGTGTGGTGAAAAGAGACTTTTGCCCATTTTAGACTTCTCACAGGCTGCATTGCAGGATTTTAATTCCTGAGATGATTATTGCCATTGATATGAAAAAAGCCCAGATGATATATCTGTGAAAAATTGTGAAATAATTATAGGCATCAATACAATCACTGTAGTTGTGATCCACTGAGCAAATGACTACATCTAAAGAATTATACTAAAATAGAGAAAAGCATCTGGTAGTATATTGGGAGAGGTCTTCTTCACTTCTTTTGTCACGATCTGGATCTTAAACTTGAAATTCAGGAGTGAGTGTTAAGTGATAATTCCCAATGAACAGTCCCAAACTAACAGAAGTTAATTTGAGTGGTAAGCCATCACCAACTGGTTGTCTGCTGAGAAGAGGTATTCCACAAAGTTCATGATTGCCAAAGATGGTATTGCCCACGGCGTACTTTGGAGAGTTTCTTAGCCTGCTTCCAAGTGAGCCCATTGACTGGAAAGTCATGATGGCACAAGTAAAAATATTTCTGCTCAACAAACTCCTGCTACAACTTTATTGACAGACAATTAAAAACAAAATGAGCTGCCAAGTTGCTCAATTGCAGTAAATAGCAAATCAGTACTCTAGCACATGCTGACACAATAGGATTTCCAAATACTGCAAGGCTGAGGCAATAAAAGCTCTGTCCTGATGTTGCCTATTATCTGATACTACACTGGTATTGCAATTATCCTGGATTATGAAGGATGTATTTTTCATACGCATTCAATTAAAGGTCATTTTTCCTGAATTCTGAAAAAAGATCCTTAAACTGAAATGTGTGGCTGGATTGTCTGACTCCACTGACCTTTAATAATGCTGGATGGGACCTGAATATGGATGATTCGCCTCCAATTATGACAGGTTCCATTTTTGTCAGTTGGGGAATGGGTGTGATTCACATGTGAGTGAAAATTGAAGTCAGCAGGGCCATTTGCTGCATGGGGTGACTCAGTGGTTAGCACTGCTACCTCACAGTGCCAGGGTCCTGGGTTCAATTCCACCCTCAGGTGACTATCGGTGTGGGGTTTGCCATTCTCCCTGTGCCTGCAGGTGTTTCCTCCAGGTGCTCTGGTTTCCACCTACAGTCCAAAGATGTGCAGGTTAGGTGGACTGGCCATGCTAAATTGCCCCATAGTGTCCAGGGGTGTGTAGGTTAGGTGGATTGACCATGGGAAATGCGGGGTTATTGCGTAGGGGATCTGGGTGGATGTTCTTTGGAAGGTCAGTGTAGTCTCAATGAACTGAATGGCCTGCTTCCACACTCTAGGGATTCTATGGTTTGAAGTTAGTGCTGCATTCACATCAACCTGTTCAGTGGTGTTATTATGTATGCCTGGAGCAAGTAGGACTGGAACCCAGGACTCCTGGCTTATAGGTAGGATACTACCACTGCCCCAAAGAGCCCTTGGAACTCTTATCATTTATACCATAAAACAACTGGTTGCAAAAGCCTTCAACTCACAGTGTTCATGGATTAGATGTAAAAGCTTTGGAACGGCAGAAAAGATCTGATTAGCTGTCAAGATCCAAAGAACTTTTTTCCCAACAATTAGAAATTATCAATCAACCCATTCCAACAAGATATAACTAAAGCTTTATAATAACTATAATAACTAAAGCTTTATATAAACTATATCTAAAGCAGGTGGGAATTGAACCCCAGTATCCTGGCATAGAGGTAAGAACACTGTCACTGAATCATGAGACTCCTATAGTCTCACCATTTATATTTCCTCTGATCAATTTGTTCATGATGTTATTACACACCAAGTGGGGCTTGAACCCAGGTCTGCTGGCTGAGAGGTAGGGATGCTACCACTGAGCCACAAGAACCCTTAGGGCCGTGACCCTTTTATAACATTTCATGATTTTGTATATCATCCTTGTGCAGAGGCGATGCTAATGTTCTTTGTATCATTCCAATGTTACTGTATATGTTGCTTAAGCTAGTACAATATTTTTAAACAACCTGTTCAGATATGTTACCTCTTAAACCAAGTCTTCTGGCTCAGAGCTAGGGCACTACCACTGTACCACTGCAGCCCTAAGTAATACTACCCAGTTTCTAAAGAAAACACCCAGAATACACATACTTTCTTCGAATCAACATGGTTCAGCAATGTTGTTGTATATGCCTGGAGCAAGTGGGACTGGAACACAGGTCTCCTGGCTTAGAGCTAGGACACTACCACTGCCCCACAAGAACCTTTGGAACTCTTACCATTTAGACCATACAACAACAATAGTTTAATAGAATAGTTTAGGTTAGATGGGCTTCAGATTGGTTTCACAGGTTGGCGCAACATCGAGGGCCGAAGGGCCTGTACTGTGCTGTAATGTTCTATGTTCTATGTTCTATGTTCTATGGCTGCAGCTGTCAGTGGTTATGAAAAAAAACTCTGCTGGATGGCAATGATTGACAGACCAGTTGCTGTAGCATCTGCTCATGTAGTATTTGTTGACATTTCCCTATAAGTTCTTACTATATATTTAAGCCAGCTTGGCTCACTTTCAAATGCTGCAATTATCTCAGCAGGGGTATCCAGTTCAAGGTTTGATTGACAGCTTATAGAGTATTAAAAGATTAACTTTCCAGTATTGGGTACGAATAGAAGTTTCTTTGTTTTTACAAGTGATTATCCACTTTGGGTTTCAAAGCATTAATGGGCTTCATGATGGGAGTTTTATTTTCAGTACATTTCCACATGACCTCTGAGGTAGTGACCATGGTGAAGAATGGGTGAGTTGACATGGAGGGTATCAAAGGCCATAGCGAGTGGATGTTGGCTGTGGAAATGAGAGCTGTATGGCCGAATAACTTGTAAAACTGTTGGCAAAGAGTAACAGAGAACTGAGGTAGGCCTTCTAAACAGCCCACCTAGCCATTCACTCAACGCAATGGCAAGTCCAAGTCTATCTTATGACTTCGCCACCCCCATAACACTTTAAATTATAAACAATAAGTTCATAAAATGTAGGAGCAGAAGTAGGCCATTCAGTCCATTGAGTCTGTTCTGCTAATCAATAAGAACATAGATGATCTGATAATCCTGAACTTTGATTTCTGGCCTTATCTTCACAAGTTTTGATTCCCTTCAAATCCAGTCAGTTCTGTTGAATCAGGAACTTTGTCAAAGTGAGCTAACTGCTTGGTAGTGAAAATCCAGCCTGCTAACTCTGATTCTCTCTTCACAGATGCTGACAGACCTCCTGGGTACTTCGAACATTGTGTTTATGCTTTCTGTAGTGATTGGAATTATGTCAGCTAGATGGACCTCATAGAATATGATTTCCCTGATTGAGGCTGTTAATCTGATCCAATCAGGGAGTCCTGGCTACAGATATAAACAGGAGTGTCAGGGGTTCTGCTCACTCCAGGAGCCGGATCTGAGCTAGCTGGGCCATTGTAACGTACTAGACATGTGTAAATAAAGAGTGAATTGGTGAAGGGATACTGGCCTTTGTGGAGTTACTTCACTTTCCCCTAAAAGAGAGAAACCCATAATGCAGGTTGAAAAGCTTAGAGATCAGAGAAGGAAAGTTAGCACTCAGTGTGAACAAGTTGTTGCATAGAATCAGTTAGAAGAAGGGAAATAAAATAATTTCAACAATTTCAGTCTTATACTGATGGAGGCAGGTATGATTTTTGGGTTATGCAAAAACCATGGAAATGTTTGTCAACATTTGGAAATTAAAAATCTAAATATTTAAGTCTTATGAAAAACACAATCAAAATTAAAGTCAAGACACTGTTTATAACATATATCTCCAGCGTGACCACAACCCAACTACAATTTTATCAGCAGCCACTGCTCTGGTCAGCCTCATGAGGACCAAAGTGGATAGGAATTTATTGTCCAAACCTCACAAAGAATTAGTCTATCTCACTCAGATGACTTGAGCAGGGTTAAGTGTACAGCTGCGTAAACATGCACAGTCAGCAGTGCTTCAGGCCTTTTCAATAACTGTATGACAGACGGCATCAGACCAGCCTCTCACTGCTTAAATCCAAGGATGCAGTCACTATTTTCAATTCTGCTCAGCAAAGCATTTAAACCCTTGTGATTTTTTAGCACAATTGAAAAATATATAAAGTATGGTTAAAAAAATGAGAGCTATCACTGAAAACATAAAATTAAGTTTTGACTGACATTATTTAATCAGGACATTGACTGAGTAGTAGGTTATTAGAAACATGAATAATGCTCTATCAATAACTATATTAAAACAAATGAAATTATCTGCTTTTCCTGACTGTTCAGCAGTGTCTGTGAATTGCCTGTGATACTGTAGCAGTGTCTGTGAATTGCCTGTGATACTGTAGCAGTGTCTGTGGGCTGCCTGTGGTACTGTAGCAGTGTCTGTGAATTGCCTGTGATACTGTAGCAGTGTCTGTGGGCTGCCTGTGATTCTGCAGCAGTGTCTGTGGGCTGCCTGTGATACTGTAGCAGTGTCTGTGAATTGCCTGTGATACTGTAGCAGTGTCTGTGGGCTGCCTGTGATTCTGCAGCAGTGTCTGTGGTTCTATAGCCATGTCAGTAGACTACCTGTAATTGTGTAGGAGTTCTGCAGAGTTGAAGTCAAATGTTTGAAATGCCATTAACACAAGGCAGATGTTTGCAAAATTTACATTTTTCCTAAATGTTGCTGTGTGTCAGATAGGATCTTTTTCCTGTAAATTCTTTCCATCTTACAAAATTCTGTTTCAGTAAAGTGGACAGCTTAGCATAGATTTTTGTCTTCACCACTTTTGTTATAATATAGAGAACAATTGGCTAACCATTATAAAATCGAGAACGCCTAATGCATCAATATTAATAAAGTGAAATTTGAGCAGGTTCTACAAATGAATAGGCCTCCCACACTGCCAGATTTTAGTTCCTGGGTTGAAGACAAAACTGTATTGTGTAATGAAAAAGTACAAACAGGTCTTGTAATAGTTTGCACAGCAAGAAGCTGTGTGATATTGAGAAGCTAGTGATATCCAAGGCTAATATTAAGTCATATTCAAATAAGCCTATAAATTGGTCAAGCCACATCTCTGAAACAGGCTTAAAGTTGCTGCTGTACTACTCAAATCAAGATCCTATGCCAATTCAAGGACACTGTTGTAAAGCTCAGGTTTGGTGTCAGAGCTGATGGAATTCCTCAGACTCTAACCAGTGAGCAGCATTTGGAGATTTGTACCACAGACCAGGGCTTCCACTCAATTGACTTTTATGTTTAATCTAAATTTGGCCTCAGGTTGACGCAACCTAACCTGATACCAATTATGAACCCAAAGCAATTTTCTCCCCTGTCATGCGGAAAATGCTCCCATATATTTCAGTTGCCTTCAAATTTTCAATTGGAAAAATCTGTGATTTTTAGTGGCTCAAATTGATCTAATTAGCTAGAACTGTTTTTCTTTTCCCTAGAGAATGTAGAAACATTCTGTGATTTCTTCAGAAACTCTGCTTTCACTGAACAAACAGCCTTCTTACTTTGAAGTCTCTGCTCTTTTTAAGCTGGATTGATTGGAGGAGGTTTCTAGGTAGAGCAGCAGCAACTCTGATGACAAGGTCAATAAAGGCATATCAATTGTACAGCGTTGTAGCTTGCCATATCAGTTGGTAATAGTCCCTGATACTTGTCCTCTTTATAAAGGTTCAAACCCTGAACAATCAGCTGGCTGACAAAATAGTCCTAGCTTGATTCTCCTTGAAAGATGTGAGATGTAAATAGGATCATTCTGGGTTGAGAAGGTTTGAGGATGACAGCTTTGGAAAAGCTGGAAGAACAGCAACCTCATTTTCCACTTCAGCAACTTAGAGCCATTAGGATTCAACACTGAGTTCAACAACATCCAAACGTAAACACCATTCCCCAACCCCCTCCATCCCTTACCACGGCTAGTGCCCATGAGCATGTCCTGAGATATTGGTGCCCTGATTCCAATATGAAGTCATTTGAAGCAAACGGCGAGTCTATCAGGTGTTCTCTCTGTCAAGTTTTCCTTATTGAGTTTTCCTGATGTTGAGCTTGTTGGGCAAGTTTGGTTTGATGGGAGGCTGATTATTAATGAAGCATGTTGGGCTGAGAACAAGATGCTTAAGAAGCAAGAACTCATTGCTGCCAAGTGAGAATCTCTCCACGCAGCTTGTAAAAAGTATAAAACTTGGTCTGAGAAGATCCCAACGTCAAGATGGACCTTGCCACACTACTACCTAATTCAGCCACACAGCTCACCATAGCCCACATTGCTTACATTCTGCCTATTAACTCTGTTTCTCTTTTTATTGATGCCGCTAGACTTGCGAAGTTTCTCCAGCACTTTCCGTTTTTATTTAGGATGGCATGCCTAGTGATAATTGATGAATGTTATGTAGCCAGTCTGGAGCTGGAGCTGGGCAGATCAGTAATAGATCAGCCCTTCTAGTATAATAGCAATACTCTTGAACTCTCTGTAGTCTCAGAGTTGTTGGAGACTTCGTATGACTGTGTTGGAAATCCCATGTTGGAGCCAAGGGCCAATTAAAACTGTATTCACATGCATTTTATGACTTCCAGCATCAGGGCAGGTAACACACTTGGAGTATGATACTGCACTGCTTTAGCCAAATATATGGAAGCACTACAGTGTGGAAGCAGGCCATTCAGCCCATCATCCACACCAACCCTCCAAAGAGCAACCCACCCAGACCCATCCCCTGTCCTATCCCTGTAACTCTGCATTTCCCATGGCTAATCCACCTAAACCGCACATCTTTGGACTTTGGGAGGAAACTAGAGCACTCGGAGGAAACCCTCGCAGACATGGAGAGAATGTGCAAACTCCACACAGACAGTCGCCTGAGAGTAGAATCAAACCCAGGTCCCTGGTGCTGTGAGGCAGCAGTGCTGACCAGCTAGCCATCATGCTATCCATTTATATCATACGCTTCTTAAGAACTTGGCCTACAAAGAATGAGTAAATAGCACATGTTGATCAGAGTGGGACAGAAGCAGTCTGGGCAAGAATGTCTTGTAAATTTTTTTTGTGAATTCTGCACAAGTAGATTGAAACTTGACCCTACTTTAAGATCATGTGCTCCCTGTATATTGAAATGAACAATGTTTTGCCTCCATTTCATTGGTATCATTTGGCTGGATGTGCATGAAAGAGGTTTCTGTGGTGAAGCAAAAGTGATGGAACAGGGGTAATCTGAGGAATTTCCTGGCCAATGTGTTTCCTGTCGTTCTCCCTAACTACACCTGTGGTGCACAATGGTTAAGATTGGAGTAAAAATTGATGATCTAGTTTTAAATAAAAAAGGTCTTTTTTTTACTAAAGAAAGCATATAAGTGCATAGATTGTGGAATGGATTAAGTTGCTCTTGAGCAATAGAGCAAATAATATGAAGTTGGCTGAAATGAAAATCAAGTCAAGTGACAAACAGAAGACCAATGGCCCATGTTATGGTTCAATACAAAATAATAACAATAAATAAAACTAATTTCATCTTTGGAAGCTCTTGAATCAACAAATATTTGTATTTATTTGTGTGCCAAGAATCTCTGCATATCACCATATTCATATAGTCATAGCGTCATAGAGCTGTACAGCTTGGAAACAGATCCTTTGGTTCAATTTGTCCATGCTGGCTAGATATCCTAAATTAATCCAATCCCATTTGCCAGCATTTCATCCATATCCCTCTACACCTTTCCTATTCATATACCCATCCAGATGCCTTTTAACTGTTGTAATTGTACCCACCTCCATCACTTCCTCTGGCAGCTCATTCCATACATGCATCACCCTCTGTGTGAAAACGTTGCCCCTTAGGTCCCTTTTAAATCCTTCCTCTATCACCTAAACCCTATGCCCTCTAGGACTCCCCCACCCTGGGGAAAAGACCTTGGCTATTCAGCCTATCCATTCCCCTCATCATTTTATAAGCCTCCAAAAGGTCACCCCTTATCCTCTGACGCTCCAGGGAGATACCGCCCCAGCCTATTCAGTCTCTCCCTGTAGCTTAAACCCTCTAACTCTGGCAACATCCTTGTAGATCTTTTCTGAATCCTTTCAAGTTTCACAACATCCTTCCTGTAGCAGGGAAACCAGAACTGAGTGCAGTATTCCAAAAGGAGCCTAACCAATGTCCTGTACAGCTGCAACGTGACCTCTCAACTCCTACACTCGATGCACTGACCAATAAAGGTAAGCATACCAAATACCTTCTTCACTATCCTATCTACCTGTGACTCCACTTTCAAGGAACTATGAACCTGCACTCCAGGGTTTCTTTGTTCAGCAACATTCCCCAGGACCTTACCATTAAGTGTATAAGACCTGTCCTGATTTGCCTTTCCAAAATGCAGCACCTCACATTTATCTAAATCAAGCTCCATCTGCCACTCCTTGGCCCATCAGCCCATCTGATTAAGGTCCTGTTGTACTCTGAGGTGATCTTCTTCGCTGTCTACTACACCACTAATTTTGGTGTTATCTGCAAACTTACTAATCATACCTCCTAAGATCACATCCAAATCATTTATATAAATGACAATAAGCAGTGGACCCAGCACCAATCCTTGTGACGCACTGCTGGTCATGGGCCTCCAGTTTGAAAAGCAACACTCCACCAGCACCCTCTGTCTCCTACTTTCGAGCCAGTTCTGTATTCAAGTGGCTGGTTCTCCTGTATTCCATGTGATCTAACCTTGCTGACCAGCCTACCACGCGGAACCTTGTCGAACACCTTACTGAAGTCCATATAAAACATGTCCACTAGTCTATCTTCATCAATCCTCTTTGTTACTTCTTCAAAAAACTCAACCAAGTTAGTGAGGCACGATTTCCCAGACATAAAGCCATGTTGACTATCCCTAACCAGTCCTTGTCTTTCCAAATACATGTAATTCCTTTCCCACAGGAACCCCTCCAACAACTTGCCCACCACCGATGTCAGGCTCACCGGTCTATAGTTTCCTGGCTTTTCCTTATTGTCTTTCTAAAGTAGTGGCACCACGTCAACCAACCTCCAGTCTCCTGGCACTTCACCTGTGCCTATTGCTGATACAAACATCTCAACAAGGGGCTCAGCAATCAACTCCCTAGCTTCCCACAGAGTTCTAGAGTACACCTGATCCAGTCCCAAGGATTTATCCACCTTTATGCGTTTTAAGATGCACAGCACCACCTCCTCTGTAATAAGGACGTTTTTCAAGATGTCACTATTTATTTCCCCAAGTTCATTAGCTTCTATATCCTTCTCCACAGTAAACACTGATGCAAAATATTCATTTAGTATCTCCCCATCTCCCGCTGTTTCAAGCAGCCTTTCTAAGCTTTAAGGGTCCCTAATCTCTCCCTAGTTACTCTTTTGTCCTTAATGTATTTGTAGAATCCCTATGGATTCTCCTTAGCCCTATTTGCCAAAGCAATTGCATGTCTCCTTTTTGCCCTCCTGATTTCTCTCTTAAGTATACATCTGCTGCCTTTAAACTCTTCTAGGGATTCACTTGATCCCTGCTGTCTATACATGACATTCGCTTCCTTCTTTTTCTTGACCACATCTTCAATTTCTCTAGTCATCCAGCATTCCCTACACCTACCAGCCTTACCCTTCACCCTAACAGAAACATACTGCCTCTGGACTCTCATCATCTCATTTTTGAAGGCTTCCCAATTTTCAGCCATCCCTTTACCTGCAAACATCTGCCCCAATCAACTTTTGAAAGTTCTTGCCTAATACCAACAAAATGAGCTATCCTCCAATTTAGAACTTTAACTTTTGGATCCAGCCTATCCTTTTCCATTACTATTTTAAAATTAATAGAAATATCGTTACTGGCCCCAGAGTGCTCCCCCATTGACACTTTAGGCACCTGCCCTGCCTTACTTCCCAAGAGTAGGTCAAGTTTTGCTTCTTCACTAGTAGGTACATCCACATACTGAATCAGAAAAATTTCTTGTACCACTTTACAAATTCCTCTCCATCCAAACCCTTAACATTATAGTCGTCCCACTCTATGTTTGGAAAGTTAGAATCCCCTACCATAACCGCTCTATTATTCTTACAGATAACTGAGATCTCCTTACAAATTTGTTTCTCAACTTCCCACTGACTATGGAGGGGGCAGGGTGGGGGGGTGGAATGTGGTGGTGATCTATTGCACAATCTAATAAGTTGATCATCCTGAAATTATTTCTCAGTTCCACCCAAATAACTTCCTTGGATGTACTCCCAGGTATATCCTCTCTAAGTACAGCCATAATGTTATCTCTAACTAAAAACACCACTCCCCCTCCTCTCTTGCCCTCCTTTTTATCCTTCCTTTAGCATCTATACCCTGGAACAAAAATGTGAATCCTCCCCTGCACCAGCTCCTCAGCCATGTATTCATCTGCTCTATTCTCCTATTTCTACTCTCACTAGCTCATGGTACTGGAGTAATCCAAATATTACTACCCTCAAGGACCCACTTTTTAAATTCCTGCCATGCAGCCTCCTCTTACTCCATTGAGATACCACATGGCTGATCTCACTCTGCCTTGTTTCCTTTTCTAAGTTTTATGCCATGGTGCTATTGAGCCAACTCATTGTGACCCCTACCTGCTGAACTAATTTAAACATCGACAGTGCTTGGTGCAGTTTCCTGGTGGCCATTAATAGTCTCTACTCATGATCACCTGTACAGGTGTGGCAAAATATTAATTTTTTCTCTGTTAACCATTTTGGGAATTACCATGAATATACATCAGCTTTAAATAGGGCTGGTTCTGCAGTGGTATTGTCCCTACCTTTGGGCTAGAAGCTCTATGTCCAAGTCTTACTTGTCTTGAGGTGTGTCATTAAATATGCAAATTTGTTGATTAAAAGCAATAGTTTTACACCAACTTTAAATTAAATATTGACATAAACTATAAGCTGAGTTAAAATCAGTCTTGGGGGCATTGTTCAACCTTTTGTGGATTGTTTTAAGATTGGGTCTATTAATAAATGCAGTATTCAGAACATGTTGCTCAATTAATATCTCATTGTTTTGCATAAGCATGAGTCAACCATATATATTTAGAATTTTAACCTTCACTGTGATGCTAAACCTAATGCTTAGTTGAAGAACAGGAGATTTCTACGATTAAGAATTTGAATTGCAGTATATAAGACATTCAATTTAAAGTAACAGTAATATTAAAATGACACCACTTTTCCTACTAAGCAATATCTATTACCAAGTAATTTGCATCAAGCAACCCACAATATTTAATGAAATCAAGATTCAGCAAATGAAGTTGTACATTTGTCAAAACATTCCAGAAATTAGGAGTACTCTGTGTGAGGAAGAGAATGGATTTTTCTCTGTGTGGTGCAATTGTGCACCTATTGTGTTCCTTTGGTGTTGGTTCCACAGATGCTGCTGAATTGTTTCTTTCATCATCCTTGAAGTCACCTCTTTCTCTTCCCCCACCTTCTCAGATATCACGATGGGTTCATCACCTGAGAAGGCATCCGTTGGACAGAAAACTCATCTATCTGTAATATCATCAAAGTAGGAATCAGAGAATGCTTTCTTTATAACCAACTTCTCAGACGGGTTCGAATACTTTACAAGGTACTGAAATAGATTTTGGCATCAACTTTCTAGTTTATGGCATATAGATGTTAGTCAATAAGCACAGATTTGTATAAAATATTATACTGCGTTAGTCTCAAGTTAACCTTGACTTATGCATGTTTGACATCAGTTAATATTTTTTCAATTGAATAAAATAGAATCTGAGCAGACTGGAATTTTTCTTTTATTATGTGGAAGATTACAGTTCTTCTGGTTAGTTTATCTTTTTTTTTGTTTTAAAAGGGCTCTATTCCTAAATATATTGCAAGTCATTTTGAGCCTTCCAACCTTCTCAAGACCGTAAACTTCTTCCTCCAATAGTTTGCAATTTAGACAAGATGTAAAATATTGTCTTTCTTGGGGAGTCTGTTTTACTCCAGGCGTTATGTCAGAGGTCCTCTAATGTACTCCTACCCTGGAAAACTCCTACAGTGAAGAATGTACTGAGTTCAGTTAGGAAATTTTGGAAAATTTACAAGCAGTGAAAACAATTTAAGGCTCTGTCAAATATTAAATGGTTAATTTCTAAAATGGTAAATCACAATAATTTTATATAACTGACTACCTTGGATATTATTTTGACAATGATTTATGAAGTAAGAATATGACCCCTGCATTCTATACTGCTGCATATACTGCCAAAGCTGTCTTACCAGGACTGTGATGGCCACTTTTCCCCAGCCTGTTATCAATATGCTTAGTGTTGAAAGGTTCTCCCTCTTGATAAATTCCTTTAATCACTTTAAGGTAATTGAAATTGAAAATGATTTTATAAAAGACTTGACAAGTTGGCAGCTTTAGTTTGGAACCACAGTTTTATAGATTAGGAAGAATGGTTAGCAGTTTATTATTTCTTTTCCAGTCTGGGTATGTTTATTTAGCTTTTGATATTACTACTTGGCCATATTTAATTTTTCAAAGAGTTAAGTATGCAAGTCCACAAGGAGATTCTTTGTGTTTTTACTATTTTCTCTGTTGATTCAAATGGGGTTTCCCAAAGATTTGATAAAGTATATATGGAGTGCTCCCAAGTATTATTTCAGCTTTTGCAATTCTTTAAAATAATTTCACTTCTTTATGTAACAGTCAGCATAAACTTCTCATTCTACCTGTTTGACATCTGAATGATTAATGCAGGTATGCAGTGTATCTGATTACAGGCCAGGCCAGCCCAGCTGTGCTGACTGACAAAGGAGAATGTCAAACTGCATCTCTTACAGCGTTTCATCTTCAAACCAGATTCAACCAGAGGAGTCAATTAGTAATGAGTGTTAATGAAAAATATATGACTATGATGAATGGCCTCTGACTTTAACCTACTCCAACTCTGCATCGCATTAGATTTAAGAGTTGGGGTGGATCAGTTTATGTGAACATTTATTTATGAGCTTCTTGCAAAAACAAAAGTATGATGATGAAAGGATACATATGAGCAATGTTATAATATATCGGTATATTAAGCTAAATCTAAACTGAGTGCCAGAGGAGAGGGATTATTTGAATTGTTTGAGGTGGCATGGAAGATTAACTATCGTGTTAATGAGCTGTGCAGGACACAGAGCTTTATAAATAGATGCATAAAGAGCAAAGCCAAGGTGGTTACAGTGAAAACTTATCGACACTGGTTTGGCCTCAACTGGGCCCATAAAACTGACAGCCATTTTGGTAAGACTCAGAAAATGACCTTGTCCTCTACTGGTCCTGCTCTGTTTCCTTACAACATGTATCAAATTGTCCTTCCAGAGAGAGGGCAGAGCATCGGTGACTCTGTAAGGACAGTTGTATGATGTACCTCCAATAGTAGTAAGTTAGTGTAGACAGCAAGAGGTAAGTGTGAGGTTGCCAAAACTGGCAGGTTCTGAGAGTAAGGTGGAATATCTGGATGTTATTGCATCAGCTATGCATACCGGGGATTGACGTTGGTTGAGCAATGGGGGTGTGGGTATTGAACAGTCTGAGAGGTTGGCACTGTGATGGGGATGTGGTGTACTGAGCAATGTGAGAGGTTGGCACGATGATGGGGATGTAGTGAACTGAGCAATGTGTGAGGTTGGCACAGTGATGAATGGGAGTTGAGGGTGTGAAGATGACCTTAACCACAGAATGAAGGACATTAGACTTTTTGTTTCACGCCTGCCTGATCTTTGGGAATGTGGTAATCCCATGGAATGAGGATGACATTTGCTCATGGCAAGAATATATGTGTAGAGTCTTAACTTGCATTGCAGCTAAAATCTCTTGCTTTTACTGCCTGCTATTGGTTATTTGAAGGATATATGGATTGATAATCAACCTGTTGTTATGATACATCTTCTGGGACCATCAGTTCGTAAATGGTACTAAAACCTGGATCTCCTGCTCCACGTGTAGAACCATTGTGCCACAAGACCTCACAACCCTTGGTCCATGACTCAGTGTGTTAACCTCCCTGGCCACCGACCTCCTCTCCTATGATGTTGGTGCTTCAGAGTCTTCACCACACATTCCACACTGCCCACCCCCATGGAATCACGGCATTTCTCCCCCCCCAGCCAAGTACATCACAAATTCCTACAGCAATACATGGAATGATCTAGAATCCTCTCTCAATGCTGGGGTCCAATTTCCCATCGTTTAAATTCCACGCACATTATTTAGTGCAGATACCCTACAAGAGGAGCAGATTGTCTTTAAGAAGAGCAGGTTGGCTGCACCATGTGGTTTCTACATGATGCTGTTCAGGCCACTGTTGGGTGTCGATGCAGTCAGCATGAATTAGAAAGAAGCAACATTGCATCCACTGAGTCGTACATTAACATCATGTAAATGAGGTGACTGCATCAAAACTATGTGGGGTTCTGTTTCATTTAGAAGTAAAGTGAGCAGATTGGGAATCAAGATCTGAACCTTTATCCCACCAATAGATTGAAACCCCAATGTGTCCTGCCAACATGCATGCTTGGTGCAGAGTGGAAGTAGGATTCAGTGAACAGTTCTTGCTGGACATGCACACATAATTCAGTGGCGCGCTCCTTTAATAGTGCTTCATCATTTTATATTGTCAGAAAACATTATTTGCTTTGCTTCATGAGTGACTCTTTCTATGGTCCACAGCAATTACAGTCACTAGCACAATATCAACTCAAAGACAGCAACATGTTCACAAGATGACAGTAAGAAAGAACCCTTTTATTTGGACTTACAGACAACTAAATCCCATGAGCTCAAAATTAGGAATTCTCCTTTAGAGGTAGTGTTTTAACACAATCACCCACAAATAGACTACAGGGAGAATATTTCAAGACGCCGGACATATCATTAATAACAATAGAAACAGCAGAAGACCCTGTATACATCTATAACTTTTAAAGAAGCTGATGAGGAGGGAGATTTAAATATAAATTATAAGCTTTTGTAATCTAAAACTGATTGTAAAAGCAGGCTTCACTAAACTAAGTCAGAAAACATAGTTGACCTTTGCATTTTTTTCAGGTTTTATTGAGATTTTCAATTCATCCTTATGAGTGGTTGACTGATTTTAAGTCAAAGACTTTCTTGCTTTAACAGCATATGGTTGATTCACATTGTTTCACATCCTTAGCACAGTTCTAACAGAGACTCCAACTCAGAGAACAGGGCTGGCAAAGTTGAATGTTGAGCTGAGAGTAAATAGTACTGCAGGGAAATGTAAATCAATGTAAGCTGCTTGCTCTCTCACTTATTCTACACATAGTGCTTTGATTAAATTTCCACTACTGCAAAGTAACCCTTTCATTGAATCCAGAATCATGAAGCAAATGCAACAAAACCTATTTGGTTATTTGTTTTATATATATGTTATTTATATGTATATTGCATTACAGAGAACTATTAAAGATGCAGAGATACAAGTCATCTAATTGCAGTATTGACTGATACATTTGTCATCAAACATGTCTGTAAGCCCATATTGAAGGCTAGGTAATAATTGATCTTTGCCCAGACTGACTGAGATTCTTAATTGAAAACTCCCCACTGCATCCCTTGAGAATTCCATAATACTCTGGACAGCTATGCCACATAGAACTGGAACATTTCAGACTTAATCCTTTATTGATATTGAGTAGTTGGAATGTTGAGAAAGAATTGGTTTCAACTCTGCCAGACCAAAAATGAAAGGAAACTGTTGTGATATTGTTTTAATGAATGCAGTGAAGTATTTATAGCACTGAATGTATATACAGTTAAAATACATCATCACCACCGGAAATGAAGCAAGGTAGCAAGTACCACAGCAGCTTGTCAAGAAAGATCACAAGCATTTGTTACCATTCATCAATGTAAATGAGTAAGTTTGTATTTAAGGTCAATAATAATTGAAGCAGCCAAAGGTCTGGCTTCCGGCTGTGATAATCGGAAGTGTACTTCTACAACTCCAGTAACAGTCGCATTGAACGTAACTGTGCTGATTTCCATAATCAATAGTTCAGTGGTGTTCAGGCGAGGATCTAAGATCACAATGTAAAACAAATGTCAAGTAAAATTTTGAAGGGCATTGTTACTTAAAATTAAGTAAGTGTCATTGCATTCAAGACAGAGAGGAAGAAAATTGAGACAGGAAATCATGGAAAACACCGTCAGATATACATTATAAAAATAAAGTTGGGCCTCTAATCAGTGTGAAAAAGATCTAATATGTAACCAGCTAGTTGACTTCATGGCCAGGGTCTAAATTACTGTACATTGTCAATTTAAAGAGATTTCAACAGCATGGCTCGAAACAACTGATCAGTCAGTATAGGTCCAAATCTATCAAATTCAAACCTGATAGATCTGTAAAGGGTATATATAAAGTCTGCTCAAATTCTGATACCCTTTAAAGATCTTTCTGTTGTGCAGATTATTTCTTCTAGATATTGCCATATGTTGAAATACTTAATTTCTGAGTTTTGGAAATCGTTAGTGAAAAATAACATTTCAACTATTTTGGCTCAAATCAAACTCCAGTCCCAAATGGTGACAATAATAGTTCCAGAGTCTAGAAGGTGCCTAATCAGCAATCTATGATATCACATACCAAACATAACATGTTTTAATCATTGGATACAGTAATAATCAACTTGTACTGGAGACCATGAGGTAAAATAAACAAACGGTCGAGATTTGTACGTCCATCTTTTGAATGGATTTGTAACAGAGAATAAAAACTACATTTTATGGAGCTGATTATTCTTCCCAATTTCAGTGAGAACCTGAACAGACTACATTGCAAACCATTGATGACCAGATGCAGAATTTTGCACAGAACTTGGATTGCTTTTCTTTTAACCCTAGGTCCAGTTTATTTTAATAAATTATGAATATCGTTTTCAGGTAGACACTGACTTTTCCTTCAATTGCCTAATTTCTTCTCTGTCAATGGCTATTTATTATTCTAATAACTAATTATAAATTGAAGTCTTAGAAATGCTAGTGAACTATGTTTTCATAATTCCATAATTGTATGACATTGATTGAAAGGAGTGTTTTGGATACCACTAGGAGACCTCAATATTTATTACTATTGAATGGGCTGGACTCTCATTCATTGTGCAGTGCAATATTTTCATTTCATTTTCTTCTTGTTGGTTATGTATAAAATGCATAAATCTTGAAATTTATACTTGACATATCCTGGGTTTACCTGATGGATTGGGATTGGAGACTGGGCAATTTGGGACAAAAATGGGGCTGAACACAGGAATTCTCTTTAAGAATATAAGCCAAGAATTCCAGTGGGAGAATTCAGTGGAGTTGTGACTCATCCACTGCTAGTTGAAGTAGAGTGAGCTGGGTGATTAGCTAGGGCAGTTCTCAACCTTACTTGTGCCCCATCTGCCACATGATAGGCTTCATGAAAATTCTGTCTGCTGCAAGCCATTAAGAGTACCACAGTGTACCAAACTGTTAGTGGGATCAGTAAATTGATTCTGGAGTTGATTCATTGCCACTATAGAGGCGGTCTGATAGATCCTCTGGAAGGTTCAGGTTGCTCTGTTCCTGTCACACCCTTGCGAGGCCTCCACTGTTATATGGAGCAGCCTGAAGTGAGTGCTGTTGGCTGTCTTGCCTCCAAAGGCAGTTCACTTACATAAACAAACATCAAGTCATCTATCTTGCCACAGCAGCTGAAAGTGAGTGCAGGAAATATGGGAGGGCTCCAAATGATTTTTTTTAAAAGACCAAATCAGCTCTTTTCTGGGATAAATACTTCATAGGCCTCATTTATAATTAGTGAAGCTGGGCATAACTGGTCTGTACCTGATCCATTCCCCAGGATACCAGTTTCCTAAGGGATTCTAAAACAGCTATTAGGCCAATCACTCATGTGTATAAGTGCCTGTTTAAGGAGTTTGGAACACTTGAAAAATAGTCCAACCTACTTTCATCCAACCTCTCTCCTTGGAGTACAGTATATCACTCCCTGAAATTGGGGTCTACTATGATCACTATTTTGCACTAGTCTATTTCACATCCCAATATATTCTCCAACTTGGTGGATTGAACAGTCTGTATAATGCTACCGATTTCATAAATATTTATTTTATTTCATAAGTAATGCAGAAAGGCAAAGGTGCTTTTCCATATGTGATTTCCATATGTTATTTTTGTTTTAGGTTTTGTGCGTGATGCCAACTGGTATGTAAAAGTGCATATGTCAAATGAATAATTGTGTAACTCTCTTGCTTATGCCATCTTGTTTCAGGCAAAACTCTTCTATTTCATTCATCTTTTTAATAATGGTTTTCAGTCTTGTTAATAGTTATTCAATGACTGAGTACATTAGTTTATTGGTGCCAATATCTGAAACATTGCATTCTCACCTCACCATTGATCTCAGTTTAGCTCCTTGTGAGCAGATTGATGCCATCAGTGTGGGTTCAATTCCAGCACCAGCTGAGATTGGTACGAAGAACTCTACTTCTTAACCTCTCCCCTCGCCTGAGGCGTGGTGACCCTCAGGTTAAACAACCACCGGTTATCTCTGTCTAACAAGAGAGTTGACCTCTGGTCTGGTAAGACTATGGGAACTTAACTTTTTTTCTCTTATTTTATATAAAAAGAACACAACTTTGTACCTAAGATTTCTCCACAATGAAGCAATTCACTTATGATTTACTCCTGTAGTTGCAAATTTGAGTACATGATGACACTGCAGTGGGTGAAATTTGTTATTTCCCGATCTATGAGTCATGCTGGGACAAGGAAATGGATGAATGAAGAGGTTCAGTGTGTTCAAAGGGGAACTAATGGGTAGTAATATTAATGATGAAGTGTTAGGAAGGGGAGAAAAAGACCAAAAGGTGAAGGGCTAGAAGATGTGAAAGATTTGAAGGAATGGGGAGAAATAGAAGTCATTGAGGGAGATAAGAAGCTGTGAGGATCACAATTTCAATCACAGATTCTGATAAAATTAGCTTGGAGAGATTGGTGGCTCATTGCCATCATATGAGGTGACAGCCCTTCACATCAAGGGCTTATTTAACTGAGTATGGCATCATGGAGCCCTGGCAAAACTGGAATCAATGTGAATCGAGGGCAAGCTCTTTGCTGGTTGGCACATAGGAAGATGGTTGTGGTCGTTGGAGGTCAGTCATCTCAGCTCCAGGACATCTCTGCAGGAGTTCCTCAGGGTAGTGCCCTAGGCCCAACCATCTTTAGTTGCTTCATCAATGACCTTCCCTCCATCATAAGGTCAGAAGTGGGGATGTTTGCTGATGATTGCACAATGTTCAGCACCATTCACTGCTCCTCAGATACTGAAGCAGTCCATGTTCAAATGCAGAAAGATCTGGACAATATCCAGGCTTGGGCTGACAAGTGGCAAGTAACATTCTTACCAGACAAACGTCATCTCCAATATTTGGGGAGTTATGGTCATCCATGTGGCCTAGACAATCCGATATGAGGGAAATGGCTCCAGCTGCAAAATCTTGAGCTTCATGTTTTGAAAGTTGAGTAATAACTGGAGCCATTGTCATGCATCTGTGAAGCTGAGAACTAAGTGGATAGCACCACGATTAACAAAAAAGTCACAACACAGATTTAACCCAGGCAGGCGGAGAGGAAAATGCTGAATGCTAGGCTGTCTGGATAGACCAGGCTTAAAGTGTCGGAGTTCCCTTAGTCTACTTCACTGACTAACTGTTTTTCAATTTTGAATACTAGTGAGGGCGAGGGCTCATCAGATGAATGTACTGAGAGCCAAGCTTGTAGTGCCACAAGTGTCTCAGCTATACAGATTGCTTGTGTGAGGGGAGGGGGAGTTCTGGTGGTAGTGGGAAGGAGTAGGTGATGGTTGTGGAAGGGCAAATTGTAGGAGACAATTCAATAGTCAGGGAACAATCATGTCTTTCTGTGGCCATAGACAAGAATGTTACAAGCAGAATTGATTGGGAAACTAGTGGATGAGGTGTAATTGGATTTTCAGAAAGGTTTCCATCTTCCACAGAAGGTTAGTAAACAAAATTGAAGGGCATGGAATTGGGTTAATAATCGAGTATGGTATGGAGATTAGTTAATAGTTAAAAATCCAAGTAGGAATAAATTTGTCCTTCTCAGGTTGCCTGGTGACCTCCCAGTGAGCAACTGCAAGGATCAGTACTTGGCCCCACCTGTTTACAACCTTTTAAATGACTTGGACGTGGGACCATTTGTAATATTTTCAAGTCTGCAAATAATACAAAACTTGATGGGAGCATGAGTTTGTGAGGAGGATGGGTAAAGGGCTTCAAGAGAATTTAGAAAGGCTGAGTGAATGGCAATAGCATGGCAGAAGGAGAAGAATGAGGTTATCACTTTGGTAGAAGAATCAAAGGTGCAGACTATTTCTTAAAGATAAAGGATTGGAAAATGATTATTCCCAAAACAACCTAAGGGCACTTGTTCTTTAGTCACTGAAAGCTAGAATGCAGGTACAGCAAACAATTCAGAAGGCAAATAATATGTTAGCTTTTACTGCAAGAAGATTTAAGTTCAGGAGCGAAGTCTTGCTTCAGTTGTATTGGACACTGGTGAAACCACTCCTAGAGTATTATGTGCAGTTCTGGTACAATTCTTAGTATAATGGGACAGTCCAATGAGGATAACTTGAGGAGACTAGGCCTGGAATCTCTGGAGTTTAGCAGAACAATAATGACCTCATAGATGTGGAGGTGCCAATATTGGACTGGGGTGGACAAAGTAGAAAATCACATGACACCAGGTTATAATCCAACAGGTTTATTTGAAGACTCAAGCTTTCAGAGTCTTGATCTTTCTTCAGGTGTCTTCAATAAAACCTGTTGGACTATAACCTGGTGTTGTGTGATTTTTGACTTTGTCAACAATCTCATAGAAACTTGGGAAATCTTTAAAGGGACAGACAGAGGAATGCAGAAAGGAGGTTTCCCCTGGCTGTGCTGACTAGAACAAAGGGATACCGTCTCAATATAAGAGGCAATCCATTCAGAGCTGATTTAGGAGGAACTTCTTTACTCAGAGGGTGGTGAATCTTTGGAATTGAGCCATGGAAGCTCATTTTGAGTTACTGTTGACATCAAATGACATAAGGGTTTTGTGGAAATACGGCATTGAACAAGATGATCAGCCATGATCCAGAATGACAGAGCAATCTTGAAGGGCCAACTGGCCCAGACCTGCTCCTATATTCCTATGTCTCCTGTCTCTACACACAGATCCTTATGTTGTTCCTCAATCAGCCCTGCTGCTCTTCCTGCCTGATTCTTACTTTTATACCAATGGAAGACTTTTGGATCCCTTTAATGCTAGTTGCCAAATTCATTTAATACTCTCTCCGCGCTTCTCTTCCTCCTTTTTTCACTTCCCCTCTTTGTATATTTAGACTGGTTCTCACCTGTATTATCAACTGTCATACACAAACCTTCATCTGATTCTCAATCCCTTTCATGATCCAGCGAGCTCTGGCTTTGTTGTCCAACCTTTCCTCCTTGTGGGAATGTACACAAACAATCTCCTCTTTACTGTGAGCCCATTCCATTCCTCTAGAATTGCCTCTAGCTTTTATTTTCAATTTACCTGGGACAGCTCAGTTTTCAAGCCATTGAAATTGACTTTCCTACAGTTAAATATTTTAATTCTAGCTTGCTTCTTGATCTTTTTCATAACTAATCTAAATGTTAAGATGTAATGATCATAAGTTCCTAAATCTTCCCCTAATGACACTTAACCCATTTGACCCATCTCATTCCTCAGAACCAGATCTAACAATGCCTCTTCATTATTGCACTGGAGATCAAGAAAGTTCATTAGAACATTTCAGAAACTCTTCTCCCTCTCTGTCCTTTATGTTATTACTATCCCAGTCTACATTTGGATAACCAAATTCCCCCGTTTATAACTATGCTATCGTTCTGCACCTCTCAGTAATTTCCTTTCAGATTTGCTCCTCAAGGACTAACAGTGAAAGTGAATGCATGGGTGGGTTTCTGAGACAGATGTAGATGGATCTGGAATGTCTTCTGCAGCTGTTTCCTGTCTTCCCTCTTTACTTGAAAGTTCTGAGCATACAAACAAAGAATAATAGCTATCGGAAGTCCCTTGTCACTCCTCATCACTTTGGGAGTTTCAGTTAAACTACAGTTCCTGTTCTCATCTGTTTTCATAATTGGATCTTAACTTACTGTGAGCTCAGGACCTTCTATCTCTGAGGCCTGCTACAGCTTGGGAAGAGCTTTTCCCTGGATTTCCATAAATTCTACCCCTTGGAGAGTTAATATCTCAATATCTGGGTTTCCAGAAGCTTTGTATTACGTAAACAGAGGGTCAGATTTTAGCCTCCCTCACCAGAGCTGAAATTTGGAGTAGGCAGACACAAAGTCCACCAGACAGCATTTGCACCAGCTACCTGCCTGCTGCAACCCCACTACAGTTTTATTTCTGTGCATCAGGAACATTCCCTGTTGTGAGACAATAAGGTGCTTAAAAAGTGGACAACGAATGCACATGGGTGCCTCACCCTGCCATCCCTGCGATTTAAGCAGCAGTAACACAAACCCAAGTCAAGTGGCCAATCCAGCAGATTTCCATGAGTGGTCTGGTGAAAGGCAAAGATGGCATTCCTTAACTTTTCCCCTGGTTCATCAGAGGCTCCTGTGCTAGTTATACACACAGTCATATCCCACAGCCTCTAAAACCCTATTCACTACCTCCTCACCCGCCTCACCCATCATTGCTGTTAGTTTTTAGTTTCAACTGGAAACATCAGGGATCACGTATTCATCAGGGTCAGCATTGTTTTATGAAGGGCAAATCTTATTTGACTAATTTGCTGGAGTTCTTCTGAAGATGTAATATATCTGGACTTCTGGAAGGTGTTTGATAAGGTGCCACACAAAAGGTTAATTCACAAGATTGGATCATATGGGATTAGGGGTAATTTATTAGCTTTGATAGGTGACTGGATGATGGACAGAAGACAGAGAGTTGGGATAAATGTGTTTTTTTTTCTGGATGGCATGAAGTAACAAGTGGGGTGCCACAGAGTTTGGGCCTTGGACCCGAGCTATTTACAATCTATATTAATGACTTGGATACAGGAATTGAAGGCTCTATAGCCAAATTTGTGGACAACACAAAAATGAGCGGATGGTAAATTGCAATGAGGAAATAAGAACCTTACAAATGGATACAAATAGGTTAGGACAGTGGGCCAAAATGTGGCAGATGGAGTTTAACACCAATAAGTATGAGGTCATGCATTTTGTTTGGAAAAATGGGAAGGCAACTACTATCTAAATGAGGTGAGACTTTGGGGTGCTCCGGTACAGAGGGATCTGGGTAACCTTGTTCATGAGTCACAGAAATCTAGCGTGCAGGTACAGCAGATAATAAAGTAAGCAAATGGGATGTTGGCTTTTATAGCTAAAAGAAGATAAAGGTAAGGAAGTATTGTTGCAACTATACAAGGTATTGCTGAGACTGCAGCTGGAGTATTGTGCACAGTGTTGGTCCCCTTATATGAGGAAAGATGTAGTGGCATTGGAGGCAGTTCAGAGGAGATTCACTAGATTGATCCCAGAGATGAGGGGTTTGTTGTATGAAGAGAGATTGAACAGCTTAGGCCTATACTATCTGGAATTTAGGAGAATGAGGGGAGATCAAACTGAGGTGTTCAAGATGATAAAAGGTGTAGATAAAGTAGATGTGGAGTGGATGCTTCCTCTTGTGGGGCGTTCTAGGCTGAGAGGTCATAGTCTTAGGATAAGGGGTAGCAAATTTAAAACAGTTGAGGAGAAACTACTTCTCCCAAAGGGTTGTGAAACTGTGAAATTTGCTACCCCAAAGTGCGGTGGATGCTGGGACAGTGAGTAAATTTAAGGAGGAGTTAGACAGATTTTTCATTGGTAATGGATTGAAGGGTTATGGGGAGAAGGCAGGAAAAGGTGGGTGAGGAGAATATCAGCCGGAGCAGATTTTGATGGGCCGAATGGTCTAATTCTGCCCCTATATCTTATGAACTTACAAACTTATGAATTGCCAACAGCGATAGTTCTTGCTGGTTTCCATCTAAACTTCCGATCCCATGTGGGGAAATGACTCCCATATGACTTCTCAGATAGAAGTTAAGCATGGCCTTAATGAACAATAAATTGATTTATTACATACTATTTAATAGCGGGTTATATTACATCTGAGATACACAATTTTCTCTTGTGGGACATCAGGCTTAACGTAAGTTCACTTTACTAGTTAAGTTACATGCTATTAACTCTAGCAACAATCACTGGAGCATTGATACTCTGGTGAACGCATGAAGACCTGGTTAGCCCCTCCCTGGGATGCCCTTTATGTTCTTATAGGCAGAGGTCATCTTGCAATATCAGTTAACCCTTTAAGCTACTAAGTGACTTACATGATATCTCTCCCCAGCCTTTTCCCTGTTATTAAATTCTATATACAATTATTTCAAATGATCAGTGTAGGTTTATCAATACCCTATCGGCCTCCAAGTCTCTTAGCTTTATAAATGGATGATGACTTGGTTGGGTTAAAAGTCTAACAAAACATTCAGTTACAATTTGTTTCTACACTGGAACCTTAGTGGAATTTTGATTTGCTGGATGCTTTTTGCTGAGAATATCCTCTGACAGTGACATCACTGTTTATCTCACTTGGAGGATCTTTAATTTCCTCAAGTTGTGTCAGGAAAGATAGTTATTTTTCTGATAGAATTAATCTTCTCCTTTTGGTATTGTAATGAGGTAGACTCATATGTGATCCTTCCTTTTCTATCTGCATTCTTTTGGATAATGTTGTCATTTTATCAGGTTCGATCAGACAGTAAAGCTGGCAGAACTGTTTAGTACTGTTTTTAAACAGCTGAATTAGCTGTATCATTACATTACAGCATAATGGTAATGAATGCCGTAATTACCCCATTATAAATGGTAATAGAATTTACCATTCATTCCTGGTGGTTATGGTGCCAAGGACATCAGGTGATCAGAATTTGAAGATCCTTCTGCGGTTGGAAGATAACCGAATAATTCCTCAAACTGGCAAATTAGTAGCAGTTTTTGTGCACCAATGTAATAAATCTTGAGTAGTATATTTTTTCCATTAGATTTACTGAACAATCTTCTAAGACCTATGAGGTCTTCCTCTGCTGGAGTAAAGTTACTATTATTTGGGTCCGAGCTGTCTGAGGCCCTTCAACATTCTGTAGAATGTTTAATCAATATCAATACCAATCAAGAGACAACAAGGTGCAGGGCTGGATGAACACAGCAGGCCAAGCAGCATCACAGGAGCAGAAAGGCTGACGTTTCGGGCCGAGACCCTTCATCAGAAAAGGGGGAGGGGAAGGGGGTTCTGAAATAAATAGGGAGAGAGTGGGAGGCGGATAGAAGATGGATAGAGGAGAGGATAGGTGGAGAGGAAACAAACAGGTCGAAGAGGCGGGGATGGGGCCATTAAAGGTGAGTGTAGGTGGGGAGTTAGGGAGGGGATAGGTCA
>NC_063332.1:76871209-76911338 GCF_021869965.1 Rhincodon typus
CTCTATCCCTCTTCTATCCGCCTCCCACTCTCTCCCTATTTATTTCAGAACCCCCTTCCCCTCCCCCTTTTCTGATGAAGGGTCTAGGCCCGAAACGTCAGCCTCTCTGCTCCTATGATGCTGCTTGGCCTGCTGTGTTCATCCAGCCCTGCACCTTGTTGTCTCGGATTCTCCAGCATCTGCAGTTCCTACTATCTCTGATTCAATACCAATCAATATCCTTTTATTCTCACTTAAGAGCTAAGCATGCATTTCTGCTCAGAATTGAAAAGTTTTGACTTCTGATGACATGCACCTATTTTATACAGTATTGGGCTGTGTGTATTTTAAGAGTATTCTTGGCATTCCTTTGCTCGTAAATGGTGTTCTGACTACTTTATTCCGTTCTCTGTCAGTCAATTATAATTTAATTGTCTTCAGCCAAGAAAGTTTCTCAGATAACAATGTAACACTCACCTTGAGCTTAACATTAGTGGGATGACTGTTAACCCGCATGATCTCAGCCGTACCTGGTTCAGATGAGTTATTTATTGTCCCCAGGAACTTTGGTTTGTATCTTCCAAACGTGACCTATTAGTGTAGTAATGTGCTTTCTAATTAATTTAAGTCTTGGTGTTTTGGGTTTTCTTTCATTGGTGCTTACTATAAAGTGTTAACCCCGTTGTACCCATTATTAATGCTGTGATTCAAAGTTTCTTTTTGACTTATACGCATTCTCTGGAAATCTATCATTTTCCTACAAAAGTTGCATTGGCGTGATTAAGCTGGGTATTTCTTCTGTTTATGTAGTTTTTAACTCCACATCTGGAGCAGTAACTTCATTAAAGGACTTAAAGATGTTTTATGTTGCTCAATCATGTGATGTTTTGGTGTTTTTGCACTTAGAAAGTTGACAGAGTCTAATGAGCTTCTTGAATTAGGTTGGCTTTCTGTTCCCATCTTTTTCTTGAACTGTTTTCAGATTTCAGCTTCCAACAATATTTGGATAGCCCTTTCCAGTGTTAGATCCACTTGGATTATAATATCTTAAAGAGAATTATCAGGAATTCTGACAACCATTCTATCTTGATATGTTCTGTTACCAATTAACATAGTCATAAAAATTCTGACAAGATGTGAAGGTTGTCAATAAAATTCTCAATAGATTCTCCAGGAAGTGTTGGCTGACCCTTAGAAGACAAAGAGTGGTAGTGAATGGAAAATATTCAACATGGTGCTCAGTTACAAGTGGTGTACCACAAGGATCAGTTCTGGGTCCTCTTCTATTTGTGATTTTTGTAAATGATTTGGATGAAGGAGTGGAAGGGTGGATTAGCAAGTTTGCGGACGACACGAAGGTGGGTCACGTTGTGGACAGTGTGGAGGGCTGTTCTAGGTTACAAAGGGACATTGATAGAATGCAGAGCTAGGCTGAAAAGTGGCAGATGGAGTTTAACCCTGAAAAGTGTGAGGTGATTCATTTTGGAAGGACAAACTTGAAAGCAGAATACAGGGTTAACGGAAAGATTCTTGGCAGTGTGGAGGAGCAGAGGAATCTTGGGGTTCATGTTCACAGTTCCCTGAAAGCTGCCACCCAGGTGGATGGAGTTGTTAAGAAGGCGTATGGTGTGTTAGCTTTCATTAATAGAGGGATTGAGTTCAAGAGCCGTGAAGTTATGCTCCAGCTATACAAAAGCCTGGTTCGGCCACATCTGGAGTATTGTGTCCAGTCTGGTCACCTCATTACAGGAAAGACGTGGAAGCGTTAGAAAAGGTGCAGAGGAGATTTACCAGGATGTTGCCTGGAATGGAGGGAAGGTCTTACGAGGAAAGGTTGAGAGAGCTAGGGCTTTTCTCTTTAGAATGACGAAGGATGAGAGGTGACTTGATGGAGGTGTACAAAATGATCAGAGGTATAGATAGAGTTGACAGCCAGAGACTTTTTCTTAGGGTGGAGGTAGCTATTACTAGGGAACATAGTTTTAAAGTGAATGGAGGTAGATATCGGGGAGACATCAGAGGTAGGTTCTTTACTCAGAGAGTGGTAGGGGTGTGGAATGCATTGCCGGAGAGGGTAGTGGAGTCGGCCTCATTAGGGGCATTTAAGCGGCTATTAGATAAGCATATGGATGATAGTATAAGGTAGCGGTGGAGGTTAGATGGACCTTAGGTTTAGGGTAAAAGTTCAGCACAACATCGTGGGCTGAAGGGCCTGTACTGTGCTGTACTGTTCTATGTTCTATGTTCTATGAAGTAGCATTACCTTGTTTAAACCTTTCTCTCACCATTAAACAATTGGTACTTGATGCAGAGTAATTATCAAATAATCTTATTACATTATCAAAGTTATATGTCTTTTCTCATGCAACTTACCATTCAAGCATATGAACTGCAATATCAACTACAGAGTAAAGAAATGTATTTACCTATTCTTCTCTGGGTTTCCTGGGAAGCAATTCTATATCATGTACATTTTCTCTTCATAATAGTCCAGTTCAAATCCCTGCCTGAAGGATTTGTGATTTTACTTATGCATGGAGATATGTTTCTCCATTTACATTAAATGATGAAGAAACACTCTGCTGATTATTACCTAACAGTCCCCTTCTTGGCTGTTGTTGCAGTGCTCCTCATTGTTGAACATCATTTGGAAGATCAACTGAATGTGGCATGGCCACAGAATTTACTCTGGGTGGGAGACTTCAATGTTCATCCCTAAGTGGTTCTATATCACCATTACTGACTAAGTTGGCTGAGACCAAAAGAACAAGAGGCTAGGCTAGGTCTCTGGCAGCTGATGAGTGAATCAACAAGAGGGAAAAAGAAAGAGAGAACAAGAGCTTGTCCTCATCAATCCATTGGTCAATGCATCTGTCAGGCAAGGTATTGATCAGGGTGATCAATGCACAGTTGTTGTAGAGACAAAATCCTGTCTTCACATTGAGAATGACTTTCATCGTTTTGTGTGACAGTTCCATCATGCTAAATGGGACAGATTTGCCAATTTTCTTAACAAGTGTCCTTTTTTTTAATCAAAGATTCTTCTCACAGATTTCCCTAATATTTTAAGCAGTTATAAAATACTTTGATTAATATAGCATTCTAACTCTCCCCTCCACAAAACCCACCCCCCTCCCCACCTTTAGCTTCTCAGCCTACAATTTTCTTTTTAAAAACAGAATGTTCCTGATTTCCTCCAATGATCTTAACTCACATCGGGTGTCTGACATGGACCATTGAATTCTGTTTTTAAAATTCAGACCGTTCCCTTACAACTTTGGTGAGACTCTAGCTGGTCTTCAGCAGACTTTCCAACGTTTTTCACTGATTTTTAGCTGATTTGAGATTTTATATGAGGTATTGTGTTATTGTGGCTGCTGTTTTCACAGGAGCTGATGGACTCTGTGAGCTGTTAAGCTGCTGAATATTTAAAGATATACTGACAGTTTTCTGATTGAATTTCTTCTTACCTATCCTTGGAAGATTGTAGAATTGAAGATTTTTAAAAGAAATCAACACTGCTCACATATTTTATGAGATAGTGGTGCCTGCTGCTGGTACTGTCTTATTCTCTGGTACAGCTAAATGAAATCTTCAGGCGCCCATTGCTGTCACCCTCATACATATTTTAGTTTCTGTGGGAACCATCTGGGATTTCTTGGGTAAATTTGTTGCCTCCAGTGAGGCACACTCTTGATGATCTGTAAATAGGTTCATTACAAATTACTTAACAATTAAATGACATTACATCTGAGATACACAATCGTATCTTGTGAAATGTCAGGCTCAGCTTAATAGTAAATTCTCATTACTAGTTTAGCTACATGCTGTTAACACTAACAACAATCACTGATGCCTATGTATTCCAATGAAGATCTGGTTAGCTCCTCCCAGCAAGAGTCCTTTATATTTTGATTGGCAGAGTTTATCTTGTTGTGTCACTTAACCTGTTTAAATGACATATAACAATATGATTCCCAAACACTTATCAAATCCCAGTCGAGTGAAGCTCAACTCTTCAAGCCACAAGCTAGTGCCATTCCTGGTGGCACTGATGGTAGTGGAGATTTTCTGGCCTCAGATTGGCTGTCATCTCTCTGAAGTGGGACACAGAGTCATAGGGTCATACAGCACGGAAACAGACTATTCCGTAAAGCTCATCCATGCCAACCAAGTGTCCCAAAATAAATTAGTCCCATTTGCCTACACTTGGTCCATATCGTTCTAAAAATTTCTTATTCATGTGCCTATCCAAATGTTTCTTAAATCCTAATTTTAATGGGCGGAAATCCCCATGCTCAATTCACTTCATTTCCAACTGGCTGTTTACTTAGTGCAGGTCAGCTACCCCAAATATTGGAAGGCTCCCTATCCTGACTTTTTAGTCGGGAGAGGGGTAGAGACTATAGTGTCCCCAAATGGTCAACCCAGAAATGTGCAAACAAGGAATGGCAAATTAGATTGCTTATCTTTACTCAATATGGTCAACTAGTTGTTTATTCCAAAGTTGTGCGTGTAGGCTACTCATAAAGCTGTAGAAATGCCACTACCTCCTTCTATATCACATGGGCAGACAGATATTGGCAGGCCTTTTGTCTCCAATAGTGTGAAGGACATCCCTGCTCTGTCTCACTTCATCCAGCAGCATACCCATATCCTTCTGTGTGAGGTTTGATGCTCTCTTTTTCTTCCCATTTGCAGGTTCTGTCTCTGTTCTCATGCCATTCCCCAGATTCTACTGAGTGTTCATTGCTTTAAATCCTACTTGGAGCCTTTCTTCTGCATCTCTCCTAGGTTGTCTGGACCTCCCTGGACATAACTACCCTATTGCTAGCAGGGCTTCTGTTCTGGCTCTGCACAATGGCACTTAAGTTAGTTAACACTGAAATTTCAGATGTTCTGGGGCTAGGCCTGCAAAAACAATTAAAACTTGATGAAAGGTCATCAACCTGTAAAGTTAACCTGAACCCTTTCTCTCCACCTGAGCTGTCAAGTGTTTCCAGCATTCTGTGTTTTATTTCAGATTTCTAACATCTGCAATATCTTACTTTATGTTTTACAACTTCACAGTTGTATCCTCTGGGAAGATGACTATTACCAACTGATCATTAGGTTACAGTTAGAATTGGCTTCAATAATGAAAGGTGCCAATACAATTCACAATTCACTGAGGCATGTAAAAGCTGACAACTTTGATGTTGATCTGGTATTTGAAAATCTTTCTGAATTCTTAATAAAAATGATCCGTATTGTGTCATTGGTTTGGGAAACAAGCCCTGAAATATTAAACTGTGTGACCTTTTATAAATTTTCCAAATTGATTTCTGTCATGAGTGAACACATTGTTGTGCAATAAAGTTGATTTCTGTTCCTACAATTCCTTGTGGGACTTGAAATTACTTACTCTGGTTTCCAACTTCATGTGAAATCCAGGTGCAGAATTTGGCCTCGAAAATCGGCCTGTTTCTGTCATTATTTTAGCGATCCAGTAGTGCCACAGAGTCTAACAAGAAGGACAGGCAGAGCTCCAGACTCCCACTAACATCAGCTTCTCTTGGCACAAGCTACAACTCATGGTCACGTAGCTGCTGTTAACAATTGATGTTGCTGAACAAAGAAAAGTAACATCTCAGGTTGGACGACACTGACAAGAAGCACTCACTCTGCAAGGTGGAGATTCCTGTCACTCTGTTTCTAGCCCTAGCAGGCATGCTAGTGCATGAACTACAAACCTCAAGGGTAATCCAAGGCTGCCCTGGAATTAGACTGTGGGACTCTTTAATATTATTTAGCTGAGCTGCTGGCACCTGCAGCATTACAACACCCTTAGTAAGGCCATTTTGGTTTGTGTTGGGCTGTTTGCCTCAAAGGTAAGTCTGGACGTGGAGGAAGGAGTGGAATGGAGAGCAGGCAACTGTGAAGACAATGGAATTAGGTAGCAGTCTTGGCTCCACGGGGAAGATTATTGAAGAGTAATTAGCTGCTGACTGCAACTTAAACTGCAGTGGCTTCAGAAGAATCCTGAGAGGAGTAGGTTTGCACATGCTTCGCTCCTCACACCACTATCCAGACTTGCAGAGGAAAATTAAAACATACTATTGATTTACATATATTCTTAACCTATTGCATATTTTAGGCTATCACAGGTTCCTTCTGAAAATGGCCAGATTTAATATTGGATTGGATGTGTTACAGGTGTCATCTGCAAGATGCTAATTTTCAAGATTGGACTTCATTGCATCCATAATATAAATACAAACTTTCTCCCTTTGTATCTTCCAAATTAGCAAACAAAGAAAGAGTTGTTTCAGAGATAGTAGGAACTGCAGATGCTGGAGAATCTGAGATAACAAGGTGTAGAGCTGAATGAACACAGCAGGCCAAGCAGCATCATAGGAGCACGTCAGCTTTCCTGCTCCTCTGATGCTGCTTGGCCTGCTGTGTTCATCCAGCTCTACACCTTGTAATATCGAAGAAAAAGTTGTATTGCTTTCCAGTTGTTGCATTGGTAGAGACAATATTGCTCTGTAACACTTTGTAAAATATGTTCTGTACTAACATAAGAATGTTCCTAGAAAGCTCAGAAATCTTTGTGTGAAGATCCATCCTTTAAGTGACATGTGCTCAAAGTAAAAGCTAACAAAGCACAACACAATATATGTACAGGTCATAATTTTGTGGCACACATGATTGTTTATTTATTCTAGTTGTCAAGCTGTTTGGTGATGTTCATTTTGAAGCCATTGTATATGAATGATTTGACAGAGTTTGTTTCAATTTGCGCAATACTTTTTCCGATATACTTAAAAACAACTTAATTTGGCTGCTGTCCCGCAAAAGCAAATATTTTGCCACACAAGAGGAAATAGGTCCTCAAAAGCCACGTTCTGGGTTTCCGTACTCAAACTCCTGCCAGCTTTTATGTTAAGTATCCATGTCGTTCTATATATTACTGGTTTTGAGAACCAAATGTAAACATTCCAAGTGTAATATTTAAATATCAGTGTTTCCTTTGCCAAGTTGGTCTTTCTTTTGGAGGGATTGATACCAGAAATGGTAGTTGTTTCTGTCCGAAGGAACATCTGTTCCTAGTTTCACCAAAAAACCGGCCTGTGGGGCTTGGTGTCACACCATACCACAAAGACAATTCTCCCTCTGTGACCTTGAGATCAGGAAGTTCCCACCTCAGTCAAACCTTAAACAGCCCTGAGTGATTTTATTTGGAACAGAAAACAGATGACTATCTTTATGAATAATAGTTCTAAAATTACAACTTCCTTTATTGCATTTTTACAACATCAAAGTATTAACAAGGGGGCAAGACTTACCTGTACATATTTATAATACGCTGAAGAAACTATTTCCCCCTTCCCTGGGTTCCATTTGATTGCTCTAACAGCATTCAACCTGATCAGTGGTGTGTAATACAACATGTCAGATCACATTATGCCTCTGGTAAGTGCTAACATTCTAGTGATTCTTCCCTATCATAAAAAAGGAGACTCGCACTCTTCAAACCAAATAAGAGAGATTATGCAAAGGAGGGCTTTTAAGGCTTGTGGTATGTGGTTAGTTGCTCACTGCTGAGCAGGGAGTTTTGGCAGTACCTTTGCTGGCATTATTGCTATAGATCACTTACTGCCAAAAAATGAAACCTTTGCTTGCCAAGTTCTTGAAACTCCTCACTCTTTTCCCTCCATAAGCAATACAATTCTCATTTCGACTAAGTTTTAACTCCTCCCAGGAACAGATACTTGTAACTTGTTTCTCATTTGGGCTTATTCATTACATAATGTTTATTTGGGCTCAATTGCCCTCATAACTTTGTACTGCAGGATGACATTTTGGTAACACACATCCAAATACAAGCCACACTGACAGGACCATGTGTAAGCAAGGTGCAGAGCATAAACTGGAATGTGTGCAGAATAAGATTATGATATCACTCAATGTGTAATGCTGATTTGAAGTCGTACTGCTATTTTTGATCTGTTGCTCAAGCTAAACTCCCTCTTAAACAGCAGCAAGGAAGGATCTTCTCCCAGAGATATTAAAAATGAACCATCAGTCACTTTCATGTTTGTTGCTAATTAATTTTGACTATGTAATTGAGTTTATAAATGTGCTTACTGGTTTGCAGAGTTGGTTAAAACTGTTGAATGTGATAAGTAGTGCACGCAGCGAAGACTTTGATTTCAAGAATCAGGTCAAACTGTTTGCATCCACCTTGGGCTGCAGTTACCATCCTCCTTGGACATAACAGGGAGATACAGCGATGCAGCAAGTAAGAGGACAAGCTGTTCACAGATGGAGGTTGAGGTGTGGCAAGACTTATTCTTGGAACAGTTGCCCTTACCTCCAGCTAAACAAGGAGTCATAGTCATAGAGTTCTACAGCCATATATGATTTGGCCCTTTGGCACATCGAGTCAGCATCGATCAAAATCAACAATCTAACTATTCTAATCCCATTTTCCAGCACTTGGTCTATTGCCTTGTGTGCCTTGCCATCACAAGTGCCAATCTAAATAGTTCTTTCATCTTTATGAGAGGTTTTGCCTCTACCACCTATTAGGTAGAGTTCCAGATTCTCACCACCCTCTGGGAGATAAAGATCTTCCTCACATCTCCTCTAAGCTTCCTACCTCTTACCTTAAATCTATGCCCCTGATCATTGATCCCTCCACCGCTGGGAAAATTTCTTTCTGTATACCTTGTCTATGTCCCTCACAATTGCATACATCTTGATCATATCTCCCCCTCAGTCTCCTCTGCTCCAAGGAAAACAACCTTAGTCTATCTAATCTCTCTTCATAATTAAAATCTCCTCTGCACCCTCTTCAGTGCAATCACATCCCTCCTATAATGTGAATGCCAGAACTGCACACAATACTCAATTTGTGGCTAGTCAACAGTGGCTAGCAGTACCAGTAACACCTCCCTGCTCTTAAACTCTATGCTTTGACTAATAAAGTCACAAGAAGTCACAACAATGCCTTTTCTTCCTCAGGCAGCTCAGAAAATAAGAACTCTCACCAACTTCTACACATACACCATAGAAAGCATACTGTCTGGGTGAATATTGGCCTGGTATGGTAACTGCTCTGCCCAGGACTGTAAAAAAGTCCAGAAGGTGGTGTGCATAGCCCTGACCATCATGAAAGCCAACTTTCCATCCATGGGCTCCACTTACACAGTCTGTTGCTGCTCAAAGATCCCTCCCATCCCAATAATGATCTCCTACAACCTCTTCCATCAGGCAGAAGATACAGAAGCCTGAACACATGCACCAGCAGGTTCAGGAACAGCTTCTTCCAGGCCATTATTAGACTGATGAACGGGCACTCAAATAAAGCTCATCTTGCTAACGTGATCTCACCTAGCGCACACCCTGCGCAATGTAACCTGTATGCTCTGTCTAAGTCTTTTTGATCTGTACATCCTTGTTTACTATGATCATATGTACCACAAACAACAGGGGCTCCAACACTGGTCCCTGATTGGAGACAGGCTTCCAGTCACAAGAACACCCCTCGACCATCACAGTCTACTTCCCCTGCCAATTAACCCATACTGGATCCAACTTGCCAAATTTCCTTGAATCACATGGGTTCTTACCTTTGCAATCAGTCTCCCATGTAGAACTTTATCAGAAGCCTTGCTGAAATTCAAGTAGACTACATCAAATGCATTGCCCTCATCTGCACACCGGGTTACCTCCGAAAAATTCAATCAGGTTGGTCAGACATGACCTCCCCTTAACAAAACCATGCTGACTCTTCTTGATTAATCCCTGCCTCTCCAACTGTAACTTAATTCTGTCACTCAGAACTGCTTCTAACAGCTTCCCCACCACTCAAGGTTAGATTGACTGGGGACGATCGTTTCCTGGTTTATCCTTTGCTCCCTCCTTAAATAGCATTACCGCATTGGCTATCCTCCAGTCCTCTGGCATCTTTTCTGTGGCCAGGAAGTATTTAAAATTGGTTGCCAGTACCCCTGCTATTTCCTCCCTCGCCTCAATGAGCAGCCCAGAAAACAGTTCATCATTTTATCTACTTATAAGTCTTTCAGACCACTCAGAACCTCCTCTCTGTCTATGCTAATTTATTTAAGTATATCACAGTCCCTCTCCCTGCTTTCTGTACGCACATCATCCCTGTCACAAGTGAACACTGATAAAAAGTCTTCATTTAAAAACGTATTTACATTCTCTGGCTCCACACACAAATTACCACCCTGGTCCTTAATGGGCCCTATTCTTTCCGTGGTTATCCAATTCCTTTAGTTTCCTACTTGGCAGTTCAGCTTAATTTTATTTGTTTATGTGATGTGGGTGTTGCTGGCTAGACCAGCAATAGCCAGAGGGCAGTTAAGAGTTAAGCACATTTGTTTGTATTCTGGAGTCACATGTGGGCCAGACAAGTTAAGGGTGGCAGATTTCCTCCCTCAAAGGGCATCAGTGAACCAAACTTCCTTTTATGACAATGGTTACACGATCAACATTAATTTTATTCCAGCATCTTGTGGATATCAAATCTCACCATTTACCATGGAAGAACTAGGAAGAATATGGCTTTCTGTTGTTTCACAGAGGTGTCACCACAATTGTCTGAGGGACTCTGTAATCTGCCCTAAACATTTCACCATCTCCCGTAGCTGCAGCTGAATGTCTGTCCAGCAGCATTGTGGTCTGCTCTTTATATGTGATCAACTGCATAATGTCTACACTTACATCCACCCCTCCCATGGTTCCCTGGTCACCTCAGCCCCATGATTTTCACCTATATTGTACATGGATTCTCCTGTAACATTATTGTATGAATTAGGTAAAGATTGGCTCTCTGGGGTTTAGTCTGAGTTAAGGAAGGATTGTTTATACATGTCCCAGTTTGCTCCTCTCTTTGATGACATTCTCACAACAACTGTTAAGTACAACCATCTGTGGCTTCACTGCCACCTTCTTCAGTCTACTGCTGAAATCTTCAGCCATTCTAGCCCTTTTAAAGGTTACACTTTAAATTTACAACCCTTACCCTGGCAGTACTCAGTCCAGTGTTGGTCTGGGAGTTGCTCTCAGTCAATTGCAATGGATATTGAGATGAGCTGACTCCATGCTTTATGTTGATGTGCTGGATTACAAACTGGCAGATGGAAGTTATTGCTCATCAGCACAACATGAAAACAAATAGTCATGGGGAAATCTGGAAATCTGTGCAGAAAACAATAGGGAGAAAAGAAATATGGTATGACTGAGTGATTCTTCAGAAAGAGTGATGGAATTTCAGTTATGCAATGGGTGCGGTTGATGAGGGGATTTTGCTAATGTTTCAGTGTTAGTTTGTAATTTGAATTTGCTTTACTGAAGAATGAACTCAGCCTCTGATCTGGACTGTGGCCAATTTATCCAGTTTCAAAGAAAGCTGAGACAGTTGTACTGATAATGGGTTATTTATGTAACCTCTGCTAATCCAGAAGATTTAAACATAATTACTGTGAGCATTCCTCAGTCTACGAGACACTGAACTTTCTATTAAGTGTTCTGCTTATCTTATGAATGGCTAGTCATGCTCCATAGCTAGTCAACAGAACAACTTCAATACAGCCTTTAAAATTGTAACATGTCTCAAAGTGCTTCACAAGCAGGGAATTTAGACAATATTTGTCACCAAGCCATGGAAGTTGATATTAGGGCATGTGACTAAAGGTTTTTGATTGAGGAACAAATTTGAGGGACCACCATAAAGGAGAAAAGTGAAATAAAGAGGCAGATGGGTTTACAAATGGAATTCCATAGCTTAGGACCTCAGCAATTGAATTCAAGGCCATTAACAGTGATGCAAGTAAAATTGGGAATGTGCAAGAGGCGTGAATTGGAGAGGTGTAGAAATCTTTGAAGGTTATGCACTGGAGGAGATTACAGAAATGGGGAAGGGATAGGCCCATATTATCTTCAACTGGGATTCAAACTAGGGCAGCAAGCACAGCGATAAGGAGTGAACCGGAATTGGTCTGAGTTAGGATATGGGTTTGGATGTCTTCAGTCTATGGAGGATGGAAGTGGGAGGCCAAACAAGAGTGCAATGGAATAGTCAAATCTAGAAGTAACAATGAGAATTTCAGCAGCGGGTCATTGAGACAAGAGCAGAGTTAAGGTGATAGTAATGGAGTTGGAAGGAAACAGTCTTAGTGATAGTGCCTAAATGTGGACAGAAGCTGACCTTGGGGTCTAATCCCACACAAAAGTTGCAAAGACTGGTTGCAAAGGAGAGGGGTGGGGTCTTTGGTTAAAGTGCAGAGTTAGTGACTATTTAGTTTTCTTCATGTCATATTATAACCACCCCAATGAGTCACAGCAATTGTATTATTTATGGTAATAGTTATTTTTAAATGAACACTTAACAAAGCTTTGTAAATTAAGCAATGAGTGAGCTGATATCTGGAGCACCAAAAATAGCTGCAGGGATTGAACATCTGTCTTGGTTTCATGAGGTGAACTTTATTCTGGCTGACCTCCTTTTAGACTGTTGTATATGAAGAAAACAGGAAGATCTATTCATCTTATTTTCCTTCCACTTATTTCATCTCCAGCTGCTTGCATCAAATTTATTATTCCTGAAATTTCCTTTCAAAACATCATTTTAGGAAATACGAGTCAGAAATCGTTTACTGAAGTGGTCTCTTTGTAATGCGACTGAAGTACCTCTCTTAAACATTCCTCAATTCCCATCCCAAGACAAACACACTTCCATAAAATGTCAATGTAGCCTCATTTCAATTAAAAAAATTGTCATTCTTTGAGCAAAGAAAGATGAAGCATAAACATGAATTCCAAAAACCCTGGAGTTCAACAAGAACTGAATGAAATGTACAATCACATCTGTGTTCTACAAGGCGAAGCCAATCTTTGATGCCTAACTTTAGGTTAAGAGAAGTTTTGTAAGCCAGTTGGGAGACACTTGATTTTACATCAATAATTAAGAATTCCATAGAAAAATATCGCCTCCTAAAATTATTTGATACTCTGATGGGAGCATCGATTATTGCTAAGTTGTATGAAGTCATTTTATGATTTATTCTATTTAATACTATGGTAAAATAATTAATCAGTTTAGGTGAGTGTATATAATGTTAAATTGCTTTTGGCATATCAGTGAATGATAATTACTTCAAACAAGTGTAATTCATGAATTAAAGAAGGAGGCAATGGCCAAGTGGTATTATCGCTAGACTATTAATCTGGGGACCTGGGATTAAATCCAGCCATGACAGGTACTAGAATTTAAATTTAATTTTTAAAAATCTGCAATTAAGAATCTACTGGTGACCATGAAATCATTGTCAATTGTAGGACATCTGGTTCACTAATGTCCTTCAGGGAAGGAAATCTGCCATCCTCACCTGGTCTGGCCTACATGTGACTCCAGACTCACAGCAATGTGGTCGACTCTCAATTGTCCGCAAAATGGCCTAGCAAGTCATTCAGTTGTATCAATCGCTATGAAGTCTTGAGAAAGAAATGAAAATGGATGGATTACCTGGCATCGACCTAGGCGCTGGAAAAGACAACAGCAGAAACAGCTCTGTCGAATGCGCAAAGTTCTCCTTACTTAAATTGGGAGAGCTGTCTCAAAGACCAGCCTGACATAGTCATACTCACGGAATCATGCCTTACAAATGACATCCCAGACACCACCATCACCGTCCCTGGATTTGTTCCATCCCACTGGCAGGACAGACCCAGCAAAGATTGGGACACAATTGTATATTATTATGAGGACTTGTTCTGGAAGTCCTCAACATTGACTTTGGACTCCAAGAAGTCTCATGGGCAAGGAAAGCACCTGCTGATGCCATGTACCATCCTCCCTTGGCTGATGAATTACTACTCCTCCATGTTGGACGAAGCACTAAAGGTGGCAAGGATGCACAATGTACTCTGGGTGGGGAGTTTCAATGTCCAACACCAAGAGTGGCTCAGCAGCAGTACTACTGATCGAGCTGGTCGGGTCCTAAAGGACATTGCTGCTAGGCTGGGTCTGTGGCAGGTGGTGAGGGAAACAACAAGAGGGAAAAACATACTTGACCTCATCCTTCCTAATCTGCCAGCTGCGGATGCATCTGTCCCTGACAGTATCGGTAAGTCCACACAGTCCTTGAGGAGTTGAAGTCCCACCTTCACATTGAGAATAACTTCCATTGTGTTATGTGGCATTATCACCTTGCTAAATGGGTCAGACTTTGAACAGATTTTGCAACTCAAGACTGGGCATCACTGTGGGTCATCAACAGCAGCAGAATTGTACTCCAGCACAATCTGTAACCTCATGGCCTGGCATATCCCTTACCCAACCATTAATATCAAGCCAGAGAATCAACCCTGGTTCAATGGAGAGTGCAGGAGCAGCACCAGGCATACCTGAAAATAAGGTGTCAACCTAGTGAAGACACCAAACAGGGCTACTTGCATGTCAAACAGCATAAGCAGCAAGTAATAGACACAGTTAAGTGATCTGATAGCCAACGGATCAGATATAAGCTCTGCAGTCCTGCCACATTCAGTTGTGAATGGTGGTTAACAAACTGGAGGAGGAAGCTCCATAAATATCCCCCATCTTCAATGATGTAAGAGCCCAGTACGTTAGTGTAAAAGATAAGGGTAAAGCATCCATAGCAATTTTCAGCCAGAAGTGCTGAGTGGATGATCCATATTGCCTCCTCAAGGCGTGCCCGGTATCACAAATAACAGTCTGCATACTGGATACTGCAAAGGCTATGGGCCCTGACAACATTCCGGCAAAGTACTGAAGACTTGTGTTTCAGAACTTGCCGGTCCCTTTGCCACGCTGTTCCAGTTACAACACTGGTATCTATCCAACACTGTGGAAAATTGTTCAGGTATGTCCTGTATACAAAAAGCAGGATAAATCCAACCCAGTCAATTACTGCCCCATCAGTCTCCTCTTGATCATCAATAAAGTCTTGAAAGATGTCATCAACAGTGCTATCAAGCAGCACCTACTCAGCAATACCCTGCTCAGTGAAGCTCAGTTTGGGTTCTGCCAGGGCCACTCAGCTCCTGACCTCATTACAGCCTTAGTCCAAACATGGACAAAAGAGCTGAATTCCAGAGGTGAGGTGAGAGTGACAGCCCTTGATATCAAGGCTGTATTCGACTGAGTGTGTCATCAAAGAGGCCCAGCAACATTGGAATCAATGGGTTTCAGCGGTAAACTCTCCACTGGTAGGAGTCATACTTGGCATATAGGAAGATGGTCATGGTTGTTAGAGGTCAGTCAACTCCGTTCCAGGACATCCCTGCAGGAGTTTCTCAGGGTGGTGTCCTAGGCCCAAACATTTTCAGCTGTTTCATCAATGACCTTCCCTCTGCCATAAAGTCGGAAGTGGGGATGTTCGCCGATGATTGCAAAATGTTCAGCACCATTCGTGAATCCTTATTTGCCACTCCTCAGATACTGAAGCAGTCCATGTTCAAATGCAGCAAGTCCTGGACAATATCCAGGCTTGGGCTGACAAGTGGCAAGTAACATTCACACCACCCAAATACCAGGCAATGACCATCTTCAATAAGAGACCAATTAACCACTTCCTCTTGACATTCAATGGTGTTACCATCACCAAATCCCCTGGGGGTTACCATTGGCCAAGAACTCAACTGGACTTGTCACATAAACACAGTGGTTCCAAAAGCAGGTCAGAGGCTAGGAATACTGCGGTCAGTAACCCTACTGCTGGCTCCCCATAGACTGTCAATCATCTACAAGGCACAAGTCAGGAATGTGATGGAATACTCCTTGTTTGCCTGGATGGGTGCAGCTTCAACAACACTCAAGAAACTTGACTGAAACAGGACAATGCAGCCTGCATGATTGGTACTACATCCACAAACATCCATTCCCTCCACCACTGACGCTCAGTAGCAGCAAGGTGTGCTATCTATAAGGTGCATTGCAGAAATTCACCAAAGATCCTTAGCCAGCTCCTTCCAAACACATGACCGCTTCCAGCTAGAAGGACAAGTTCAGCAGATACATGGGAACACCACCATCTGCAAGCTCCCCTCCAAGCCACTCACCATCCTAACCTGGAAATATGTTATCATTCCTTCACCGTCACTGGGTCAAAATTCATGAATTTCTTTCCCAATTTTAGGTAGCATATAATACTACAATTAGCTCATATTTTATAGCGTTCTCACACTCAAAATATTAGGAAAGGTGCCGTTTTGTACCAAATAGCATATATCAATGGAATTAGGAAGCACATGCAAACATGAATATGTCTTGATGGAAGTGGAGAGGTGTCCCTTGCTTAACATATGGTGGAAGATAAAGATCATGTTTATTATCTACTGAGTGAGCTGCTGTACTTGTGTTTGAAATGACGCCAGGACATCAAGCCAGTGATGCTGCTGATAACATAATATTTATGCTCTGTGGTTAGGGATTGAGTCATGCAGACCTATTTTTAATGCTATTCCTTAGAACAGTACGTTCTGCTCACAAAACTTGCGTGAAAATTAAATTTAAAGAAAAACTAATGAGAATTTCAGGGAAGAGTTTCCCTTCTCTTGCATTTATTAGTTGTAACTGGTGCCCAAAACTTTCAAGCTTAGATAACAACATAATCTTTTACAATTGTTTAGTGGGGAATGTACCTGCTCCTTGGCTAAAATGTGCATGAATTCATTGTTAATGCTCTTGATTTAGCTAGGTTGATACAATCTAATCTACATTTCAGGAATAATTTTCTACCTGGCACTCGCTAAATGGCGGCCTACAGCGCTTTGAGAAATCATTTGTGGGCCTACTCCCTCCTGCCATGGGTGATCATGTCCTGCAAACAGAAGGATAGAGTGTGATTTCCGTGGGTACATGAGTGCTTTATGAGCATTCGGCATTAACGTGTAAGGACTTGAGTCTTCTCCAGTAAATGTTTAGGAAGCACATTGCTTGGGAACTGTTACAACCTGGACAGAATGATGTGGCTGGCAGCCCTGAAAGTAAAGGTCTGGCAAATATATGATAATTTCTGTTTTATTACCACCAAGAAGATCAATTTAATTGTGGTCATTATGTTAAATGGGTTCTATGATCTGGGTAGGGACATAGCGATGTATTTTTCAGTATTATGGGCTGTAGTGTCACAGCAGATTGCCACATTTGGTTCACACTTCTTTGTGATGATTCCAGCTTCCCACTTTATTACACTGAACCAATGTCACTATTTGGGTTTCTCTAGGTCAGATTAAGGAAAAGACTGAGGAAATTTATAGTCACTATGTGGCTTCCTATCGTCCTATGGATATTGTGATTCTGCCCATTTCCTTTCACAACTGCTAATTTAGCTCCTCTGACAGTGATGTATGACTCAGTAAACAATCAGAGGAGAGTCCCACAGTAATGTGCTCCAACGATACAGGAAGTAATTAGGCAAATATAGCCAACAAAGAAGCTCACAAGCCTTAGGCCTGCCAATTGTTTGAAGTGTAATGTACACTCTAATAGGGAAGGTCAACATTGGGAGACCAGAGACTGACGACACATTGGGCATGTTGCCTTCATAAAGAATAATTGTCCCATTGCAAAACTGCTCTGAGCAGTTGGAAAATGCTCTTGACTTTCAGCATCCATTTATAATGAGCACTGGCCCATTCAGTCACTTTAGAGCTTTTGGTTGTGAAGAGGTGTGAAATCCTACTGGGACAAATTTTACTTTGGCTCAGAGATAGTAGGAACTGCAGATGCTGGAGAATCCGAGACAACAAGGTGCAGGGCTGGATGAACACAGCAGGCCAAGCAGCATCATAGGAGCAGAGAGGCTGACGTTTCGGGCCTAGACCCTTCATCAGAAAAGGGGGAGGGGAAGGGGGTTTTGAAATAAATAGGGAGAGAGTGGGAGGCGGATAGAAGAGGGATAGAGGAGAGGATAGGTGGAGAGGAAACAAACAGGTCGAAGAGGCGGGGATGGAGCCAGGAAAGGTGAGTGTAGGTGGGAGTTTGGCTTCCTGCTATAGTTAACAATGACAAGTTTATGTTAACAGTCCCTTCTTTTGAGGAGAAGGTTAGGCTGCTGTTGAAAAGCCCCTTCTCCCGCAAACATCTCCCTCTAGTTTCCATTCTCCACACCCCCATTTGAATCCAAGGTTCCACTGTCAAGCCCTGGCGAAGCCTTGCAGTACAACTGGCAGAGCCACTGCCCATTGGGAATGCCACCAATGGTTAGCACCCAGTCTCTGATTAGCTCATAGCACTTGGAAGGCTGGATATCTACTGCCAAGATCCGAAACTGGCCCCTTAAGTCGCTGATCAACATCTCCCAACAGATAGTTATTTTGGAGAAGTGGTTGCAGGGTGACAAAGATTAGGAAATCAACTTTCAGGGGTATTCAATGTTCCAGAAAAATAAGCAAAAAGGAAAACAAGATGGTAGCAGTCATAAAGTAAGATATCAGTGCAGTGGTTAGTAGCGATATAGTGCAATGAATCATGCTGTGCAATTAGTTCGGGTGTAAATAAAGATCAGTAAGGGAAAGAAGTCATGGGTGGGAATCATCTATAGCCCCAAAGAGTTGCCTTTCTGTAGGACAAAGGATGAACTGGTTATAAATAGATAAATATAAATTGAGGAGTGAATGAAGGGACCTACAATTGTCATTGATGACTTTAATCTGCATATTCATTGGACAGATCAGATGGGCAATGGTGACATGGAGGACAAATTTCTAGAATTTCATTGAGAATTTCTTCTTAGAGCAGTACTTTGTTAAATCTACTAATGAACAGGCTGATTAAGATTTACTAACGTCTAATGTGGTCACATTAATAAGAGAATTTATGGTTAAGCGTCCTCCAGCGGTCACAACATGATAGAACTTCAAATTCACTTTGAGGGAGGGCAACTCAGACCTCGAACCAGTATCCTCAACTTAAAGAAAGGCAACTACAGGATATGAAGAAAGAATTGTCTAAAACAAGATGGGAAGATAGACTAAGGGAAATGTCAGTAGATGAGCAGTGGAGAACATTTAAGTGGATATTTCATAATGCTGAGCAAATATTTATTTCCGACTAAAAGAAAGACTCAGTGAAATAGATGAATTACCCATGATCACCATAGGTGGACAAGAACAGTGTCCACTTAAAACTCAAGACATATAAACCAGTGAAAGCTACTTGTATGCCACAGGATTGGGAACTTTTTTTGGGAATCAGAAGTAGATAAATAATAAGCTAATCAAAAGGGAAAAAATTTAGTACGAAAATACATCGGCATTGGTCGAAATACTTCGGAACTCATTGGAATCCAGGCAGTTCCATCAGATTGGAAAACTGCCAAAATGATGGCCCTGTTCAAGAAGTGGAAAGGAGCAAACTATAGGATAGTTAGCCTAACATTTAATGGACAATAGAGAAGCTTAATGTAGCCAGAATCATTATGGTTTTGTGAAAAGGACACATTTGACAAATTTGCTAGAGTTCTTTGAGGATGTAACCATCATGCCTGGACTGGATTGTTAAATAGTGCTAACCTCCTGCCTTTTCCCCATACACTTGCACGTTATTTTTATCCAAATAATCATCCAATGACTCTTGAAGATGTCAATAGAATTTTCCCCTACCACACTTCCAAGCAGTGCATTCCATACCCTAACTACTTGCTGAATGAAAAGGTTTTTCCTGCTTCACACTTGAATCTTTTACAGTTAACTAAATCTATACTCATTTTGGTCTTGTTCCTTTTATGAGTGAGAACAGTTTCTCCCTGTCCATTCTATTCAGCCCATTCATAATTTTGAAAACGTCTATCAGATTTCCTCTCAGCCTTCTTCTCTCCAAACCTAACAGTCCCAACTTCTCCAATTTATCCTCATAACTGAACTTCCTCATCCCAGAAACCATTCTTGTAAATCTCCTCCGCACTCTCTCCAATGCATTCAGATCCTCCCTGTAATGTGGCACACAGAGCTGTACACAATAGTCCAGCTGAGGTCTAACAAGTGTTTTATAAAGTTCAACGTCATCTCCTTTCTCTTGTACTCTATGCTCCAAACACATTCATAGTGGTAAACAACGTTGTAGAAACTATTTAGACTTTATTATGATGTAGTTTTGTAGTACATTATTATTGTTTGAGAACTTGGATTCTGAAATAGAGTTGAATGCATTTTTGGTTTTAGTTCTGTGAAGGTGACTTGATTTTCTTTTCACAAACTCCTTGTGTTAGGTCAAAATAATCTTTTCAAGAAAGAACGTGATTTAAGCTAAATGACTGGCTAGCAAGTCAGCTCATGAGATAATTGCTGGTGTTTACTGATGTAAGCCTTTGTGATCTACAGAAAGAGGAGCCAGAGACTAGCAGGAAATGCAATTCAAAAAAAAAAGCATGGTATTATCCCTAGACTATTAATCCAGAGACCCAGATAATGTTCTGGGGACACGGGTTCGAATCCTGCCATGGCAAGTGATGGAATTTGAATTCAATTTAAAAACAAATCTGAACTTAAGGATCTACTGATGACTATGAAATCATTGCCGATTGTCAGGAGAAACCCATCTGGTTCATTAATGCCCTTCAGAGAAGGCAATCTGCCATCCTCACCTGGTCTGGGCTACCTGTGATTCCAGACCCAAAGCAATGTGGTTGACTCTCAATTACCCTCTGAAATGGCCGAGGAAACCATTCAGTTGTACCAACACTACAACGTCTCCCTACTAACATCTGGGGGCTAGTGCCAAAATTGAGAGAGCTGTCTCAGACTAGTCAAGCAACAGCCTGACATAGTCATACTCATAGAATCATAGCTTACAGACAATGTCCCAGACACCACCATCACCGTCCCTGGATATGTCCTGTCTCACTGGCAGGACAGACACAGCAGAGGTGGTGGCAGAGTGGTATACAGCCAGGAAGGTGTTCCTCTAGGAGGCCTCAACATTGACTCCGGACCCTATGAAGTCTCATGGCTTCAGGTTAAAGTGGTTAAAAATGGACAAGGAAACCTCCTGTTGATTACCACACACCGTCCTCCCTCAGCTGATGAATCAGTACTCCCTAATATTGAGCAACATTTGGAGGAAGCACTGAAGATGGCAAGGGGTCAAAATGCACTCTGGGTGGGGGATTTCAATGTCCACCACCAAGAATAGCTCAGCAGCAGTACTACTGATCAAGCTGGTCGGGTCCTAAAGGACATAGCTGCTAGGCTGGGTCTGTGGCAGGTAGTGAGGGAACCAACAAGAGGGAAAAACATACTTGACCTCATCCTTCCTAATCTGCCAGCTGCAGTTGCATCTGTCCATGACAGTATTGGTAAGAGTGACCATCGCACAGTCCTTGTGGAAATGAAGTCCCACCTTCACATTGAAAATAACCTCCATCATGTTGTGTGGCACTATCACTGTGAAAAATGGGACAGACTTCGAACAGATCGAGCAACTCAAGACTGGGCATCCATGAAGCACTGGGGGCCATCAATAGTGGCAGAACTGTACTCCAGCACAATCTGTAACCTCATGGCCCAGTGTATCCCCACTCCATCATTACCGTCAAGCCAGGGGATCAACCCTGGTTCAATGGGAAGTGCAGGAGGGCATGCCAGGAGCAGCAAGTGTCAACCTGGTGAAACCACTGAACGTTACTTGCACCCCAAACAGCGAAAGCAGCAAGTGATAAATAGAACTAAGCGATCCCACAGCCAACAGATTAGATCTAAGCTCTGCAGTCCTGCCACATCCAGTCATGACTGGTGATGGACAGTTAAACAACTCACTGGAGGAGGAGGGTCCACAAATATCCCCATCCCCAATGAAGGAAGAGTCCAGCACATCAGTGCAAAAGATAAGGCTGAAGCATTCGCAGCAATCTTCAGCCAGAAGTGCTGAGTGGATGAACCATCTCGGCCTCCTCCAGTGGTCCTCAGCATTACAGATACCAGGCTTCAACCAATTCGATTCACTCTACGTGACATCAAGAAACTGTTGGAGACACTGGATATTGCAAAGGCTACAGGCCCTGACAACATTCCGGCAATAGTACTGAAAACATGTGCTCCAGAACTTGCCGCTCCCCTAGCCAAGCTGTGCCAGTACAGTTATACTGGCATCTGGCCGACAATATGGAAAATTGCCCAGGTATGTTTTGTACTTAAAAAGCAGGCCAAATCCAACCCGGCCAATTATCGCCCCATCAGTCTACTCTCGATCAACAGTAAAGTGATGGAAGGTGTCATTAACAACACTATCAAGCAGCAACTGCTCAACAATAACCTGCTCAGTGACGCCCAGCTTGGGTTCCACCAGGCCCACTCAGCTCCTGACCTCATTGCAGCCTTGGTTCGAACATCAACAAAAGAGCTGAATTCCAGAGGTGAAGTGAGAGTGACAGGCCTTGATGTCAATGCTGCATTCGACCGAGTGTGGCATCAAGGAGCCCGAGCAAAACTGGAATCAATGGGTATCAGGGGGTAATCTCTCTGGTGGTTGGAGTCATACCTGACACATAGGAAGATGGTCGTGGTTGTTGGAGGTCAGACATCTCAGCTCTAGGATATTTCTGCAGGAATTCCTCAGGGTAGTGTCCTAATCCCAACTATCTTCAGCTGCTTCATCAATGACCTTCCCTCCATCATAAGGTCAGAAGTGGGGATGTTCGCCGATGATTGCACAATGTTCAGCACCATTCGTGACTCCTCAGACACTGAAGCAGTTTGTGTCCAAATGCAACACGATCTGGACAATATTCAGGCTCGGGCTGACATGTGGAAAGTAACAGATGATACAAAATTAGGAGATATAGTTGATAGCAAGGAAGGTTATCAAAAATTACAGAGGGATCTTGATCAGATTGGGAAATGGGCTGAGGATTGGCAAATGCAATTTAATACAGATTAGTGTGAGGTGATGTACTTTGGCAAGTCAAACCAAGGTAGGACTTATACAGTAAATGTTAAAGTCCTGAGGAGTGTTGTGGAACAGAGGGACTTAGGAATACAAATACATAGTTCATTGAAAGCAGCATCACAGTTAGATGGGGGGGTGCAGAAAACATTTAGCATAGTGGTCTTCGTCGGTCGAGGCATTGAGTAAGGGAGTTGGGATATTACGTTACAGTTGTATAAGGCGTTGGTGAGGCCACACTTGGAGTATTGTATACAGTTTTGATCACCCTGTTATAGAAAAGATACAGTTAAACTGGAAAGTGTGCAAAGAAGATTTATGAGGATGTTGCCAGGACTAGTAGGCCTGAGTTATAGGGAAAGGTTGGCAGGATAGGACTTTATTCCTTGGAATGTAGGAGAATGAGGGGTGACCTTATTGAGATGTATAAAATCATGAGGGGCATCGATAGGATGGATGCATGTCGTATTTTTCCCAGGGATGGGGAAATTGAAAACTACAGGACATAGGTTTACGGTGAGAGGGGAAAGATTTAAGAAGGACTTGATGGGCAACTCCTTCACGCAGTGAGTGGTGCATACATGGAATGGGTTGCCGGAGAATGTGGTTGAGGCAGGTACAATAACAACATTTAAAAAACATTTGGATAGGTACATGGATGTGAAGGGTTTAGAGGGATATGGACCAAATGTGGGCAATTGGAACTAGCTGAGTGGGCACCATGGTCAGCAGGGACCAGTTTGGGCCGAAGGGTCTGTTTCCATGCTGTATTACTCCACAACTCTCTGACTATACTCTATGACTCTATAACATTTGCGCCACACAAATGCCAGGCTATGATCACCACCAATAAGAGACAATCTAACCACCACCTCTTGACATTCAAGGTGTTACCATCACAGAATCCCCCCTATCAACATCCTGGGAGTTGTCATTGATCAGAGGCTCAACCAGACTCACCACATAAACGCAGTGGCTACAAGAGAAGGCCAGAGGCTAGGAATACTTTGGCAGGTAATTCACTTCCTGACTTCTGAAAGCTTGTCCACCATCTACAAGGCACAAGTCAGGAGTGTGATGGAATACTCCCCACTTATCTGGATGAGTGCAGCCCCAACAACACTCAAGAAGCTTGACGCCATCCAGGACAAAGCAGCCCGCTTGATTGGCACTGCTTCCACAAGCATCCACTCCCTCCACCACCGATGCTCAGTAGCAGCAGTGTATACTATCTACAAGATACACTGCAGAAATTCACCAAAGATCCTCAGACAGCACCTTCCAAACCGACGACCACTTCAATCTAGAAGGACAAGGGCAGCAGATATATGGGAACGCCACCAACTTCAAGTTCCCCTCCAAGCCACGCACTATCCTGACTTGGAAATATATCGTCGTTCCTTCACTGTCACTAGGTCAAAATCTTGGAATTCCCTCTCTAATGGCATATGGGTCAGCCCACAGCAGGTGGACTGCAGCTGTTCAAGAAGGTAGATCACCACCTTCTCAGGGGCAATTAGGAGCAAGCAATAAATGTTGGCCAGCAAGAGATGCCCACATCCCACAAAATAAATTTTAAAAAAAAGCAGCCTCCAAGTAGTCAAAGCCTGAGAAAAGTTAATGAACTAGCCTATCTCTGTGTCTAAGGGAAAGATGGAGAGAATCATATCCAATGAATGTGTAGAAAGCCACTGAAAGGAAATGCTCATCAATTGAATAAGAAATTTTAAAATGAAGAAAGGAGTGACAATTCAGCTTTTTAAAATTATGCAATAAATTTATGCTCATTTGATTAAAATACATTAACAAGCCTCATGTGAATATGTTCGGTGACTGACCGTGGTAACCAAACTGTAAGAATTGAATCTGTGATCTATCAAGCCAGGAATCCTGCAATCTGACTTGTTCAGTGCTACCAACTGGGATCAAAATAGTATACATAAATGGGTAGGAGAGAGCATTCCTCTAGGTGTGTCTTTGAGACTCTTCCCCAAATTTTGTGCTTGGCTGTGCCTCATAGATGAAGAACCAATGCAATACTAAAATCTAAAAAAGGAAATTGCTCAATATGTCTAAGCTGCAGAAATATTTCACATGTTGACACATAGATTTTGTGCCTTACTAAGTTCTGCATGTGTAAAAATAAATAAGTGTGCCGTAACCCAGTGTATTCAATACTCATTATCATAGTATTGAAACCTGAATGTATGATAATAGGTAATATATTCCCACCCAAGGACAACAGTGCAAAATGATAAATGTTTGTACATGAATCTGATTAGATAGCTGGCAAGTTGGACATACTTAGCATATTTCACAGTGGGCAGTGATATGTCCTTAAGCATCACATGTTGATAGATTTTTTTTTCCTCCAATAGCATTGGAAGATTGAGACTAAATGTGATATTTAGAATTACCAGACAGAACAAATGTTTGTTTTGGCATATTCAAACAAACATCGGTTAATAGTCTTTTACTAGTATCATGATGTATGTAATTCATTATGATTGCCAATAGTGCTTTAGAATTTACACTCAGTTGTTTATGACTTTTCTAAACTTCACAACAATAGCACTGATTTAAATTAATAGCATTTGCTGGGAGAGCTACATCTCCCTTTGTGCAGTGTAGATTTTGCAGCAGGACAACAAGTCTCTGATTATTGATATCCCCAATATATGCAAAAATGGAAATATTTCCATTCTTGGAAAGATAAGGATCTTACCATTACACAGTTTTATTAAGCTACACTAGCATTTACCTCACTCAAAGACAAGCATTTCTCATTATTTTAAGTTAAGTTCTCAGTAATTTCTCCATCGTAGATAATAATTAGTGCTGGAATGTGTTTTGGACACTAGTATCCTGAATTGTTCATCCCACGATCACCTTTCCTGTGTAAATATTTTCAGTGAACATAAATATTGTCCAGTCTTTAATTCTGAAGTTTCATTGTGAAACATTATAACCTCAGCTTTCTTGTTGTGGCTACTGACTGATTTTACTGTCCAGTTGCAGCTTCCACTCAGATATCTGGCATATTTGAAAGGCTGTACCTGTAAGGTCTAAATCCTTGGGCTCAGGAACTGAAGAGAGACTTCAGCTGCTCCTCTGATGATCATGTTTCTGCTCCTCCACTATCACCTCCAGTTGCTTCTCCTTTTGATAAATTAGTCAATGTTTCTGCCTGAACCTCATCATTTATATTACCCCAACTGAAGTTATCTGTTTGGTGGTTGCCACTATTGGATGCAGTGATGCTGGGCTCTGGCAGATGAGTGGTCATTGGCTTCTGAAGCACTGAATATATGGTGTCCTATGGACAGTTATAGGATGCCACACATTCAGAGCTCCAATCAGATCTTATGGGCTGAATTGAAGGGTAACCAAGGACAGGCAATATATGCTTGCCCAGCAACACCCATGTCCCATGAGTGAATAGAAAAAAAAATTGCCAGTTGTTCAAAGAAGATTTGGGAGGTGGGAGAGCTGGTAACATGGCAGGGTAAGGCATCAGCAGGAGATCCTGAATGGCTTTCCACCATGGCATATTACGAGAGGTGGTAACCTCAGGGTAGGCTGCCTCAGGCAGCTACTTGAACACAGAAGTTTTATGGCACAGAAGAAGGCCACTCAGCCCATTGTTCCTGCATTAAGTGCCCATTAGGTGCTGTCTCTAGGAACACCAACAGATGGCGACACATTTACTCCAGATGCTTCACATAGTGAGACCCAGGCTCTGAGTCCTGAGGCCAGCCTCACTGTCCAGCACAGCAACACTGAAGGTATCCCCCCCCACCCCAGAGGACTACCTCAGGTGCCTGTGTCCCAGGCACCTCCCCGTACACAAATATTGTGCTCTCGACCAGTGCTATCCCATTTTCCATAGGCATACATAGACTCCTAGAGAAGCTGGTATCTGTACTGGTGTATAGTCCGCTAGTCTGCTGTGATGATACATCTTTGCACAATTCCTCTTCCTGGTGGTATCTCAGCAATTCCTCAGATGGACCTTAGAGAAATCCTTAGGTTCTGAGAAAATGCCTGAAGATTGGAAATCTGCCAATGTCACACTTTTTATTCAAAAAGGGAAGGAGAAAATTACTGGCAACTACATGCCAGTTGGTTTACCATTTGTTATTGTGAAAATGTTAGTGTTTATTATAAAGGACGTAATAACAGAGCATTTAGCAATACATAATATGATCAAACAGCATCAGCATGGCTTCATGAAGCGAAAATCATGCCTGACAAATTTATTCGAATTCTTTGAGCAGTTGACAAACAGGATTGATAAAGGGGAAGCAATGGACGTAATGTAGTTGAATTTCCAGAGGTTGTTTGATATGGGCTACTTAATAAGGTAACAAGCCCATAGTATTGAAGGTATTATCTTAACATGAATAGAGGATTGGCTTACCAATAGGTGACAAAGAATTGGGATAAGGAAGGCATTTTCAGGATGGCAAATTGGGACTCTACTAGTTACATAGGGATCAGTCTGAGGCCACTATTATTTACGATATATATTAATGTCTTGGATGATGAAACTGAATGCAGTCCAGTGAAGGTTCACTGGGTGGATCCCAGATATGGAAGATTGTCTTATGAGAAGAGGTTGAGTAGGCTGGGTTAGTACTCATTGGAATTTAGAAGAATGAGAGGGAACCATATTGAAACATATAAGATTCTTGGGGGTGCTTGCCAAAGTAAATGAGGATAGGATATTTCCTCTTGTGGGAGAGTCTAGGACCAGATGGTGTAATCTCAGAAGAAAGGGTTGCCCATTTAAGACCGAAGTGGGGAAGAATTTCTTCTCTCAGAGGGTAGTGAACCTTTGGAATTCTTTACCTCATGGGGGCACAGAAGTTGGATCATTAAGTATATTCAAGGCCGAGATAGACCAATTTTTAATCAGTAAGGGAATCAAATGTTATGGGGAATGGCAGAGCAGACTTGATGGGCTGAATGGCCTGTGGCTGCTCCTATTTCTTTTGGTCTTGTAGAAATGTGGTGGTCTGAGTCTGCTGGAACCTATCGGAGACAGAAGAGGAGATCTTGGAGAATTTGAAGTGTTGAGGCCTTTCTCACCAGTTAATGCTTGGCAAGATTGACAAGGTGCCACACTGTGACACCATAGGATCACACCATACAGAAAGGGCCCTTTGCTCTATTGAGTCTGCACAAACAAACAACAACTCTATATCTACACTAGGTTCCAACAATTGGCTGATAGCTTGAATGTGATGACATCTCAAGCACTCATCCAAGTGCTTTTTAAAAGTTGTGAGATTTCCAACCTCAACTACCCTCCCAAGCAGTGAGTCCAGATTCCCACCACCATCTGGGTGAAAATACTTTTTCCTCATATACACCTCAAAATTATTCCACCTTATTATTGACACTTCAACTAAGGAGAACCATTGTTTTCTACCCATCTGGTAGAAAACTGCCTTCTTGGATTGCTGCAGTCCATGTGCTGTAGATTGACCAATAACGTCATTCAGGAGAGAATTCCGGGATTTTAACCCAGTGACACTGAAGGAGCAGTGATATATTTCAAAGTCAGGATGGTGAGTGGCTTGGAGGGGAACTTGTAGGTGGTCGTGAATTTGGTGAATTTCTGCAACGCATCTTGTAGACAGTACACACTGCTGCAACAGAGTGCCAGAGGTGGTAGGAGCGAATGTTTGTGGATGTGGTGCCAATCAAGTGTTCTACTTTGTCCTGGAATGTGTCAAGCTTCTTGAGTGTTGTTGGAGCTGCACCCATCCAGGCAAGTGGAAGTATTCCATCACACTCCCGACTTGTGCCTTATAGATGATGGGCAGGATTGTGCAGTCAGGAGGTGAGTTACTCACTGCAGTATTCCTAGCCTCTGACTTTCTCTTGTAGTCACCGTGCTTATGTGGTGAGACCAGTTGAAGTTCTGCTCAATGATAACCCGCCAGGATGTTGAGAGTGGGGAATTCAGTGATGATAACGCCATTGAATGTCATGGAGTGATGGTTAAATTCTATCTTATTGGTGATGGTCGTAGTCTGGCATTTGTGTGGCATGACTGTTCCTTGTCACTTGTCAGCACAATGAATATTATTATTATTATCAATGAGATCAAAATGCTGAAAATCTTCAGACTAAACATCAGTTGAGATGGAAAGATGGTTAGACTTAAGCCTTTGAATAAAAGTAGCACTTCAGCTTTCAGGGTTTATGAAGCAGTCAGAGATTGACGTTTAGGAACTTCCTCAGATTGCAAAAAAACTTCACCAAGAGATCTGTGCAGCTTGCCCTGCTGTAAGATTTCTTCATTTTGTTTTTTAGGATAGGCAAATAGACTTACAGGGTATAGATAGATTGGTGACTTGGGCACAGATAAAGCAGATGGAGTTTAATCCATACAAATGCAAGGTGATGCATTTTGGAGGATCAAACTTAGGTGTGAACTATACTGCTAATGGCAGACCTCTTAGGAACATTAACATTCAGACGGATCTGGGCGTGCAGGTCCACAGTTCCCTAAAAGTGTCAACACAGGTGGTCAAGGTGATTAAGAAGGCATATGGCATGCTTGTCTTCATCAGCTGGGGCATGGAGTACAAGAGTTGGCAAAACATGTTGCAGCTTTATAAAACCTTTGTTAGGCCGCATTTGGAGTATTGTGTGCAGTTTTGGTCGCCACACTACCAGAAGGATGTGGAAGCTTGGAGAGAGAGTACAGAGAAGGTTCACCAGGGTGTTGCCTGGTCTCGAGGGCATTGTCTATGAGAACAGGTTAAAAAGACTAGGATTGTTTTCACTGGAAAGACGGTGACTGAGAGGAGACCTGATAGAGGTCTACAAAATTCTGAGAGGCATAGATAGGGTGGATAGTCAGAGGCTTTTTCCCAGGGTTGAAGTTTCAATTACAAGGGGACACAGGTTCAAGGTGAGAGGGGGAAAGTTTAAGGGAGATGTGCGAGGAAAGTTTTTCATGCAGAGAGTGGTAGGAGCCTAGAATGTTTCGCCAGAGGCGGTGGTGGAAGCAGGCACGTTGGCAACATTTAAGAGGCATATGGATGGTTACACGAATAGGGAGGGAATAGAGGGATATGGACAGATTAAGGGTGGAAGGTTTGTTTTCTATTTTAGTCAAGGCGTGATGATTGGCACAGGCTTGGAGGGCCAAAGGCTTGTGCTGTACTTCTCTTTTGTTCTTTTGTTCTTTGTTCTCACTGATTGCACACTTAGGAGAGCTTTTCCTTCTACTGACACATACGGTGTTCTGCAAAAACAGAAACAAACTCCCAGAAGTGTTATTAGACACTTTCTGCATATAGGCCCTATCTCTTCCAAACCGAGTTTATCTAGCAATTAAAAGCTCATCTCTTATTTCCCTTGAAAGCTTTTCTTATCTCATTTCCAGAGTTACTTAACTTTTTAATAATTATCCAGTGAATCACATTTCACATTACTTTTGAAGAATTCTAAGAAATCACATGTTGCTTCCAAATCTTGGTAAACACTTTATAATCCAGAATATCCAAATAGTTCAATATTTCAGTTCCTCATAAACCTTAAAAATGTATATGTATTCCCACACCAACCATCTACCATTTAAGAAATATTCTGTATTTCTACTCTTTCTACTAAAATGGATAACTTCAGACGTGTTTCCAAATTGTTTCTCCCTCGCAAACCTTTCACCCGCTCATTTAGCTTTTCCAAATTTCCTTCATGCATTTTTGCTGTATCCTTATATCTCACATTTTCTCCTAGTTTTGTGTCATTAGCAAACTTGGAAATGCTACATTTAATCCCCAAATCTAAATAATTATTATAGATTCTGAACAGCTGAAGCACAAGAACTGATCCTTACAGTATCCTACTAGTCACAGTTTGCCAACCTGAAAATGACGTATTTATTCCTACTCTGTTTTTTCATCCATGAACCAATTTTCAATCAATGTAAGTAAGTTCCCCTCATCTACTCTGATTTTGTTTACTAACCTCATCTATGGGAACGTATCAAAAGTTTTCTGCAATTCTAAATATACAACACCCACTAGTTTCCCCTTAGCAATTATGCTAGTTACTTCTTCAAGAAATTTCATGGGTTTATTAAACATGATTCCCCTTTCATAAATCCAGCTTGACTCTGCTTAATCCTCGAATTATTTTATAAGCGTCCAATTATCAAGCCTTTATTATAGATTCTGGCATTTTCCCTGTGACTGATGTTTTTTTTCTACTCCTTTCTCAAATAGTGGAATTCCATTCACCTGCACCACCTTCAATCTGCAGAAATCATTCCAGAGTCTATAAAATTTTGAAAGATAACCACCAAAGCATTCACCTATTTTGTTGTACCTATTTCAATTCAACAAAGCAAGTCACAGTCATTCTCTGACCCATTTGTCAGGAAAATACCTTGACCAGACTAACCCGCCTGGTTTAAAATTTAAACAAATCATGACAGTTAACTGTCAGTCGTCATTAACAGGTGTATGCTCCATGGCAAGGTGTCTATTTGTCAACCACCTCTCATATGGCATAAATGCTTTTCCCCATTACTTTGGTATTCCTTACTAAATATCCTGATGAGTATAAGTGGAAAAGATTTGACAAAATAGTCATTTTTAGTAACACTCACATTCAGGGCTTTGAAATGACTATTTGTAAAAACAGTCTTATTAGAATCTTTATTTTTCATATTGCTCTTCCTGATTCAGAAAAAACACCCATTATTGTTACTCTTAATAAATTAATCTTGTTGAGTGTAATTGTTTGACCTCATTTATAAATATATTTCCTTCCTACCTTCAAGTTAATGAATGAAAATCAGTGAAAATATCTGACAGATTTTCCATCCTGTCTTTTACTTGAAGTGGTTATGCTCTTGCTGTCAATAAGTGCTTTCACTTCTAAAATTTCCATCAACATGTCTGCGAGTTCAGATGAATTATAGTTGATACCGACTCAGGTCTCAAGAGTAGGAAGAATAAAGGATTAATGGAACATACATTCTACACAAGAAGCTGCCTGTCAGTAATACAAATCATCTGGTTCTCCTGTTGAAGTGCATTGGCACAGTGCACTTCAGCTAATAAATCAAGGGAAACAAAAAATGAAAGTTTGTAGCTCTTCAGACATAAATCATCTTACTTTGGTGTTCCCCTAGGAGGCAACAATAACTAAATGCAGTGCAAAAACGACCAACTCAAAATGTCAACTTCTAATTGTTAAAAAAGCACTGTCTTTAAGAAGCATCACAATCATAAGTTTTCAGATTTTTTTTCTGCAAATTGAGAAGAGTAGACAGTGCCAGGAATGAGCAGCTAACTGGTCTACTGAATTTGGAATTGAATGAAACATCAATGAAATGTGGTCAATTTTCAAGGTAATATTAAATGATGATAATTGCAGTACTGGCTTGCTTTGAATGTTACTATTTCTCAGCCATTCCTTGTATGCCTCACCTTCTGTCATGTCAGATGTCCATACAGATTGCTAACACTGTTGGTGTATCACTCAATGCTGCTATCTCAGCAGTATCTTCTTTAGTAATGTTCCAGTGTCTGGGGCCAGTTCTGGAACATGTGGTCATGCTGTTATGGCAAATTTTATATCAATAAAGAATATTATTATAAACACAGCTTTAAAATAACATAGCAATGAACTATTTCAAATTGGCATGGATGTTATGGCTATAGGTAATCTGGTATGCAGTTGAATAAAGTGAGAGAATGAAAATGTATGCCTGCTTTCTTTTTATTTCAGCCATTGTACAAAAAATATTATTGGAAAAACCTGATTCTGTTAAATAAAATAAACCAGCTTCTGGTACATTAGTTTATTAAAAATATGCTTCTTGTCAACGGCCATTTTTCAAAAATGTTTAGTCAACACTTAATTTGTGCACAGTACCTTGGATAAAGAAATCGTAAAACTTCTTTAATAAAATGTAAGTCACAGATTTCCTGAACTGTAGAAACAAAGGTTTCAGTTAAAGTAGTCTCAGAGCTGGCTGACCTTGTCTATACGGTTAGAACAAAATGGGACTTAAGGGATCTTATTCATATGTTGTCAGTTAATAGGAGATATCACACTCAAAACTATAAACATTACATCTGCAAAGCAAAATAGTGAGCTGAGCCACATGAAGTAACAAGGGAATTTGCTCTAGTTATCTCCAGCCAACAATATGCTGCTGTTGCCAATTTAAACTGACAGGATGTGCCAAAAGAGAAATTAACTAAACTAAACTGAGCAATAATGTTTCCTGTCAGTAACTTTCAAATGGCACAGTGACAGAAGCAGTACATTGTTTCAACCAAAAGTTTGAAGGTTTTTTTTCACCTAAGTGTTTTGAAAATAGTGACTGCTCTTTTCCTCGAAGGAGCTGTTGTTCTGTAATGTTGTCATTCAGGTGATAAGGAATCGGCTGCCTGTATTGTACCTAAAAATTGTGCCAGATTGTGGTGACAGAACACTTTTCTTGGTATCTTCCTAGATATATATGTGACAATGAATCATTCATTCATATTATTCCCAATTTTACTCCTAGTGATTTCAGTGGAGTTGAAATTTGGTTGTGATGTTAAATGAGCTGGCAATTTACTATTACCCATTTTACATTATTGCACAGCCAGAGTCTACCCCAATTAGTGATAAAAGTCAACACAATATATAATCCATTTAACAGCAAATTGTTGGAAAGTTTGGATCATGCATGAAAAATTTCTTGCAACTTTGCGATGGGGATGTGGGGGTAGCATTACTTCTTCATGGAACATAAAAGCAGTAATCAAAAGGGACAGGGTTTATCAACGAGACTAAAATATAATCCATAAGGATAGAACTAAAAAATAAAGGATCAATTACATTGATGGATGTAGTCAACACAACACCTAAAAGTTAAAGGGAGGGGGGAAAGAAGTTTGCAGACAAGTTAGGGAATTTAGTAAAACATAGGACTAGATTTTCATGTTAAATGCTGGTAGCAGGAACGAGCAAATTTCCCAGCCTGGCACGCCTGACCCATTGGAAAGTGCCCTGAAAAGTGTGATTTTTGTTCCCACATTGGAGTGTACGGGTGCCTGTCACCCCAAAATCGGTTCAGAGATGGCCACTGAGTGCCAAGGCACACTGGCTAAAAGGCCCACCTCCCTGTTCTGGCACTTCATCTCGGCTGTATTATTCAATAAGAAGTCTTGTAGCCCTCCCCATCTTAGCCCATCTACCTATGCCTTATGCCCCTTTCCATTTCAATATATTCCGGACCATGCCCCTCCACCCCGATAAAATTACCCCTCATCACTTGACCCAACCATGCTCCACTGCTCAGATACTTTGAACCCCTTACCCTCCATGCCAGCTTAGTGTCAACTCATGATGCCCACTTTTTTTCAATTTCCACCTTAATTGGGAGACCCATTATTTTGAAACTGTGCTTATTAGTTCTAGATTCGTCCATGAGGGGAATCATTCTCTCAGCGTCTATTCTATGGAACTCTAAAGAACATTATACTTTTCAATAAGGTCAGTTCTAATTTTCCTAAACCATAATGAGCGCAGGCCCAACTGCTCGACCATTTCTCTGAGGGTGTTCCTTCCATCCCGGAGTCACCTTAGAGAACCTCATCTGCACTGCCTCTAATGTCCTGCTTTTTGTGTACAGGACATGACTGTCCAAATTTCCACATTGTCAGGTAGATGCAAGTGTTGTAACTGTACTGGAACAGCCTGCCCAGGGGAACAGTGTGTTCTGGAGCACAAGTTTTCAGTACTATTGCCGGAATGTTTCCCGGGCCCATAGCCTTTGCAGTGCCTCCAACTGTTTCTTGATATCATGTGGAGTGAATCGAAATGGCTGAAGACTGGTATCTGTGATGTGGGGGACCACTGGAGGAGGCCAAGGTGGATCATCTACTCAATGCTTCTGGCTGAAGATTGCTGCGAATGCTTCAGCCTTATCTTTTGCACTGATGTGCTGGGCACTTCCATCATTGAGGATGGGGATATTTGTGGAGCCTCCTCCTCCAGTGAGTTGTTTAATTGTCCACCACCATTCACGACTGGATGTGACAGGACTGCAGAGCTTAGGTCTGATCCGTTGGTTGTGGGATCACATAGCTCTGTCTATCACTTGCTGTTAGTCCTGTTTGGTAGCTTTACCAGGTTGACAGCTCATTTTTAGGTGTGCCTGGTGCTGCTCCTGGCATGCCCTCCTGCACTCTCCATTGAACCTGTGTTGATCCCCTGGCTTGATGGTAATGGTTGAGTGGGGGATATGCCAGGCCATGAGGGTACAGATTGTGCTGGAGTGCAATTCTGCTGTTGTTGAAGGCCCACAGCATCTCATGGATGCCCAGTCTTGAGTTGCTAGATCTATTTTAAGTCTGACCCATTTAGGACGGTGATAGTGCCACACAACAGACCGCAAGTGAGTGATGGATGGAGTTATGTGATCCTAAAACCAAATGATCAGAATTTACATTCTGCAGTTCTGCTACATCCAGTCGAGAATGGTGACAGTGAATTAAAAATAGTCACTGTTATAACGCGGGAAACACAACAACCAATTAGTACATGGCAAAGGTCCATTAACAGAATTCATATAATGACCACATAATCTCCTTTTAGTGACAATTTGGACAGTAGTGTTGCTTGGAGGGAAATGTTATCCAGGATAGCAAGGAAAACTTTGCTGTTCTTCTTCAAATGGTGCCATGGGATCTTTTAAGTACTTCTGACACAGCCAATGAGGTTTAGGTTTAAGTTCTCTTCTGGAGGATGCAGATCATATTGTAATTTGTTGGCTCTGGGCTGGCAAATCCAGTTTTCCCCGACATTTACAACTTTGCCAGGACCAGGGAATATGGTCTGTAGGAACTGCCGATGCTGGAGTCTGAGATAACGAGGTGTGGAGCTGGAGGAACACAGCAGGCCAAGTCCCAGAGGAGCAGGAAAGCTAACGTTTTGGGTCGGGACTTGGCCTGCTGTGTTCCTCCAGCTCCACACCTTGTTATCCAGGGAATATGGTTGGCATCTTCGAACATGTAGGCTGTTTGGTTTTGTTGCTGTTTAACTCCTTGGCATTTTCTTTTCATTTGTATTACTCTATGGGATCCTGCACAACTTCACAACTGAACTTCATCATGAATTTAAATCTTTCCAATTGGCAAGGATTCTTAATCTAGCTGCCTGTCACATCCTGCATTCCCAGTGAATTTTGTATTCGTTAGAACTTTTTTCTCATGCATCCCTTTTTTTCGCCTCTTCCTGTTCTGAAGGAGTTTTGAACATGCTTCAGAATCAGCTTTCCTGTGACTTACCAAACAATTTTGTGATTTCATTTCCACAAAAAAAAATGCTACACTATCAGGAGAAAGAATCCCCTTTACCCATCGTTCTGAGGAAGGGTCACTGGTCCCAAAACATTAACTCTGTTTTTTCCTTCACAGATGCTTTCCAGCAACTTTGTTTTTGTTCCTGTTTTACAGGATCAGCAGTTCTTTCGGTTTTTAATCTCCTTTTCCCATCGATTTACTAATCCAAAGTTCAGGCTCTCAATCCAGGCTCAAACTACTTCCAATACTAAGTATTAGTAGCAATCTCATAGACTTCCTGGGGCCAGGCTTAAGTATTTACTAATCTTCAAGGATCTACTAGCCGCCCATGATGCCGTCTTCATGTTGAGTGCAAGACCTAATATACAGCACTCCACTGTCCAAATTGCCCATTTTGACAGGAAGATCATAAAAGAAGCATATATCTAAATGTGGTCTCCTCTACATTGGGGTGATGAAGCACAGACTGGGGGCTGCTTTGCAGAACACCAATGTTCTGTCTGCAAAAAAGATCCTGAGCTTCCAGCTGCTTGCCACTTCAACATACCACCATGTTCCCTGGGCTTGCTATAGTGCTCCTGCAAAACTCAGTGCAAGCTGGAAGAACAACACCGAATTTTCAGCTTGGGAACTCTACAGCCTTCAGGACTCAATGTCAAGTACAATAATTTTAGAACCTGACCACCTTCTCCAATCTCCTTACCACAATGCCCACACACCAAGCCTTGTCATCACATGGTCTGCTACCACAAACAGCCCATTGTCAGCTACTAACAGTCCCCATTAGCAGCTATTGATTCTCCCATGCTAACCTTTAACCATTCCTTTGTCTGTCCAACTGTGTTTCTCTCTCTCTGGGTTCCATCTCTACTTATCGCTTACTCTTTCTCCTGCCCCTACCCTTTTTCTAGCATATATACCAACCTTTTCCCAGCTACTATCACTTCTGAAGAAGAGTCACTGGATCTGAAACATTAACTCTGCTTTCTCTCCACAGATTTAGAACCTTTTTAACTTTTTTATAAGGCAGAGGGGGATAGATTTTTGATAAGCAGTAGTGTGAAATGTTATCTGGGTATGCAGGAATGTGGAGTTGAGGTTCAGATTAGCTATAATCTTGTTAAATAGCAGAGAAAGTTTGAGCGGCCAAATAGCCTATGCTTGCTCCTAACTCCTTGTTTGTATGTAAGACTAGCATTCATATTGCAACTTTCATCACCTCAGAATGTCCCAAAGTGCTTTACAGTCATTGAAGTGCTTTTTGAAATGTAGTTATTGCTGTAAGGTAGAAAATACAGCAGTTAATTTTCATGCAGGAAGCTCCCTCAAATAGCACTAAAATAATGAGCAGTTAATCTGTTTTTATGGCATTGGTTGAGGAATAAATGTTGATCAGGTCAAAGCTGACGTATTATTTCCTTGTCGTCACATTCTTTGAGTGTCTTCCTTAAATTCTTCCTTAAATGCATATCGGGGATTAAATGACAAGCAATTTTTGGCATAGTATGATGAATGTCCCAAGATTTTTGCATATTGAGCTGTAGTGTTTTTTGTTCATGGGATGTGAGTGTCGCTAGCTGGGCCCACACTCATTGCCCATCCCTAGTTGCCCTTGAGAAGGTTGCCCTTGAGCTGCCTTCATAGACATTCATCAAAGGCCACCAGTGTAGGTGACTCCTGCCTGCGCAGTGAGTGTACTTTTACTCCTTTAAGCAAGTCTCAAACTAATTATTTTGTAACCCCCTTTATTCATTATGCAACAGAGAATGCAAATAGCATGTAAGGAGCCTGGGCTCTGTGATCGTTGTATTTTCAGGGGCATAACTTACTTTGGCTGCTAAAGGGTGTTTCCAAAAGTTAACAGTAAGCTCCATGTTTTACTGCATTTGGATATTCAGCAGAGGGCACCATTGGATAGCAAACAATCTCTCGCTTTGACTGTCAGTATCAACGTTCCACTGAATTTGTTCTTAGTTTCTGTCGGTACAAAAGAAGAAAATTAAGGGCTGAGATTTCACTGAGTGTGAGGCATCCATACAGGGTTTTCTGTGTTCCCCTTCCTCAAGTTATTTTGGTGCATTCAGGAGAAATTTTACATCACTCACTAGGAGTACGGCTAACACTGGGTTCCAGAACCCCTGCTCCAGAGGTGGGTCATGACATGTCAAAACAAGTTTGTTTAAAACAACTAACCACATCTTCCATGGGAGAAACTATGACTCCTGTGTTGTACAATTTGGGGTATAAACAGGAAACTAACCATTGCCCACAAAGAGATTTTTTTTCTGAGACAGTTTTAGAAGTTAAGCTGATAGATGAAAGTACAAGGAACTTGCCATTTCTGTCTCTGTTACCATCCTAAGGAATATGGAATTAGTGTTGCCTAGGCAGAAGTGGACAAGTATTTCAACCTTACTGACAACTGGCAATTCTGATCAGGAATTTGCAAGTGGCCTGAATTAGGGGAGCACGGATATCCTGTGGGTCTAGCTACAGCACATGGACTGCAGTGATTCAAGAGGACAGCTCTCAAAGCCAATTAGAGATGAGCAATAAATGCTGGCCCAGCCAGTCACACTCACATCCTGTGAATGACACAGTACTGAGTGAGCGCCAAATAAAAAAAGTACAGTAAGAGAGAGGCAAAGTAACAATTTGTGTACAGAGAGGATGATTTGTATGTTGAATTCACAGACCTAAACAGGAGTAGTAAATTCGTATGAGACATGGCAAGGTGGTTGATGTAGAGAAAGACACCAGCCCAGAATTAATGAACCAAATGTTTTGTTTCTTTGCTGCAACCTTCCATGACTTACACGAAAATAGTTGAATGGCTGTTTGGAAAGGAAATTTAATTTATAGCATAAAATTTAGGCATAAAATTATTCTTAAATATAAACAATTTATAAAGCCATGATACTCAGTTTCACTTTAAAATCAACAGAAATATAATCTTTGAAAAAATTACTGCAAACAAGCCAACAAATCCAACTTCATTACATTACAAACTAATCCGAATCAAGTAAAATTGTGCAAATGTGTTTATTTTTTTCCTCAGATTCATATGTCCTTTTCTGTCGTAGGCACTTGCTTCTCAGTTATATCCAGACATGAGAAACCATAATAAGTCAGTAATATTTGTCCAAAAAGGGTGCCTAACAAATTATTATTATAAAAGATGTATAGTAACTTCTTATTACTATAATGGTGTGTAATTTGTTATTATTGTAAGGTTTGTATAACAGATTATTATTTTAGGGGTGTATAATCAGCTATTTACTGTAAAGGATGAACACCAAACATTCATCAGATTTTACCCCTCCCCTCCCAAAGTTAAAAACATCCCCATAATTTCTTACATTAAATAAAATGACAGGCTATGAGAGGGTTGCACCAAATTATCTCTCACTTTTCATTATTCTCTGGCTCATGCTGCCCTCCACATCCTCATTTTCATCAAATGTGAAAATGGAAGGTTGACCTTGTGCCAAATGATTTAGAAATCAGTTGAACAGGAAACAATTTCCATTGATGCTCTGACTTGCATTTCAAAGTTACAGCAAAAGGCCGAATGAAAAAGAAATAATTGGAATAGAGAAGTTATCATAAGTTAAAACTGCTGTTTTACCATTGACCAATACAATCAGCTATCATCTGAGAACTATGCACTCCAATAGGCTCAATTTGTTAATGGAATCCCACCCCTGTCCTATGCCAATTGTCCTGTGTATCTGCCCATCAGAACTCCAACTCCTCTAATTGGTACAATGATCCACACCATCACTCCAACATCAAAGATGGTAAGAACTGCCGATGCTGGAGTCTGAGATAACACAGTGTGGAGCTGGAGGAACATAGCAGGCCAGGCAGCATCAGAGGAGCAGGAAAACTGACATTTCGG
>NC_063332.1:76911738-76932137 GCF_021869965.1 Rhincodon typus
AAACGTCAGCTTTCCTGCTCCTCTGATGCTGCCTGGCCTGCTGTGTTTGTCCAACTCTACACTGTGTTATCACTCCAACATCTGTGTTCTCTCAGCTCACATTAGTGCCAAGGAAATTTATTTATCAATCCAGGAGACTTCTCAACAACCAAAGAAGGTTTTCAATCCTATATTTGTCTCCGTTTGAGTTAGAATTTTGTGGACCCTTGGATCCCATTCTGTGGGTTTCAGTACACAAACAGGATTAACACTTCAATGCGGTACTGAAGCTTGTGTTGTCATAGAGTCATACAGCATGGAAACAGACCCTTCAGTCCAACCAGTCCATGCTGACCATAATCCCAAACTAAACTAGTCCCACCTGCCTTCTCCTGGCCCAGATCCCTCCAAAGCTTTGCTATTCATGTCTTTTAAACATTGTAATTGTACCCGCATCCACCACTTCCTTAGGAAATTCATTCTACACCTGAACCACCCTCTGTGTAAAACATTCGCCTCTTATGTCTTTTTTAAATCTCCCTCTTCTTACCTTAAAAATATGTCCCCAGTCTTGAAATTCCCCATCTTAAGGAAAAGACAACTACCATTAATTCTATCTATACCTTTCATTATTTTATAAACATCAATCAGGTCACCTCTCAACCTCCTGCGCTCCAGTGAAAAAAATTCCAGCCTACCCAGCCTTTCTTTATAACACAAACCTTCCATACCTGACAACATCCTGGTAAATCTCTTCTGAATCCTCTCCAGCTTGATAATATCCTTCCTGTAACTGGGTGACCAGAACTGGACATGGTATTCCAGAAGGGGCCTCATGGATGTCCTGTACAACCTTAACATGACTTCCCAACTCCTATACTCAAAGGACTGAGCAAGGAAGGCAAGTGTGGCAAATGCCTTTTTAACCACCCTGTCTATATGTGATGCGAACTAAAGAATTATGTACCTGAACCCCTACGTCTCGCTGTTCTACAATACTTCCCAAGGCCCTACCATTAATTGTATAAGCCCTATCCTTGTTTATTGTACCAAAATGTAGTACCTCACATTTATCCAGATTGAACTTCATCTGCCATTTTTCAACCCATTGACTCATTTGATCAAGATACTTCTGTAATCCTAGAAAACCTTCTTCACTGTGGAATAGTCACTCACACCTTCAGGACACAAGTTCCATTCCAGCAGCACTCTGTGATGGTGCCCCAGGACATCCTCAGACTGGCAGCACTGCACCTCCCTTATCTGGAGGAGATGGCAGTGAGGACGATACACTCTGGGTTTCCTCCACATCCTGAGGCGACTTGCTCATGTGGAGGATGTTTAGCAGCTGCTGGAAGTTGCTGTTGGCCCTAGTCTTGCTGCTGCATTTGTTTTTCAATTTCTCTGCAAATTTATTGTTCAAAGGGTACAGCAACAACAGTCTCCTGCTGTAGCTGGATCCATTGGTCATAGTTTCTTTGGAACCATGTGGGAAATACCAGAAACCAAACAGGTCCTTAATAATGTCAGCAGTCAGCATTCACATCACACTCAAACAGCATAGTCCTCAATATAGCGGGAGATGGAATATTCTGATAGTGGCCAATGAATACCTCTATATGGACCTTTGACATAGTGGACCTTTCAATTCAAGGTGAGAGGAAATCAGCTCCCTGACCTTGCGCAGCCTAAGGCCTTGGACTGTCTTTGCAACCCACAATTTTAAGGTCACCGTGATAGATTCTGCTTCAAGAGATGACTATTTGTAATAACCAATGACATGGTCGAGATTGCTGTGGCCACATATGCAGGCTGTTATTTTTACTGATATCGTTAGCCTGTACTTTGTAAGTTGCTGCTCCATGCGATTGTACCTTGAAGGGTCTCACTCACCCACAAGTGGAGCCCAGGTGCTCAGGCATTAGAAAACCAAGCCCCTGGACTAGGAGGCCCAGGTTCAAGTCCCACCTGCTCCAGAGGTATGTAATAACATCCTTGAACAGGTTGATTTAAAAATATCGTCAAAACTCCCTACATTCTAGGAATAGAGCAGATTGAAAAAAAAACTCCAATTGATTCATTCTGTTCAAGAAAACTAGAAATTGTTAGCCATTTAATGTAATGCCTGTTATTGGGAGAATGCTAGAATCCATGATTACTATTGTGCAGAGTCAACAAGGTTTTGTAAAAAGGGGACCATATTGGACAAATTTATTCAAGGATGTAACAAGCAGGGTTGGTACAGGGGAATGAGTCGGTGTATTTATTTGGATTTCCAAAGGGCCTTTGACAAAGTATTATATCAATAAAGACATAGATTACAGGTTTTGGCAGAGTAATGGCAGATGGAATTTAATCCAGACAAATGCGAGGTGATGCATTTTGGAAGATCAAATTCAGTTGCAAATCATAGAATAAATAGCAGAAGCCTTATGAGCATGGACATACAGAGGGATCTGGGTGTACAGGTCCACAGAACCCTGAAAATGGCAACACAAATGGATAAGGTGGCCAAGAAGGCATACAGCACCCTTGCCTTCATCAGCCGGGGTATCAAATAAAGAAGTTGGCAAGTTATATCACAGATGTACAAAACTTTAATTAGGCCACTTTTGGAACATTGCATGCGGTTCTGGATGCCACACAACCAGAAGGATGTGGATGCTTTGGAGAGGGTTCAGAGAAGTTTTACCAGAATGTTGCCTGATGTAGAGGGTTTTAGGTGTGAGGAGAGATTGTATAAACTCAGACTGTTTTCACTGAAAACACGGAAGCTAAGAGGTGATCTGATAATGGTTTACAAAATTAGGCATAGATAGGGTGGATAGTCAGAGGATTTTTCACACGGTGGTAAGGTCAACTACAAGACATTTCGAGGTGAGAGGGGGAAAGTTCAGGGGAGAAGTGCGGGGAAAATTTTTCACACAGAGGGTGATGGTGCCTGGAATGTACTGCTAGTGGAAGCAGGCGCATTAGCAATGTTTAAGGCGTATCCTGATGGACACATGAGCAGGGTGCAAACAGAGGGATAGAAGCCACATATGGGCAGTAAGTGGATGGTCTAAATAAGAACTAGGAATCAGCGCAAGCTTGGTGGGCTGAAGGGCCTGTTCCTGTGCTGTATTATATTGCATATTGTATTGTATAGAGGTTACAGCTCATGGTAAGAGTTTATGGTGTTGGAGTGATACATTAGCATGAATAACGGACTGGTTAATTAACAGGAATCAGGAAGTTGGGATAAATGGGTCATTTTCAGGATGGCAAAATGTAACTCGTGGAGTGCACAGGGATCGGTCCTAGGCCTCAGCAACATTAATGACTAAGATGAAGAGACTGACTGTATTGCAGTAAAGTTTGCTAATGATGCAAACAAAGGAAGGAAATCAAGTTTTGAGGAGGATACAAAGAGTATCTTTTTTATTTGTTGTTGAGATGTTGGTAGCACCAGCTGGGCCAGCATTTATTGCCCAAGCATAATTGCCCTTGAGAAGGTAGAGCTGGAGTGGGCTGCCTTCTTCAACTGCTGCAGTCTACAAAGGGCTATACCTAGGTTAAGTGAGTGGGCAAACACTTGGCAGATGGAAAGTGTGAGATTGTTCCATTTAGCAGGAAGAATAGAAATGCAGAATATTATTTGAATTGGATGAATTACAGAAATGCAGAGAGAACAGTATTAAGGATCTAAGTATTCCTGTATAGAGACCACAAAATATCAACATGCAGATACAGCAAACAATTAGTAAAGTAAATAGAATATTGGCTTTTATTGCAAGGGGAGTGGAGTATTTAAGTAGAAAAGTCTTGCTTCAACTTCACATCCCATTGGTGAGACCACAGTTTTGCTGACCCTACTTAAGGAGGGACATACTTACGTTGCAAGCAGTTTAGCTGATGGCCCTGCAATGAAAGCTTTGTCTCATCAGGAAATGTTGAGCAAGTTGGTCCTGTTTCTGTTCTAGTTTAAATGAATGAGTAGTGATATTATTGAAACATAAGATTCTGAGGGGACTTGTGGAGGTAGATGTTGAAGGACTATTTACTCTCGTGGGGGAATCTAGAACTAGGGAACGCATAATAATATAAATAAAGAGGTTTTAAGAAGAAGATTAAGAGGAATTTCTTTTCTCAAAGGATTTTTGGAATTCCATTTCTCAGCGAGCAGCAGAGTTCAGATCATTACACGTAATCAAGGCTGAGGTAGACAGAGTTTTGATTGTCACAAGAATTAAGATTTATGTGAGGGTGGAAGGGGGAGCAGGCAGAAAAATGGAGTTACAGTTATAATCAGAGAAGCCAGGATCTACGTGAATGGCAGAATGAGTTTGAAGGGCCAAATGGCTACTTCTGCTCCCATCTCTTGTGTTCTTTTGTTGTTATGTTATCCACCCTCTAGACTAACAAGTAAAGAATGGTCATGTGTGTGTGATGCAAGCTTTCTCCCATATCGCAGCATGAGCCCTCTCCATCTAAGGAAAAACAAAACAACTCCGAGAATGCAGTGTGTAGATCAATGATCTGAGTACTCCCACGCGAAGACTGAACTAACAGGGAAACATAGCCCTAGCCTTCAGGCCAAGAAAGTTTAGAAAGGATTATGAAGGTTTTCCAAGAGCCTGCAACATACCTGACTGGTGGAAATGGAGTGTAACTGACGCACTGTCACTCAGATGTCAAACTGTGAACTCTGAACTGCAAATGCCAAAAATCTCACAGTGCATCTGGAATGCAGCTGCAGTCTATTTCCTGCCTGGAGCAATAGCCTTCACTCTTTTTAACACTTGACAAATTGAACTGCAGAACCCCCATTCACCAACATCCATTTGGCTGGGACCTGTCCTTTCACCCAATTGACCTTGTCCTCTGAGCTTTAAATGAGAAATTAATCCATCTCTGACCCCCAGCAATTGTTCATGCTTGTGCTAAGAAACAAGCCAAGTACAGCAAAGTATTCAGAAACAGGGGGTATACTTCCCCTATTTTCTCATACATCCACAAAGAGTCGAAAATAGGTACTGTTTGCTATACAGGACTGTTTAAAACAACATAACAGAATGTTCTCTAAAGGGGCACAGTCTGCATTAGAAGTATTTGGCTAATGTTTCTTTTCAGTGGATTTGACTCATTGCAGATTATCGTGCTGTATCTTACCAAATTCAGAACATTAGTGGCCATTGGTGCCAATATGCCATTTATAACATCTAATTTCTGCCCTGTCTTAGCACACACCAGTCCTGAGCAGCTTATCGGATATCCTCACTAAGACCAGCATCTCTTGTATATATGACATCTTTGAAAGCCTGCTGTGCACCTGGAGGTGGACCTGGATGAGTGCAGGCAGCTGGTAGCTGCCCTGCACACTGGGCGAACAAGGAGAAATGGCTGAGAAGAAGAAGTTGGAGCTCTGTGGTTCTCTGACAGGGACTTGGAGGGCCTGCTCGATGGGATGGGGCAGAAAGAGGGCATCCTCTTCCTGGGGCACTGTCAGAGGAGGCTGTGACACCGTGCCATGCCAACCAAGTCAGAGATCCCCAGCTGAGTCAGTGCCACCTTGAGAGTGCAGAAGATGGGGCTCTAGTACTGAAAGAAGGTCAATGACCTCCAGCACACAGCCAAAGGAAGTGGCGTACTCGGCTGTCTCCTCCCTCACACACAGTCTGTCTTTGCCACCGTACTCACCTCAACACTCTTCCACCTGTGCTATCCACTTGCATCTCTCTCGTTCACACCGTTCATGCCATTACATGAGAAATGATGCCTGATGGTTTGGGGGGTGGTATTCACATCCTCAAACTGTATATGGAGAGCTTCCTTGTCCCTGTCGCAGAGGATCAGGACTGCTCCTCTGGGATGCAAAGACATCCATGACTCAGTAACTGAGTAAATACCACTAGCTGATGTCCCTGAGACAATGATATTAAATTGGCACTCAGTACCATGCATCAGGCAGCACTTGTAACCAGGGGCCAAGGCTCTTTCTGCCTCTTGTGTCTTCCAGTGTGGCCAGTGTCATAGGTACATCTGTAAAAAAAAAAACAGGCCACCATCTCCTTCAGAGAATCCATCCCTATCCGCTGCAGAGAACAGTGTTCAGGGTGTGGAGGAAACATTAACAAAGCTGCCTCTTGGACCCTGCCCCAGCTCCAATACGGAAATGTCAGTTGGGGTCAGTAGGTGAGCAGAGTGCGGGATTAAAGACTGCTGAGGAAATCACAGTGACTGTTGCGCAGATGGGTGAGGAAGAACCATCCCAGGTCACTGGAATAGAGGAGCTATCAGGGACTCCATGGAAATGTAAAGGGAGCAGCAGCAGAAGCCAGGCATATGGGACTCACTGGTCCTCATCAGGGAAAAGTTGGAGTGATGCTTCCTGTCCTATAACCCACTGGCTGTCACCGCTCAGAAACTGGAACGATGCAGCACGTCCTGCAGCAACATGTCTGTCTCCATGGGCAAGTTGGTGGCTACCATGGAGATGCAGGCCCAGTTCCCTCAGGGGATGCTGGAGAGTTACTTTGCCTCAGTCATTAGTCCTCAGGCCCCAGTCCAAGTGTCCCATTCTCACAAGGAGACAGGAAGCACCCAACTGGAGGAGGAACCACACGCAAACCCCTCAGTAGCTCCCCCTCAGCAGAGTTGGCCAGGCCCTCTCTCTCCAGCCTATGTGTCCTCTTCCAACCCTTGGAGGTCAGGCCAAGAACATTTAACAACATCCGGCAAGAAGACCCTCCACATGGCAGCCTCCAGAGCAAGACGTAAACAGGAAAGGAAATGAGGCACCAGGTGTACACACACTGAACCCAATAGCAGTGTGATATCACAAGTACAAGGAAAGCAGCAGATTGAAGTGATACCATACATTGGGAGTGAGAGAGGCAGCAGGACCTGTGGACCAGTAAGGAAGCAGCTCAGAGTGGGAGGCTATAACTCAGTGCTGAGGCTCGAGGCCCACATTGCTTACTTTGGGAGTGAGAGGGGCAGCAGGACCTGTGTGCAAGTAAGTAAGTATAAAAAGGATGAACTTAGTGCGTCTTAGTAAGAGTAAAAATAACTAGATATACCACATGCAAATATGGCTGGAGAAACGGTGTCGTGGGAGAGATTCAGATTCTTGGAACATTGGGTCTGGTTCTGGGGAATATGGGACTGATACAAACAGGAAGGATTGCATCTGGGAAGAACCAGGATCAATGTCTTTGTTGGGGTGGTGATGTTTGCTAGTGCTGTCAGGAAGGTTTAAGCTAGAATGGCAGGAGATGAGAACCAGAGGAGGGAAAGCCAGGATAGAAATAAAAGACAGAAAGATAAGAAGCAAAAGTAGAAGGCAGAAAAAAAAAGTGGGAGAAAAACAAATGGGGGCCTCATGAAAAATAAAGCTAAGATGACTAACAAAGTTTAAAAGACAAGTCTAAAGTCTTTGTGTCTTAATGCATGGAGCATTCACAATAAGGGAGATGAATCAGCAATGCAAATAGATAGAAAATGTTATGAGATTGTTGTGAATACAGAAACATGGCTGCAGGGTAAGCAAGAATTGGAATTGAAAATCCAGTGGTATTCATTATTTATGTAGGACAACAAGAGAAAGGAGATGGGTAATATTGTCAGTAAAGGAGGAAATCAATGCAATAGTGAGGAGGGCTATTGGCTTAGACAATCATGGTATGGAATCTGGGCAGAAATAAGAAATACCAAGGGGCAGAAAACATTGTGGAGGATTGTCTACAAACCCCCAAACCAAAATGGAAATGTAAAAGAAGGCTTTAAACAGGAAATCAGAGATGTATGCAATAAATCTACAACTTGGATGCAGTTCTATCCTTTACACTACCATGGACTGGTGTGGGACACTGTCCTTGACTAATTATGCTGGGCTTCCTGACTGATGGGTGCCCCCAATGGACTTCACTGTGGACTATTCTCTTAAGACTTTCAGATAGCATCAACAGCACCTGCCCTGGTTGGTAACCTGACCCACACTGTGGACTGTGTGCCTGTCCCAGTATGGTAACTACACATAATACAGCTATATGCTGCTGGTTACCAGGGTGTCCTGCCAGACAAATCTGGACTTGCAGGTGCACTGTCAATGCCTTGGAAGGATGCCAGGATAGTGGTGATGGCACCCTGAAAGTTGGACATCAGTGTTTGTGTTGGAAGGCTGTGTGTGGGTGTGTGCCCTGATCTGCAGATTGGTCATGGATGAGATGGAGGTTGTTTGGAGGAGGTGGCAGGTTGAAGACGCCAAACACCTGCCCTAGTTTTCATGTCAGGCTTTCCCGATGGTTGGTTTGTTCGGTGAGCTTGGTAAGATCACAATTGATATATTATTGAGGCAAGTTGGATCGTCAGCAAGAAGCTTAATAAGTGTTAATCCCTGACAATTGGCAACTCACCAGTGCCTGGTGAGGATCTCACCACACCACATGGAGTGAAATGATCTGGACATCGATTTGAACCTGGTTGGACTTGTCTCCTGATTCTCACATACATCTCACCATAACCCACATTGCTCAGACCTTGAGAAGGTTCAGCCCTTTTCTCTGAAGAACTATTTTGAGGATAAACTGGCAATTTAACACCAAGCACTGTCAGATTTGGCTCAGGTGGGGGAGTATTTGTATCTCTGAGTTAGAAACTTGAGTGTTCCCCTCCAACTCCATTTTGATTTTGTCCCTTCCCCCTCTCCTGAACCCCCCTTCCCCCATCTCACTTTTTGATGGCTTTGCATTGCCCATAATGGACTTTGCTAGTCACTACGTAATTAGTTACATGAGTGATTGTTGGTGGTGGTTAGGAGTTAAAAGAGGAACAAAAAATACAAAAAAAGGTCACAGTAATTTTGGTGATGGGAAAGTCACTCAGTTGTGTACGCTAACACTTCCGGATATAGACAGAAAACAAGAAAGCTCTGTGTTAGGGGCTCTTGTGGCACAGTGGTAGTATCTCTACCTCTGAGCTAGGAGGCCTGGGTTCAAATCCCACCTACTCCAGTGGTATGCAATAACATCACTGAACAGGTTGTTTGCCAAAAAAAAAGCTTTATGTTCTCTCCATTGCCTTTTGATGGTTTGCATTTCCCATAATGAGTTTTGCATCTAGATATTCAGTTGGCCACACAGATAATTTAATAGTGGTGGTTAGTAGTTATAAACAAAAAAAAAAGGTCACGGTGGTTTGGTGACTAGAAAGAAAATATTTGCTTTAGTGTGATAGCACTTCCAGATGTAGAGAAAGAAAGAAAAGAGAAAGTTGTGTGTTTCAGTTGTGTGCAAAAGCACATCTGCATATAATAAAAACGAGAAAGCTATGTGCTGCTGGGCTCTTGTGGTACAGTGGTAGTGTCCCTACCTTTGCACCAGGAGGCTTGTATTCAGTCCCACTTGCTCCAGAGGTATGCAATAATCTTTAACAGGTTCAGGAGAACGACGTGTGTTCAAGTCCCACCCTGAGTGATGCTGGAGTTACCATTGTGTCCATTTTGATTTGGCTCTCTCCGTTGCTCCCTATAGTCCCTCAGCTTTGGTGGACTGCATTGCCCTAAACAGATTTTGCATTAAATTAATCAATTAAAAACAAGGGTGATTTACTGGTGGTGGTTAGTAGGTGAAAATACCTTGAGTGTTTTGGTGATGGGAGAAAGCTGTTCAGTTGTGTGTGATAGCAGTTTTGGACATGTTAAAAACAGAAAGTTAACATGCATTACCTGTGGTAGTGTCCCTATCTCTTTATCAAGAGGTCTGAGTTCAAGTCTCACCCTGCTCCAGAAGTATGCAACAAGATCTCTGAACTGGTTGATTAGAAAGTTGTATGTTCAAATCCCATTCTAAGTGATGCTGGAGTTATCATCTTTTGGATGAGAAAAGACCATAAGATATTGGAGCAGAATTAGGCAATTCAGCCCATCGAGTCTGTTTTGCCATTCGATCATGGCTGATATGTTTTTCGATCCCATTCTCCTGCCTTCTCTCTGTAACCCTTGATCCCTTTTCCAATCAAGAATTTATCTATCTCTGTCTTTAATACACTCAATTACTTGGCCTCCACAGTTCCCATTGGCAATAAGTTCCACAGATTCAACACCATCTGGCTGAAGAAAATCCTCCTCATCTCAGTTCTAAAGGGTCATCCCTTCATCCTGAGGTTGTGCCCTCAAATCCTAGTCTCTCCACCAACTGCTTCAGCCTCAATAATCATTATCCTCCAATCATTCAAACATTCTCACTATCTTAAAACAAGACAAAGAACTGTGGATGCTGAAGATCACAAACAAAAATGGAAATTGCTGGAGAAACTCAGCAGCTCTGGCACCATCGTTGGAGAGAAATCAGAGTTGGCTTTTTGAGTCCACTGGCCCTTATCCAGGTTCTGCCAGACCTGCTGAGTTTCTCCAGAAACTTCTGCTCTTCTTACTATGCTGTCACCTGTCCTTGTATGTTCTCCTTCAAATAAATTGTTCAAAATTTTCCCTAGTACTAACTATTCGCTCAACAATTACCAGCATCCCCAGCCAAACCTTTACAACTCCACGAAACTTAGCTTTATTATGTCCTAACTGAATCTCTAAAATATTAACGATCCCCAGTACTTCCTATAATCTTAACTGCCCACTACACATTCACTCATCAACTCATTGCATCAAATACCATTATGTGTGTATTTTCTTTACCCGATCATTCGTTACTCTTTAGTACACTTCTTGTCCTTAGTCCTTCAAACTCAGGAAAGGCAATGGCCTAGTGGTATTATCAGTAGAGTATTAGTCTAGAAATTCAGCTTGTGTTCTGGAAGGTCATGTTCAAATCCCACTGTTGCAGATGATGAAATACCACCGTGGCTTTTGAATTCAATTTTTTTAAAAAATCTGGAATTGAGAGTCTAATGACAACCAGGAATCCATTGTCAATTGTTGGAAAAACCCATCTGTTTCACTACTGCCTTTTAGGAAAGGAAATCTGCCATTCTTAGCCTACATGTGATTCCAGACCCACAGCAATGTGTTTGACACTTAACTGGCCTCTGGGTAATTAGGGATGGGCAATAAATCCTGGCCTAGCCAGAGCTGCCCACATCCCATGAGTGAATAAAAAAAAGTCTTCCTATACCACTTCCCAAATCATCACCACCCAACCCTCCCCAAATATCAGAAGACTGAACTTCTTTAACTGATCTTCACTGGTTAGGGGCTGCAATGCACAATCAGCTGCCTGTGTGTGCTGTCAGCCATATTGTGGGACAATGGGCAGGGAATCTGAACAATGCTCCAGGCCTGACCTGACTGCTATCAGTGGTGGGACCTTCTGGCTGCTGCTGCTGGAGAATATGGAAAGCAGGAGTAATCAGAAGAAAACAAATAAAAACATTCTAAAAATGACAAGGAAAGAAATTTTAAAAAAAGAACTGTGGATGCTGGAAATCAGAAAGGAGAAAGCAATTGCTGAAAAACCTCAGCAGGTCTGGCAGCGTCTGTGAGAGAGAAACAGAGTTAATGTTGCAGGTCCAGTGACCCTTCCTCAGAACTGATTGTAGCTAGGAAAAGGTGGTAAGTATGGTCAAGAAAGAGTGAGAGGCGGGGTAAGGAGTGAATGATAGGTGGAGACAGAGCCCACAGAGAGAAAACAACAGTTGGACAGACAAAGGAGTGGTAAAGGTCAGCCTGGGGGAATGAATAACTGCTAATGGGGACTATTGGTAGCTGACAACAGGTTGTGTGTGCTGGCAGCCCATGTGATGACAAGGCTTGGTATGTGGGGGTTGGGGTAAGGACATGGAAGAAGGTGCTCAAGCCCTAAAATTATTGAACTCGATACTGAATCTGGAAGGTTGTAGGGTTCCTAAGCAGAATATGAGATGCTGTTCTTCCAGCTTGCGCTAAGTTGCAGCAAACCTGTGACAGAGATGTTGGCCAGGGAACACAATCATGTGTTGAAGTGGCAGGCAACTGGAAGCTCAGGGTCATTTTTGTGGACAGAATGTAGGGTTCCACGAAGCAGTCATCCAGTCTTCACTTTGTTTCCCCAGCGTAGAGATCACATTGTGAGCAGCGAATGCAGTCGACTAGATTGTGTGAAATGCAGGTAAATTGCTGATCAGCTGGAAAAAAATGTCAAGTGTGACAAAAATGCATGTTGGATGGGTCCGACGGAGACAGCATGTCACAAAACTGCCAATGCATGTACATTTCTTTTTGAAATTACTATTCCTTAATTCAAATACAAAATGCTATAGATGTCAAAATATGCAGTTTCTTTCAAATAAAAGCCATTGGGACAGGAACTGTCGACTCAGCAGATTATCCCTCTAAAGAGTCGAGATAGTGAGGCGTAAGTTGCAAAAGCAAGGAGGAAAACAGATTGGGACTTTACGGTGTGGTTGATAAAGGCAGGATGTTGACTTAAGTGAAGTCAAAATAAGTGGATAGTACTGTTTATAGCCAGACAATGGATAGAAGAATACAGGGACTTTAGATCACAAAGAGAAGTCCACACACACACTAGGTCTTGTTCAGCCTGCCTAACCTGGTTTACCCAATAGTTGCAACCTGAGCGAAATACATTGAATATCCTGAAGAGCATCTTCCATGTAGATCATTATAAAATACTAGGCCAAGGCCCATTCACATTCACATTCATTGCAAATGTTTCAGTGACTTTTTGACTCCATATGCCTTTTTCCTCTTCAGAGAATACACATTCGCTAAGTCCAACAATCAACTCTCATATCATCTTACTCGGGCCAACTTCACTTCCTGTGCACTTGCCATAGGGGAGGTACAATGTTTCAAGTGTTTTTGATTATAGCACAAAGAAATACATATATTCTTCACGATTGCTCAGCATTGTTAGCAGCACAAAAACATCTATCCATACAGTTGCAATGGCTGCTAACCTATAATTTCTGTGTTTAGTTTTAAACCTTAGCTTTAGTGTGCAATGAAATAAGTTTCATGCCAAAAGCCCTGCAGCAGTTGATAGTGCAGGGTGGTTAACTATTGTGGACTTGATCCCAGAAAAAAACTGGTGGATTGAAATTTTTCACATTTAAAGGTAAAAAGTAAACAATATGCATAAGCTGTTTACTGTTATGTGCCTCATCTATAGCCAAAACATTCTTTTCTGTCAGGTGAAGATAGGCTTAAATGAGTTCAGGAACTTTGCAATTGTGAATAGAACGTGTGCAGGATTGGAAGAAAATAACAGATGCTTAGCCCCTCTGAGAAGTAAAAATAAAATAAATATGCCTTGCAAGAATTAAATTTAGGGTTTGACTGCTGACAACAATGATTTGTGTCACTTGCATAGACACATTGCTGGATACAAGGTGACAGTTCAACAATACAACTCTTAGATTGGGTCATCCGAGTATTTTGCATTCCTGGCTTGTCATATCCCATTTCTAATTAGCATACTGTTTGCGTGAGAAAGGAAGTGTTCACATGCCTTTGTATTTGTGTCATTGAAACAGATCCACGTGTAAAAACAGACTCTTTTCTATCGAAATGAGTTGGAAATTTGAGACGTAATGCAACCTCATGCTCTAAATCATAACAGAGTGAATGACAACTTAATCAGAAGGCATTAAATATTTGGCAGGTAGATTGCTTTTGTAATCTGATGTCTATTTCCTGCCATTTATTAATCCTAACACTGGCAGTTTCAAAACATATGGGGCCTCAAGTGAGTGGCCCCAGCTTATATACTCATGTAAAGTTGTATATTTTCTCCTGTGGTCTGGGGGAAGAAATGTTCTAGAGATCTATTCGGGCCTAAAATGTCAGAAGCCATAGGCCCAAGCAGCCACATTTCATCCCACATTGGATCTCTGCCTTTATCACCTGTTTCTAGCGAGCTGTGGATGCCAAAAGGGCTGGTGAAGGACAGTTTGCATGGGTGAAAAGGCTCAATTGGGACTGACCTCATCATAGGTAGTGACCCTTATCGATATCCTGATGGGGTAGTGTGGTGACGCTAATGGAGTCAGGATGGCAAGAACACAGGCCAACAGTGACCTATAATCATGTTGTGGAGATGGAGAAGATGGAAAAGCTTAGATAAATTTGCAGAGGGAAATAAGTGTTTGGAATTACTGAAAGGGAAAAAAATGATCTGGCAGCAGCCTTGCACTAAGCCTTGGTCTTTTCTCGCCGTGCCCAAGTGTTAGCTACTTGCTAATAGGAATCGAGAAAAGAGCTCTCCAAAAAATACACTGAAGTGGAAACTTTTACTATAATTTACTATAATTCAAGAGAAAAATCCATTCGTTCAAATAAGAGCTAAGCCACATGAGTAGATCAGTGAAGGTGCCCTGAGATTGTCAGGTATCTTTTTATTATTTGATAATGAAACTTTTCTATTTATTGACTTATCAGTGCATTATTTTTGTTCCTTCACATGTATATTAATTAAGAAAATCTGTAATGATTGTCATGTTTCCTTTGGAAAGTAGTTACATGCTTTGGAATTGCACAGAGTGTTCCCAGGAGTGTCTCAATAATGTCAAGAAACCCTGGAAATATGTCAATACTTATCAAAAGCTCCCCACACATAATGATTCATTAGTTCATGTAAAACTAGAATTTGGTGCCATAGCAACATGGGAATAGACATGGAAAAGGTCAAAGTAAAAGAAAATCCTACAAAAGAATTGACCTCTACACTTGTGTTTTTTCAGCTTTCAAACCATGAACATTTTTATTTTGAACTTTGGGATTTTTTATAATTCAAAATTAAATTAAAAAAACACTATTTTAATATAGTTTAAAGTCTTAATTATTTCCATTCTCTTCTCAATGCTGGGAATGGGTGCAATCAAGCTTCCAGAGCCTTATCTGCATTATTATCCTTGATGAATGCATCTGGACAGGGAGTGTGAGCAGGCTTTTGGACTGTGGACTCAAGATAGATAGTTATTTGAACAGTAAGGGAATTAAGAGTTATGGTCAGTGGGAGGTAAGTGGACCTGAGTCCATGAAAAGATCAGCCATGATCTTATTGAATGGCAGAGCAGACTCGACAGACCAGATAGTCAAGTCCTGCTTCTATTTCTTAGGTTTCAGAGATAGTAGGAACTGCAGATGCTGGAGAATCTGAGATAACAAGTTGTAGAGCTGGATGAACACAGCAGGCCAAGCAGCATCAGAGGAGCAGGAAGGCTGATGTTTCGGGCCTATCTCTATTTCTTATGTACTTATTTTAATCCTCTCCACATTGGTCCAGGTCTCTTGTTGTACCTCCACGAGCAAAAGGCTTTTGCGTCAGTATTTAAACGCACATCTTGGTACCTTGGACTCCCTGCTTAACTGGTTTCTTCATGTTATCTTTAAGAAATGCTGTATAGTGCAGGGCCACTCCTCCACTCCAAACAAGACCATCTCACACCACAGAATGGAGATTGTCATGACGGATCCAGCTGCTCCGAATGGCGCAGAACCGTACAGGAAGGTGCTGCTTTTCATCCTGGGAACTATGGCTGAACAAAGGCAGAGCATCATTCATCAGATTCCCCCAGAACAGTCTGTCTTCAACTGTGTCACAGTACATTTTCAGGAATTGGGATGTCACATTTAGAGCTAGCAACACGTCACTGTATTTAAACTCTATTAATCAATTCAGTATTAGTATATGAACTTTCCTTTTATTCTTTGAAGTGAGCATCATTGCCAAGGTTAGATGTAATTGTCCATCCATAATTGCCCATGAGAAGGTGGTGGTAAGCCATTTTACCGAGCCACTGCAGTCTGTATAATGAAGGTGCACCCAGAGGAGCTGCAGGATTTTGACTCTGCATTATAATGTAATGTAACAACTGCAAGAAGGAAAAATAGTTAATTTTTGGATTAGGGCAAATCAAAACAGATATTTCACTCTAATCAAAAAGTTATTTAACAGACATGTTTTTAAATCAAAGTTGGTGGATAATGTGATCCATTTGAAATGCTGCAGGCTAGTGACATTAATGACCTGTCTAAAAGGAACCAGCTTGCAATCTCAGCAAGATAGATATCCAAACAATGAAAAGCAGCTGGAAAATTCTATCATGTTTTATTGAATTTTCATACTCTCAAACTGTCTGGAGTGTGTATAAGGCAAAATTGCACTACAGTGTAAACATGGTCCGTTTGTTGACTACAGATCAGGACAACGTGAGCAATTGAAATCTGGATACAATTAACATTTTAAAGCCTGCTCCAATGGTGTTTAGTGAGCGTTCCTGTCAATAAATTTAATCAAAATAATTTCTAGTCAGGCTCCTTCAAAGTCAATCTGCTGTGGAACGCAATGGTGTCCAAATAGATCATTGTTCTCTCTTGACTGAATTTGGAAGCAACATAATTACCGGTAATCATTAATAATCAGTAGACTTTAAGTATCTTTTAACATCATACTTGTATATATCAGGGTACACTGTGTCATAACTTGGGACCTTCAGGTCACAAAGAAATCCTTCTTACTGATTTGTGAAGAGACAATGATCAGTGAAATGAAAAATCTGGAAGCAGCAACTGTCAATCCGCTGATCAATTATGAAACAGATTGTATAATTGATAATGTTTAATGTGCCACCTCCCTAGTCTTTGGTATAAATTAAGTTAAGAGCAAGCCCTACCCTATATCTCAGCAGCATCTTCTCTTCCACTTAGGATCTACTGAACCAATGAGCACAGGAAAATATGTCCTTTTAATTTTAGAGGTGCATGCAGGAGATCAGAACTGAGATTTAGTTAGATCAAGAAGTACAAAAAGAGGCTTCATGTCAAATAATCCTTTTTTTGATTAAATACTATTTGATTTTAACAGAAAGTAAAAGGACAAGGTAGAAGGGTTTAGTAGCTAAACAGACCAATAGATTATGGCAGGTACAATATTGGGCTCATTGAATGATTGAATTTCCGCTGGAAGTATGGAATGCTTATTTAACACCAGTGGTGAGCTAATGGTCCAGTGAATATTCTTTCTTAGTCTCACAGAGCTGGACATGTGTTCAGCAGCAGGACAGGCCCTGTGTTAGTTAGTGTTACTTAAAGGGATTATTACCACTTTACATGAGTAGTCACTTCCATCACCTCCCGTGGGATGTCACCACCAGACACATATTCCCCTCCCTTCCCTTGTCAGCCTTTTGCAAGGACCATTCCCTCCGGGACACCCTGGTCTACTCTCCTTCCATTCTCAACACCACCTCACATCCCCATGGTACCTTTCCCTGCAATCACAGATGGTGAACACTCAACATTTACCCTCTCCCTCTTCATTATCCAATGCGCCAGGTACACCTTCTGGTGAAGCAACAATTTAACTGCACTTCATGCAATCTAGTCTACTGTATTCACGATTCACGATACAGTCTGCTCTACACTGGGGAGACAAAATGCAAACTAGGCGACCACTTTGCAGAACACCTATGTTCTGTCTGCAAAAATGACCCCCAGCTTCTACTTACTGCCAGTCCAACACATCACCTTGTTCCCTGTACAACATCTTTGTCTCAGGCTTGCTGCAGTGCTCCATTATGCTCAGCGGGAGTTGGAAGAACAGTGTCTCATTTTTCACTTGGGGCCCCTGTAGCCTTCAGGACACAATATCAAGTTCAATCATTTTTGGTCTGAGCACATTGTCCCATGTCCTTTACCCACTCCCACATACAGACCTTGTCATGACATGGACTGCTTTCAACACAGGCAACCCATTTTCACCTATTAATAGTCCCTATTATTGGCTTTTCTTTCTCTCTGGCTTACCATTTGTCTGGTTTACTGTATTTCTCTCCTTCAGGGCTCCATCTCCTCCTATTGCATACTCCTTTCCCTACCATCCCCAGTCTTCAGCATATATACGACCTTTCCCTAGCTACCATCAGTTCTGAAGGAGGATCACTGGAGCAGAAACATTGACTCTGCTTTCTCTCCAGAGATGATGCAAGACCTGCTGAGTTTCCTCAGCTATTTCTGTTTTTGTATCATCACTTACAGGTTAGCTGAATCATTGGATGACATTGCCTGGGGCAATGAAGGAGACAGCGGAGGTAAACATTTGTGTCTGGATCCTTTCAGGATAGAGCTGGAGATACTTGCAACGTCGTCCAGTATCCCATCTACGATTGCATTGGAGAAGTCACTGAGGTTCAGCATTCAATGACAGTCTACTTTTCTCTTGTCTGAAGCTAGAGGCTGGAGTGAACATGTAGATTTTTTTTAGGACTGCTATTGACTGTACACATTTTGTTTTACAGGTGCTGCATGTCTACAAAGTGGGTGCTTTTCCCGAACTGGGGAATCTAGAATTTGGGGTCACAGTTTCAGGATGATGCTTCGATCATTTAGGACTGGGATGAGGAGAAATTACTAAACTCAAAGGGCTGTGAATCTTTGGAATTCTCTACCGAGAGGGTTGTGAATGCTTCATTGCTGAATATATTTAAAAACTCGAACTAGAACGATTTTTGGCCTCTTATGAAATAAGGAATATGGGGAGACGGTAGGAAAGTGGAGCTGAAACCCGAGGTCAAGCATGAATTGAATGGTATAATGACGGGCTGAATTTTATACTTCTGCTCCTATCGCTTGTGTCGCCTTGTGGTTTCCTCATTCTTCCCTCCCACTCAGGAACATCAGAGCAATACTCCTATCACTGGAGGTAAGACCAGCTAGTACAAGATACACTCGTGTCAAAGCCGTGTTTGTGAGACTAAATGTTTTGTCTAAATGTAGGAGGTTGACTTTTACACAACTAATATTTTGGAGAGACCTTACTGTTGCAGAGATGTCAAGTTAGAGACTGTTTGCATCAACTTGCCTGTAAAGGTAAAAGGAGCCAAAAGTACATGTGCAGATATGAGGAACTGAATAGCTACCTTCAGTGATGGGCACTGAACACTGATTTTATTTGGTGAGTCTTACTTCAGTGGCAAATGGTTGGTAAATACAAAGAGTTTGGAGTTTTTTGCTATACATGAGGTATGTGAAAAGGAATTTTTTTTGACCAAAAAGTCAGTAATCAACTTTTACACTAGACTGACCATTACTTGAGTACACACAGCAACAGAAACTGGGATTGACGCTGGGTGTATTTTTGCATCAGTCTCATTATGTGAAGCACCTTCACTAACTTAGCCAGCTGAAGAACAATAAGAACCCAACTTAAAGAGTTGCACCAAATGATGAACTTTAAAGTGTTGTCATAAATATTCAGCTTTGGCTTTCTAAGAAAAATATGAAAACAACAGCAAACATTTTTAATAAGGGTTACAAATTAAGGTGAAAAATGAAACATTATGAATACTTTAATACACAATGTAGATATGAAATGTTGTATGTAAAGCTTCAGAGGCTTCAACCTGCTGCATTAAAGTGGTCACACGTAAGTACTGCAGGTTCACAATATCTTTGATTGCTTTGTTTAGCATCTACTTGCCTTGGTTCCCTGAGATAACTAAAATAAGCACCGTGCCACTCAACCTATCCCAGTCACTGCATGAGTTATGGCTGTAATTATTCTAAATGACTCCCTGTCACTTAGAAGGAAGAGCACATGCCCTATACTTGTCAGCCTCCTTTGTAACATAAACATCTGCAAATGCAGTGGAGTAACAAAGATATTACCTAAATTATGGACCCATTGATAATCTGCTGAGGTCGCCATTGGAGACTGCCTGACATCTGTCATTTGTAGCTCATTAAGAATTTATAAACATTATTTGTAGGGAAAAATAGGGAACAGGAATGTCAGCTAGTAAGCTGTTACTCTTAGTGGGAGTTGGTAAATGCTCGTAAATTAGAAAAATTGAAATTTTTAAATATTTTATTTGAAAGGTTTTTTTTAATTACTTGCACTAGTATACTAGTGGTGATAAGGAGATACCAAAAATAAAATTTTAAAAGGGTAATAATTGATGTTAAAAAATTAATGAAAACCCATTAAGATAGCACAGCAGATGATTTGGTACAATTGTAGCATGTGGGAGTTTCTGCATGCCAGTGTGATCCAGGACTTTCGCAGTAAGTGTCTGATTTGAAGGGCTTTGGCTCAGAATCATTGAGCTGGAAGCTGAGCTAAAGACACAACAACACATCAGGGAGGGGATACATTACCTGGACACTTTGTTCCTTAAGACTGTCCTAACTCTTAGGATACGGTCTGCTGATTTGCTAAATAGTCAGGAACAATACAGTAAGATAGTAATTGAAAAAGGGGACGAAAACATAGTTGCTGGAAAAGCTCAACAGGTCTGGCAGCATCTGTGGGGGAGAAAACAGAGTTAATGTTTCGGGTCCGGTGACCCTTCCTCAGAACTGGAATTGAAAAAGGGGTTAAAATTGAATCAGAGATAGTAGGAACTGCAGATGCTGGAGAATCCGAGACAACAAGGTGCAGGGCTGGATGAACACAGCAGGCCAAGCAGCATCATAGGAGCAGAGAGGCTGA
>NC_063332.1:76932537-76946967 GCF_021869965.1 Rhincodon typus
CTAGACCCTTCATCAGAAAAGCCTTTTCTGATGAAGGGTCTAGGCCCGAAACGTCAGCCTCTCTGCTCCTATGATGCTGCTTGGCCTGCTGTGTTCATCCAGCCCTGCACCTTGTTGTCTCTTGAAAAAGGGGACTCAGAAGGAAGCAGAGCAGGATCCACAGCCCTTGCAATTGTTCAACAGGTCAGAGGTCTTCTCAGCCCATTTGGATGAAAGCAGGAGTTGGGGTGGATGTGCTAATGGACCAGTCCATGCATATACAGAAAGACATTCAAGGAAGTAGAATACATAGGAATGTAATGTAGGGGCCGATATATTCAGGGGATAGGTTGAAAAGCAAGTTGTTAAGAGGAGGTAGAGTGTGCAAAGGGAAGCAGACAGTTAAGTGAGTGTGTCAATGGGTCGCACATCCCTGGTGAAGAGGTGGTGACTTTGGCCAGGAAACTGGAGACTATGGAACTAACATAAAGCATCAGAAGAATCTTTGAGTAAGTGAATGTTAGTGGGATCAAACTGAACAGGGAGGGACATGATGAAATAGGCAGAAATAAGTGCAGTATGGTAGGAACAGGCTGAAATAATGGGTCTGCCAGGGCAGTCCCGTGGATTTTGAGAAGGAGGTGAAGCGGGATTGGAAAACAATGAGGTGGGAAGTTATGAAGGGGCTATCTCAACAGGAGATGAAGTCAGTGTCAGTATTGGAAATAACAACAAATAATAACAGTGATAACAAGGTGTAGAGCTGAATGAACACAGCAGGCCAAGCAGCATCAGAGGAGCAGGAAGGCTGACGTTTCGGGCCTAGTAAACCTACAGATAATAACAGTGGTTGGATCATGATCCGAGGAAGATAGGAGGAAGTGTCCAAGAATTGGCACTCTGCCTCTGCAAGGTAGATGTCAGACAACAACAGCATCACTCATATCAGCAAGTTTGATAACAAAGTCTGGGTTAAATCTGAGAGAATGGAGTGCAAGCAGTTAGAGGGAGTCAGGTTAGAGTGTGCGAGGAAAGCAGAGAAATTAGGCTGTTAATGTCATGTTGGCAGTTCTCAATGAAGAGATCAACAACGTCTAAAAAGACAGAGGGACAGGTCCAGGTGGAAGGAGAATTTTGAAGACAGATGGAAGGGTGTCCGAAGCAGAAAGACAATTCCTGAGCATAGAAATGGGCACAGAGTTGAAAGTGACAGAAGAAGAATTTGCTTTAGAAGAACTGCTTCAGTTGCAGTTTGTAGAAGCTTCACTCGACTCATTTCTGGGATGAAAGAGTAATCTTATGAAGAAAGGCTGATAGTGTTGGGCCTTTACCCGTTGGAGTTTAAAAGAATGAAAGCTGACCTTATTGAAATGTTTAAGATCTTGAGGAGACTAGATGGGGTGGATATCAGGACAGTGTTTTCTCTTGTGGAACAGACTAATGCTAGAGGACAGAGTATAAGAACAATGTTGGTCCCTTTATGAGACAAAGCTGAGGAGAATTACATTCTCACAAGGGGTCATGGGTAAATGGAAATCTCTTCCCCAGAACATAGAAGAGGCTGACATTTAAATTTCTTCAAGGCTGAGTTTGAGGTATTCTTCATAGGCAAGTGAGTCGAGAGTTAGCAGACAGGAAAGTGGAGCTGAGACCCCAAACAGATCAGCCATAATCTTATTAAATGTTGTAGCTGACTTGAAGAGACAAATGGCATTCTCCTGCTCCAATTTTCTATGTTTCTATGTCAGTGAGGTAATAATTCAGGGGTCACAGGTTCAAATTCCATCATAGCAGCTGGTGGCCTATAAATTCAAATGGATAAATCTGGAATATGAAGGTCATAATCATGAATCGATCATCAATTATTGTAAAAATCCACCTGGTTCACTAACATCCTTTAAGGAAGGGAAATCTGCCATCCTTATCTAGTCTGGTCTGCAAGTGACGCCAGACCCACAGCGATACAACTTAAATACTCTGTGTTGAAGTGCAGTCAGGGATGGAGAATTGAACTCAGCACTTACGGTCCTACTCATCATCCTAGCCCTCAGGTCCATGGGAAGGGGGAGAAAGCAGGAACACTGGAGAACTTACTGTGACCCTTGTTGGCAAGTCGACCTGGGTGGCCATCAAGACAGGTCCCAGATTCACTTGTGATAAGCTGCCGTAATTAAATAGCTAGTAGATATCAATTGATTCACACATGAAGAACAGTAATCCAGACAAGAGCTTCAGAGAGATAGTAGGAATTGCCAATGCTGGAGTCCGAGATAACTAGGTGTAGAGCTGGATGAACGCAGCAGGCCCAAAACGTCAGCTTTCCTGCTCCTCTGATGCTGCCTGGCCTGCTGCGTTCATCCAGCTCTACACTTTGTTATCTCAAGAATTTCAGACAGCTTTGTGTGTCTGTGTATTACAGTAACAGCTAGCAACCCCAAGAGAGACAGACAGAGAATCTGGCCTGATATCATTCACCATATTATTGTTACGAATCCACTAGTGCTGCTTTGCAGTTTCGTAGAGGTTCAGTGAAGGTTCAATTTCACACGTCAGGACATAACAACAAACTTCTGTTTCAGCCAAAGCTACATAATGTTAAATACAGACCACTACCATTAAAGTGTATGCTGTTCAGCTGACCCCAAAATCTTCCCTCTAAGAAATACAGTGCCCTTCAAAAGTAGTTAATTATAAATAAAGCTTTTGAGAGCTATGGATGTTTATAGTCACAACATAAATAAATTACAATAAATAAAAATGTCCAGAATGCCAAAATAGACAATGATAGATATTTGCCACTAGAGGGGGCGAACCCACCATCTCAGATTCAGAATGGTATAGGTATTTTAATTTTTTTGACTTGTTCATGTCTTCAAAGTTATATGTACATTCCAAAGAAATCAATAGGATTTTCCAAAGGCGGTATTTACAGTTTCCAGCTGATAACTGTGATGTTGTCAGCTTTTTAAATTTCTCCTGTTTGCAAGCACGAGCAGAAATTATGTCAGCTGTGCCTCAGCTCCGCTGCTCAAAATAACTGCACTCCTGTTATTTTTGTCATCTCTTCTGGAGCCAGTAACTCATATTGGAGAATAGCTATATGACTTTCAGAAGCCTTCTCCTCTCCATAGTCTCATGCTACGATTTATACACGAGATTAGACGATGAGTGGGGGCATGATGTTTTATCAATGGGGCATTACAGCCAAACTCTTTACCCAACACACTCTTAGTATTTTCGTTCATGTTTTCATTGGATGCTTCATGTTGTTCCAAAAGCCTTCAAGCTTTAACTTGATATTTTTGCCTAGACTTGTGATGCTTGCAGCTGAATTTAGAAGTGCAAATGTAATTTCACAGCATTTTTAAGCTAGTTATACTGATGCGATGGTTTGCTTTTAGGCCCTAGCACAACCATTCATAAGCTTTTCTTCAAACAATCTTGGAAAATAAAAGGATAAATGTAAGAGCTTTATTGAAGTAAGTTTTTTTTTAAATGCACTTTATTGCCTAACCCTAGTTACATTTGAAACGGTGGTAGTGACCTGCCTTCTTGAACCACTGCAGTCCATGTGCTATAGCTTAGCAACCATAGCAAAGTCTAATGATAAAAAATAAGGAATGTTTTACCATGCAAAAAGTTCTGATTTATTTCTGCAAGCCCTAGTCAACAGTGTGCAACCCTCGAACCGTAAACTTAGGTGAAGTATACACTTATTAACTTAAGTATGTACTGCTACCATCTCCACCATTTTACTCCGGATTAAAAAGCATACAAAACAAAACAACATACAACTGTCCCAGCATTTGCCCTGCAAATAGAATCTGGAAGGTATCTAGTGGATCTTCCATTATGTTGCTTACAGTGAACAGGCATTGGGTACATGGGAATAGGTGGGGAGACACCCCCTCTTCATTGATTGAGATCAGAAAGAGGTTTGTGGAGAGGTCAGTTAAGATCCCCCAAGAGGTACTGAAAGTTTTTCTTTTGCTTCTTTCTTGTAAATTCATCAATGAATTATGCGTTTCTTACCCAAGAGAAATAAACACCACAGCCACAAAGGGTTGGATTTCTGCAGGTGGGAATGTAATGGGACGACCTGTAGAGAGCTGTTCCATTGTATAAGCTCCGAGGTGGATATAGGTGGAGTGCTCACCCATAACCCAGATGAGGTTCCTCAGTGAGTACCCTGGGAGTCCTGCCAACACTTGGATTTAACAGATAATGGAGGGGCCTGGGTGTAGTATATAGCTCGACAGAATTGAATGTGCGAGCTGCTGGGCAGTGAAAGGGGAGGCTGCCTCATTTTAAAGCTTGGGCCGATGAGCTAGGACTACAGTAATGCCTATTTTCCAGGCAAGGGGTAAGTAACAGCAGAAATACTCTTGAGTGCAGCAGTGGACTGAGCACAAAAGTAATGTCTTATTCCATGGCTATAATGAACACTGCACAGGCAGCTGATATCAAATTCAGACAAATTCATACAGCTCAAAAATCTGACAAGGAAATGCATGTCCTTACGTGTTTGGTCAAAATATAAACCGGCAAACCAAATGCTGTAAAGTAGCAGGAGCAAAAAACAAAACTTCACAACAGTGGAAGATTTATCCATATATAGTCATAGAATGGCTATAAAGTCAATCGGAAGAGAAATCCTACAGAAACTCCTATAGAGGTCACACAGGATAGAAAAATCAGAGCAGGAATGCAACAATCAGGATGGGAACCAGGCAAACCATAAGGTTACGAAAGGAAGTAAAAACTCACGGTGTAGGGGATAAAGTATTGGCATGGAAGTTGATAGGAAACAGAGGGCAGGCAAAAATGATGTTTTTTCTTCTGATTAGCAAGATGTAGCCTCAAATTTTTATAATTTATTTCAATGACATGGATGAAAGGACTGAAGTTATGGTTAGCAAGTTTGCAGATGATACAAAGATAGTTGGGAAAGTTAGTTCTGAAGAGGAATTGTTAATAAAGAGGAGGTTAAAAAGAACTCTATCTGTTTTAAAATACCACCTCAATCTTGAGAGCTCGTGTTTGGCTTGAGAAAAAGTAAAAGAATTGAAGAAAATCTACAGAAAAAAGCAACAGAGATGGTACAAATTTAGTCACAGGACAAAACTCCTGTCAAACTTAAATCCAGAACAGATAGTTTGGTTGAGGGACAGGAAACCATGGTCATCCAAGAAACAGATCAACCAAGATCTGAAATTGTCAGAACTCGTGAAGGGACATACAGGAGGAATAGGGAGAACAGTACAATCTAGTACAATCACATCCGTATCACATGAAGAAAGCGATCTTAAATACTATACTGGAGGGCAGCATTTGATAAATTCTAATCACGGGTGTAAATAGAGGAGTGTTAAAGTAGAAAAGGTGTTGAAGAGCCTTACTCTAGAAATAAGGAACAAGCAGCCTCAAGAACAGATACCTACAGCCCAAGATGCTCCCAACCAGAATCTCAATGTGCAGGTAGCAGTATCGGCTAATAGCATAGATTCAAATAGTGAAAAGCAAGAGTGTATAAAAGTTAAAATGTTGTAGGAAATATCTTTACAAGTTAGTATTGTTAATGTTTTCCACAGCATTCATGCATAAACAGTGATTATCATTCAGATATAGTAGGAACTGCCGATGCTGGAGTCTGAGATAACAAGGTGTCGAGCTGGATGAACACAGCAGGCCAGGCAGCATCAGAGGAGCAGGAAAGCTGACTTTTCAGGTCTGGACCCTTCTTCAGAAATGGGGGAGGGGAAGGGGACTCTGAAATAAATAGAGAGAGGCGGAGGCAATGGTAGAAAGTGGATAGAGGAGCAGATAGTTGGAGAGAAGATGGACAGGTCAAGGAGGCAGGGATGGAGCCAGTAAAGGTGAGTGTAGGTAGGGAGTTGGGATGGGGGTTGGTCAGTGAGTAGGGAGGGATGGATAGGTGGGAGGGAAGACGGACAGGTCAAAGAGGCGGGGATGAGCTGGGCTGGTTTTGGGATGCGGTCAGGGGTGGGGAGATTTTGAAGCTTGTGAAGTCCACATTGATACCATTGGGCTGCAGGGTTCCCAAGCGAAATATGAGGTGCTGTTCCTGCAGCCTTTGGGTGGCAGCCCAGGATGGACATGTTGTCCAAGGAGTGGGAGGGGGAGTTGAAGTGGTTCGCGACTGGAAGGTGCAGTCGTTTGTCACGAACCGAGTGTAGGTGTTCCACAAAGTGGTCCCCAAGCCTCCGCTTGGTTTCCCCGATGTAGAAGAGGCCACAATGGGAACAATGGATACAATATACACCTCCCCCCTCACCCCCATCCCAGGCCCCAAGAAAACCTTCCACATTAAACAGATGTTCACCTGCACATCTGCTAACGTGGTATATTGTAAAAATCTCCCCACCCCGACCTCATTCCAAGACCAGTCCAGCTCACCCTGCCTCCTTGACCTTTCCATCTTTTCTCCCACCTATCTGCTCCTCCCACCTCACTGACCAACCCCCACCCCCACTTCCTACCTACCTGCCTCCTTGACCTGTCCATCTTCCCTCAACTGACCAACCCCCATCCCAACTCTCCACCTACACTCACCTTTACTGGCTCCATCCCAGCCTCCTTGACTGGTCTGTCTTCTCTCCACCTATCTGCTCCTTTATCCACCTTCCATCATCGCCTCCCCCCTCTCTATTTATTTCAGAGTCATCTTCCCCTCCTCCATTTCTGAAGAAGTGTCCAGACCCGAAATGTCAGTTTTCCTGCTCCTCTGATGCTGCCTGGCCTGCTGTGCTCATCCAGCTCTACACCTTATTATCTCCATTATGATTCAGATGTTCCTCCTAGCACAAATCATGCAACAATACTTCCAGGTGTCATTTTAATTTATATGAATCAATGCTGCTTGGTTTGATGTTTGGAGATAAGCAAAAATAGAAGATCCAACTGGTGCAGTATTTAAAATGCTCCTCAGCTATATCTGTCTTCAGCTGTGTTAATGCAATTGACAACTATAATTGTAGAAGGTTAGTTTATATAATATGAACTAATGATGACTTCAGAGTTATCTCAATGTTTCAGAGTTATCTCAATGTTGCAGAGTTTATGCTGTAACTTACCTTTGATGTTTTATATAAAAAAAAGTCCTAGGTACACTAACTACTGTGGGTGCTCGGGTCTGCCAGACAAGGTCTACATCTCAGTGGATCCAGCAGTGAGAAGGTAAGCAATTTTATTCTTAGATTTCTTTATTGGTACAGCACTTGAGTATTGTTGGAAAAAGGACACATTTTTGTTGAAAATTTTCAACTTGCACATATCAGGACAAGAAAACCAAAATAAAAAGAAAACAGCTATATTGAATGAGAGAATGTTGACTGATCGGGAAGACGTTAGTGATTGGTTCAGGTATTCCCATGGAGAATGCACCAGTTTTGATACCAACAGTAAACTGGCAAGTTTTTTTTTTGTTTAAATTTTAAACCAGACAAGTTGATCGACTCTGTTTGGTCAAGGCACTGAACTTAGGAATGAACCAGAATGTTACCTACTTTGTTGAGTTCAAAAGTCATATTGTTTGTGCAGGTTCTTTCTCTCTGCATAACATATGTAGCTTCAAGTACACAAAAATGCAATGCACTGCAAACCCAACTGAGCACAATCCTAAACTGGACCACCTGAGCATGCAAAACTTAAAACACACAACATTTTGTCCAGCATTAGATACGATTCAGCAATTGGACAGCATTTGGTAAATAACTCTGAGTGTGCAAAAAATTACGCTGAAAATCAAACATAAAAAGCTTCAGCAAAATATTTTTCAACAGTACTCATATTCTGTTCTTGAATAGTGGGAATTATAGAGTCGTGCAGCATGGAAATAGACCCTTGGGTCTAACTCGTCCATTCCGACGAAGTTTCCCAAACTAAACTAGTCCCGTTTGCCTGCATTTGGCCCACATTCCTCTAAACCTTTCCTATCCATATACCTGGCTAAATATCTTTTAAATATTGTAACTGTGTCAGCAACCACCACGTCCTCTGGCAGTTCATTCTACATATGCACCACTCTCTGTGTGAAAACGTTGCCCCTCTGGTCCCTTTTAAACCTTTCTCCTCTCACCTTTAAAATTATGCCATCTAGTTTTGAACTCTCCAACCCTAGGGAAAAGACCTTTACTATTCACCTTATTTATGCCCCTCACGATTTATAAACCTCTATAAGGTTTCATCCCTCAGCCTCTTACATTCCAGTGAAAAAAGGACCAGACTATCCAACCTCTCCTTATAACTCAAACCCTCATTACCTGAATCAAACACCAGGTGCCAAGTGAATCCTAACCAGTATTTCATGAAGATTTTGCATAACTTCCTTGTTTTTGCACCCTCTGAAAGTGACAGGGGGAGGCGTAGAGATAATGTGGCCAGGGCTCGCTACCATGTTTAATAGAAATGCATAATAAATGAGCTTGAGCACATTTCTCCATATCTAGCAGCCCATCGTCATTACTAGAAGTTCTAACCATACAGTAGATGTCAGTGAATAAGTCAACCTTTGAAGCTTCAAACTACCTGCAGAAATAGGAACCAATCATATAAGATCTGCTAAAATGGGTGGGGGTGGTCTACATCAATGTGGTTTGCCAGATCTGCATTGTGTGGATGCGTCTTAAGTTCCCACACATTTTGCAGCTCAGCTCATTAACATGTGACAAGTTATAAGGTGCTGCTAAGTAAAGCATCAGTTTGTGGGGTACAAAAAATTGAGCCTGACTACTAAAGTATATAGTGAGAATATGCAAAAAAAACATGATTTTGGGGATATAAAAAGAAAAGGAGGTCATCTTACGTTGTGATCTATGGTATCGCTGTCACATTTTTGGCAAAACGCACAGAGTGTATGAAAGATTCCATCTTGAATACATCGTCATTACATAATCATTAATGAATGCACATCTACTGTGTAGACAAAACAGAAATAATAATACAACTCATCCATCTGCTTTCAGAAAATTATTTTGAGAAGGGTACTTTACATGTTGGTTGTTTGCCACTAGATGCTGTCATCTCATTTTACAGCCAATTGGAGTCCCATTACAGTAATGAACATTGCTTTATCTTTATATGGATCTTCCATTATCAGCAAAGAAGCATACCTCGCCCTAACAGCTGTCAGGCTTTTGATGCGCTTCAGTGCAGCTTCATTTCAGACCTTTGCAATCCCTTGTTTATGCAGAACAAAGGGGAAAGAATCTGTCTCTCTGCTTGATATCAGTCTGAACAGGAACCAAAATTCTGATACACACATACACAGTCCATGTCTGCCCCATTTACTTGGCTTACCAGTGCTTTTGGTCTGAGATGATTCCAGTTTTAACTCGGTTCCAAGTGAACTCAGGAGATATTTTTAATTATTCGTTGGATGTGGGCATTGTTGAATTGGCCACCATTTATTGTTCATCCCTACTTACCCAGAGGGCAGTTAAAAGTCAACCACATTGCTGGCTTCAGACACCAACAATGTGGAAGAAATGTAGGCCAGATCTGGTAAGGATGGCAGATTTCCTTCCCTAAATAACAGTGGACCTGATGGGATGTTACAGATCCACTAATAATCAACAGTGGTCAAATGGTTGTGTTAGGCTAGCTTTCTATTCCAGAATATTTTTTCCTAGGAATTCAAATTTTACCATCTGCTATGGACGGGATTTGAAACCTTGACCATAGAATGTGAGTTTGGCATTTTGGATTGCTAGCAACATTCCCTGTAAGCTGTGTGGCTGCACAACTGTTGGGAGGTTCTGTGCAATGTTCGATATTCTATAAGACCATTAGATACAGTAGCAGAATTAAGCCATTTGGCCCATCATGTCTACTCCCCCCATTCAATCATGGTTCAGTTTCTTAGCCCTATTCTCCTGCCTACTCCCTGTAACTTTTGATCACCTTACTACTCAAGAACCTCTCTATCTCTGTCTTAAGGAGACTCAACAATTTGGCCTCCACAGCCTTCTCTAGCAATGAGTTCCACAGATCCACAACACTCTGGCTGAAGAAATTTCTCTTCATCTCAGTTCTAAAAGGTCGTCCTTTCACTCTGAGACTGTACCCTTAGGTCCTAGTCTCTCCTACTAATGGAAACATAAAATACTGAGAGGCCTGGAGAAGATAAGTTTCAATGAGGTCCTTGCTAGTACCTTGCCCTTAGCACATCTTATTTAACAGACTCATATGCAGTCAAAGGTCTTCTCGAAATCTAAATAGATCACATCCACTGGCTCCCCTTTGTCTAATTATTCTTTATCTCCTCAAAGAATTTCAACGGAGTGTCAGACATGATCTCCCATTGAAAAACATTACTTCATTTACGAATTTGCTGATGACACCACTGTAGTGGGTTGGATCTCAAACAATGATGAGACAGAGTGCAGGAAGGAGATAGACAGCTTAGTGCATGGTGTAAAAGACAATCTGTACCTCAATGTTAGCAAAATGAAGAAGCTGGTCATTGACTTCAGGAAGCTGAGTGGAGGATACATCCCTGTCTGTATCAATGGTGCCGAGATGGAGGTGGTCAAGAACTTCAAGTTCCTAGGAGTAAATATCACCAACAATCTGCATTGGTCCAGCCACATCAACGCTACAGTCAAGAAAGCACACCAATGCCTCTACTTCCTCAGCCCGCTAAGGAAATTTAGCATATCCACGATGACTCTTATCAATTTTTATGGATGCACCATAGAAAGCATCCTATCCTGATGCATCACAGCTTTGTATAGCAACTGTTCTGCCCAAGACTGCAAGAAAGTACAGACAGTTATGAACACAACACAGTCCATCACAAAAACTTTCCACTGACTCAGTCTACACTTCCCGCTGCCTCTGGAAAGCAGCCAACATAATCAAAGACCCATCCCACCCCAGTTATACTCTCTTCCACCCTTTTCCCTCGGGAGGAAGATACAGAAGTTTGAAGACACATACCAACAAATTTAAAGGACAGCTTTTTCCCACTGTTATCAGACTTATGAACGGACCTCCCATATATGAGAGTTGATCTCTCTCTGCACCTTTGCTATAGCTATGATACAATATTCCGCATTCTGTTCTATTACTCTGATGTATTTATGTAAGTTATGATTTGTCCAGTTAGCTCACAGTACAATACTTTTCACTGTATCTCTGTACATGTGACAATAATAAATCAAATCCAATCAAGCACTTCCAAGTACTCCATAATCTCACCCTTAATAATGGACTCTAAAGTCTTACCAATGACCCAGTTCAGGCTAACTGGCCGAGAGTTTCCTGACTTCTGCCTCACTCCCTTCTTAAACAGGAGTTACATCAATCATTTTTCATCCTCTGGGACCCTCCCTGACTCCAGTGATTCCTGAAAGATCACCATCAATGCCTCCACAATCTCCTCAGCTATTTCCTTCAGAAATCTGGGGTGTAGTCTATTTGCCGGGTGATTTATCCAACTTCAGTCCATCCAGCTTTCCCAGCACCTTCTCCTTAGTGATGGCCACTACACTCACCTGTGCCCCCTGACTCTCTTGAAGTTCTGGTATGCTATTGGTGTCTTCCACCATGAATACTGATGCAAAGCATTATTTTAGTTCCTCTATCATTTCTTTTTTCCCCCCATAACTACTTCTACAGCCTCATTTTCCAGCAGTACAATGTCCACTCAACTCTCTCTAACCTTTTAAAGATCTAAAAAAAAACTTTTTCCATCTTCTCTTATGTTACTGCCTAGTTTACCATCATATTTCATCTTCTCCTCCATTATTTCTTTCCTTGGTTGTCCTCTGCTGGTTTTTAAAGGCTTCCCAATCCTCTGGCTTCCCACGAATCTTCACCACATTGTATACTTTTCCTTTTGTCTTTATGCTGTCCCTGATGGACCATGTCAGCCATGGTTGTCTTGTGCTTGCCTTAGTATGTTTCTTCTTCCTTGGGATGAATTTCTGCTGTGCCTCCTGAATTACCCCCAGAAACTCCTGCTATTGCTGCTCCACTATCTTTCCTGCTAGGCTTCCCTTCCAATCAACTCTGGCCAGTTCCGCTGTCATGTCTTTGCAGTCACCTATACTCAATTGTAATACTGTTACATCTGATTCTTCTCCCTCACACTGCAGAGTGAATTCTATCATATTATGGTCACTGCGTCCTATGGGTTCCTTCACCTTAAGCTCCCTAATCAAGATTGTCCCATTAACATCACCAAGTCCAGAATTGCCAGTTCCCTGGTAGCTGTGCCACAAGCTGCTCCAAAAAACAATCTGACAGACATTCCACAAATTCCCTTTCTTGAGATCTGCTGCCAATCCTATTTTTCCAGTTCATCTGCATACTGAAGATCCCCCATGATTATTGTAATAGTTTCTTTCGTACATGCCTGATTTATTTTCTTCCCCACATCCTGGCTACTGCTAGGAGGCCTGTACACAGCTCCCATCAGGGACTTTTTTCTTTGTGATTCCTGACCTCTACCCACATAGAATCTACGCCTTCTAATTCTACATCACTTCTTGCTATTGATTCAATTTCATTTTTTACTAACAAGGCAACACTGCCCCCTCTGCCTATCTGCCTGCCCTTCTGACAGGATGTGTATCCTTGGATATTTAGTTCCCAGCCTTGATCCCCTTGCAGCCACATCTCTGTGATACCCACAACATTGTATCTGCCAATTTCATCTGCACGACATTTACCTTGTTTTGTATTTTGCATGCATTTAAGTACAATACCCTCATCCCTGCATTAACTGTCCCTTTCTCATAGCTGTCCCTTTATCTCCTGTGTCTGGTTAGATTCTGGAGCCTTTGCATACTCTCTGACCTATTACTGGTTGTGGAAACTTTAATAGTTTCTCCTGAGCATCCCCCAACCACCGCTCCCTGCCACCCTTTTAACTAGTTTACAGTGCTAGTGACCTCCCTATTTCAACTTTCTGCTCAGACCCTGGTCCCAGATCAGTTCCGGCACATTGGATTCAGCTTCTGGAAGCTTGCACCCCACATTGATCTTGGAACTCCAAACAGTGGAAAAAATATTTAAGCAAAAATATGAATTACTGTCCACAATCATTCCACCATTACTATTACACTATAACCTGACCATCAACACGCTTAATGTAACATCCATCCACTTTATTGCATTCTTGTCCGTAAAGGCAGAATTGAGAAAATTTGAAGCAGTTCACACAGCAAAAACCTCAAAGAACTGGCACAGTGATTTGCTGGTATTTTTGTAGTCAGAATCAGAGAAATTTACAGGGACTTTGGATTGCATCATCAGTTGGTGGTGACAAGTTGCGATTGCCAGTCAGGAAGGGACTGGGACTGAACTGTTGTAAAATCCCAGCAAGTTCAGGAATGTGAAGGGAACACTGCCCTCCCAGCTGCATGTGACTCTGGTTTACACAATGTCAGTACGAACTGGGTGGTAGAGATTCCAATTTCCTGTTGTATTTGCAGAAAGGTCAACAGAAACACCAAAAGACATGAAATGCTTCTCCCCTTTTTTGGGGGGCAGCCATTCCTTTGCTCAATTGGATAGAAAATTGGGGGAGTCTCACAGAGGTCTGAAACATGAGACTATGGAGGCCAAGTCATTGAGTGTCTTTAAGAGAAAGATAGATGGGTTCTTGATCAGTAAGGGCATTAAGGGTTACAGGGAGAAGGCAGGAGAACAGGGTTATTGAATTGAAAATAATAAATATAAAAATTAAACAGGAAATCTTAAGCATCAGTGAACAAATTTAAGATTGTTTTTTTAAAAATTCAAGTATAATCTTCAAACTAGGAGTTAGAAAATGCTTGAATTCCCATGGGGCTAGAATTTCAGGGAGGGAGATGTTTTAATTATTTAAAAAAAAACGAAAGAACAGTGAATGCTGGAAATCAGAAACAAAAACAGAAATTGCTGGAAAAACTCAGCAAGTCTCTAGAGAGAAATCAATTAACATTTTGGGTCCAGTGACCCTTCTTTAGAACTAATTTTTTAACAAATTGACCATTTAGGGTATAAAAATGGGGACAGATTTTGTATCCTTGTATTCTGAAGCTTTCTTTCACCAGGACCACCTCCACTTCTGTAAGATTGCTGATCTCTTTTCCTGCCTCATTCTATTGCTGCTGAAGTGCTAATCCATGCCGCCTCCAGGCTATTCTGACATTCTCCAGGCCAGATTTGCATACTTGATGCTCTCCTGCCCTTATACTATTGCACAACAAGTTGCACTTAGAGTCATACAGCACAGAAACAGACCCTTCAGTCCAACCCACCTGCGCCAACCAGACATCCCAATCTGATCTGGTCCCATTTGCCAGCATTTGGCCCATCTCCCTTTAAACCCTTTCTATTTGCATTCCTGGACAACAAGGTGCAGGGCTGGATGAACACAGCAGGCCAAGCAGCATCATAGGAGCAGAGAGGCTGACGTTTCGGGCCTAGACCCTTCATCAG
>NC_063332.1:76947367-76959786 GCF_021869965.1 Rhincodon typus
TTCGGGCCTAGACCCTTCATCAGGGTCTAGGCCCGAAACGTCAGCCTCTCTGCTCCTATGATGCTGCTTGGCCTGCTGTGTTCATCCAGCCCTGCACCTTGTTGTCTCGGATTCTCCAGCATCTGCAGTTCCTACTATCTCCTATTCGCATTCCTACCCAGGTGCCTTTTAAATATTGTAAATATACCCACCTGCACCACTTCCTCTGGCAGCTCATTCCACCCTCTGCATGAAAAAGTTACCCTTCAGGTCCTTTATAAATCTTTCCCCCCTCACCTTAAACCTGTGCCCTCTAATTTTGGACTCCCCCACACTAGGAAAAAGACGTTGGCTATTCGCCTTAACCATACTCCTGATTATTTTATAAACCTCTTTAAAGTCACTCCTCTGCCTCCGATGTTCCAGGGAAAGAAGTCCCAGCCTATTCAGCCTCTCCCTATAACTCAAACTCTCCACTCACAGCAACATACTTCTAAATCTTTTCGGTACCCTCTCAAGTTTAACAACATCTCTCCTATAGAAGGGCAACCAGAATTGTACACTGTATTTGTTAAACTCGAAATCTAAATTAAACTCCATCCTCCACTCCTCGGCCCATTAGCTCATCTGATCAAGGTCTTATTGTACTCTAAGGTAACCTTGTTTACTGTCCACTACACCACCAATTTTGGTGTAATCTGGAAACTTACTAACCATATCTCCTATATTCACATCCAAATCGTTTATATAAATGATGAAAAGCAATGGACCCAGCACTGATCCTTGCAGCACACTGCTGGTCCGAGAAACAACCCTCTACCACCACCCTATGTCCCCTATCTTCAAGTCAATTGGCTAGTTCCCCTGGATCCTATGTGATCTGACCTTGCTAACCAGTCCAACATGCAGAACTTTGTCGATCGTCTTGCTCAAGTCCATATAGATAACGTCTACCACTCTGCCTCCGTCAAACGTCTTTGTCACCTCTTCAAAAATCTCAATGAAGTTAGGTAGTCTCACTATCACACTTGTGTTGCTGATCTACATTGGTTCCAAATTCTCCACTGTCTCACATTTTAAATCCTTAGGTTAGTGTTTAAATTCTTAAATGACTTCACATCTTCCTAACTCCGTAACCTTTAGCAGCTGCACAACCCTGAGAAAGCTTTCCCTTCCTCTAAGTCTGGGCCACCTGTCATCCAAAATCTTTTCACCTCATGATTACTGGAGGTGCATTTGACGTCTAGCTCCGAAACTCAAAAATTCCGGGCCTACACCTTTCAACTTCTGTCTCTCCTCTATTTAAATCCATCAAGACCAATCCTATTCTGTGTCTGATTATGCTTTACCAAGTGACTTCTGACAGTTTCTCCATTAAAATCCATATTCAAGCAAAGGTTGCTGTTGTTAAAACTATCAAGAAATGCCCAGGGATATTATTGATCAAAACTAATAGCTTGGGGATTGACTGACGTTTATAATAATGCTCAGCTCATCCTGGTTTAACATGCAGTGGCATGGGAAAGTCACTGTGCCTTTGGCAGTCTTCAACTGACAACCTTTGTTGTTCAGGATTCAATAGGCATTTTCAGTAATTCAATTAGAAAAGAAAAAACTGTGTAATTGATCCGAGACAGTCAATCCCTTTTTTTGAATACTTGGTGTACAAAAACAGCCAGAGGTAGTGTCCTTATCCTTCTTGAGAACTGCTACAGAAACCACAAAAGATATGAAGCAACCAGAAATTTCCAATTAACTCTCCAGGTGATTCCGAAATATTAGCAACAGGAGGCTTGTGGGTTTTGAATCTCTCATTTCTCACATTTTTATGTAGATTAGTTATTGTTTGGTGCCATTGAGCTGCAGGAAGTCACAACCCAGCAATGACATTGGGACTGTGCTGCCTCAAGCAATCGCTTTGCTGGCCATCTCCATGGGCAGGTTAGTGCCAAGGAGAGCCAGGTCCACCAGTCTCAGAGTCTGCTGGGGATACACCCACAGCTGCACTCCATCACTCAGCCGCTGGCGCTCATCACCAAAGGCAAGGCTCACACCAGGTACCTTCTTCCTCACAAGGGGACAGGACAGTACCAGGAGGCACTCAGTTAGAAGAGGAAACCCACACAGGTTTCCCCAGAAGTCTTCTGTCAGGACAGAGGGGACTGCTCCTCTCGGCTCCACCCTGCCTGCCCCACTCAGCCTGTGGGAGGTTTAGATGAAGAGGGTGCATATTGCCATTTGGCAGCACACACTCAGCATGGGTGGGCCTTACAGACTCAAACACTCCTCAGTTCATTCAACCAACATCCAAGGTCACCAGGCTCCACTGTCAGATAGGCCCTCTCCACTGTAGCTATGGAACTGGAAGTGCACTGCACGTACTGGGAGGGAAAGAAAAAAAATGACTATGTCAGGGCATATAGGTGTCAATGTAAGTACTTTCCCACATTTGTAAAAATACATTCACTTTTCACAAGCAGTATATGCGAATGCCTTTCTAGCTGTCTACAACATTAAAGACAGAGTCTAGCCATCCTTAGAGTGACATGATGTTTCAAGGCACAACGTGTGAAGGGAGCAGATCCTGCACCTTCTGCGAGCTGTGGAAACTTGGGAGATTATTGCTACTTTGGTCACAAATGTCAATCTGTCCAGGTTCCAATTCACTACATGTGGGTCACAGGCATTAGTGGGACTGCTGTCTGATTCTGTATGAGATGGTCAGGGGGGCTGTGGCCAGGATTTGGACTGCACACAGTAGATTAATGCCTAAGGTACACAAAGTGCGTACTGTAGTACCTGCAGGAGTGTTTCAGCTTCAGTGGGTGGGGATCTGTGTTATGCTGCTGTCCTTTGAAGGGTCTCACATCACCCACAATTGAAACCTCTCCCTCACAGAAGGAAACACATGCCCCACTGTCTCTGGGTGCGGCAGCAGCTATTTTCAGCTCCATTGTGTATTTATTTACAGAACAATAGAAGAAAACAGTGGTTATTCCTCAAGCAGTGAGTCTCAGGCTCTGCCTTTTACTATAATGAAGTCCCAAATGTACACATTCCTTTCCTGGCAGCTCTCCCTATTATCATCGTAGGCTTTACACTTCCCCAAGTCCCCACCGTCAGTGTCTATCTCGATCATCCGCTGACTTTACTATCCACCCAGCCCCAGCCACACTGAGTAAACGTGCCTGAGTCCATTCTCCCCTCCATCAAACCCAGGGTGCCACTGGCTATTGACAACTCCCCTTCTCCCTCCTACCTCTCTTGCATTACCTCTTTCCCTCCAATATTCACTCATCTTTCCCTACCCTATACATAGAATCCCTACAGTATGGAATAGGCCCTTGTCGCTGAATCCCTGGCCATTACATGTTTCCATTTCTGGTTACTCAAAGTGCGAGCCACAGCATTTCTGCTCACTGGATTAAATTTGAAATTTCTCTGTATATTTGCGACAGTAGTCCGGGAAAATTGAGAGACTGTTGCAATCTCTTTTGTTATGATCCTATCTGATGTTATTATTGGTCAAGTCAGAGCCCAGACTGAAATCTGCCTTGATAGATTGTATTTTTTTTAAACGAGATTGAAGCATGAGCAATGAGAGACATTGTTGCAACTTTGTTTTAACAATAAAACAGGAGATTTTTTTTCAAACAAAAAATACGAAGGTAAAATTAAATAAATGTAACCTCTTGCAGGCTCATTCACTAAATTGTTTTAAAATAAAAACCAAGGCTACAAAAACACTTACCAGTTAATTATTAAATTCTCTCAGAGACACAGAAAATCCCATATGCCACTCATTCAAATTCAAAAAGTCCACATAAAAAATTTATATACATAATATAAACAACACTCAATCACATAGCCTGCATCACACTGTTTAAGATATTGGGAGGGAGTAGCTGCCTGCTTATTAACCATCACATTTTTCACATTTTCATTGGATATCGATACTGTTCACTGGATGCAATGGACTCTTAAAGAGTAGTGATGGGATAGGGCAGTGAATGTTTCTGCTTATCAGATGGAAGCTTGTTTTGTCTGGTCTGTGGTATAGACAGAGGTTGATTCAGTCCTTGAACTGTATTGATTGTTTGGAGTTAGTATTGACAATATCTTGTGTCTGTGAGACTTCTTCATTCAGAATGTGAAACAATTTACATTATTAGAAATTAACGTAATGGCTTTGTGGGTCTGATTAGATCATACAACAAAATGTTTCATTTCAGGAGAAGTCAGATTAACACAGATGGGAGAAACAAATATAAGGCTATGCTCATAGAGTTCGACAACATTGATTGGGACAAAGTTTATCAGAGGTATTCACATAGGCATGGGCCAGAAGGACCAAATGGCCTGTTTCTGTGCCGTCAATTCCTTACAAATAATTTTCTTCAATGTCAAATACTTTCTGATTACTCTTCTCATTTGTAATTTCAAAGGAAACTTTTGTATCTTTGACAAAAGTGAGTACAACTGTTCCTCTTACAGTAATAGTTTGGGATTTCAGAGGGTTGAGTCAACTTAGATTAGGATTGCGCCCAATTGTAAACAATTAGGCACTTACTAGATGTTCACTTAGAGTCATACAGTCATACAGCACAGAAACAGGCCCTTTGGTCCAACCAGTCAATGCTAAACATAATCCCAAACTAAACTAGTCCCACCTGCCTGCTCCTGGGCCATATACCTCCAAACCTTTCCTATTCATGTACTTATCCAAACATCTTTTAAACATTGTAATTGTACCCACATCCACCACTTCCTCAGGAAGTTCATTCACTCGCGAACCACCCTCTGTGTAAAAAATGTGCCCCTCATAGCTTTTTTTAAATCTCTCTCCTCTCACCTTAAACATATGCCCCTAGTCTTGAAATCCCCCCATCCTATGGAAAAGACAACCACTATTAACTCTAACTCCCTCATTATTTTATAAACTTCTATAAGGTTGCCTCTGAAACTTCTTGGAATAATAAATTGTAAAATACTAACTTTCACATTTTTGGACTGTGGGAGGAAACTGGAGCACCCAAAGGAAACCCACCCAGTTACACAGAGAACATGCATACTCCACACAGACAGTCGTATGAGGGTGGAATGGAACTGGGTCCCTGACGCTGTGAGGCAGCAGTGCTAAACAGTGAGCCACCATGCAGCTGAGAGAGTTTCAGCATATCAAAAGCATTACCATTACAATTTGAGCTATCTAGATTTGCAATCAAATTTCTAAGCAGTATCAGGAATTTATATATTATTCAAGCTGACTGTAACTAATTCCAGCTCAATTTCAGAGACGTCAGGATACAACAGTGGTGGCTAATGGCAGTGGCTTGGTTTCACCACTAGTGACACAATGGGTAACAAATAGAAATAACTTGCTACTATATGCTTATTGATATTACATCACTGTAATATTATTCCATCCTTAACTGTTTGTTTCATATCTTTACTTTCTTGTCACTGGGGATCAGCAAAAGCAACTTAACTAAGATTGTGCCCATGAAGAAACAAAATCAGAGTTAATATTTCGGGTTTGACGTTAATGCTAACTCTGATTCTTTTCTTCACAGATGCTGCCAGACCTGCTGAGCTTTTCCAGAAATTTCTGTTTTTGTTCCTGATTTACAGCAACCGCAGTTCTTTCGGTTTTTATTAAAATTGTGTCTATGTTCACCATCACATTGCTTGCTTTTGTATTCTGTGCTTCTAGAAGCTTTGGTTTATTTTCAACAGTGTTTTTAAGAACTGAGATTATGAAAAGCGAGAAGTCTGTCTTTTTCACTCTGTTTTCCCTTGTTTCGTGTGTACACATTAGCATTGAGGAGTCCTGTTAATGAACTGCAAGTGGAGATAATTAATTGGTTCCAGAATTAAAGTGGGACCTTTTTTCTCAAAATTGGAGAATTCATTGAGAAAGACAGAAGTACTGGCAGCTTTTCTCAAGAAGGGTCTAAGCCCGAAACGTCAGCCTTCCTGCTCCTCCGATGCTGCTTGGCCTGCTGTGTTCATCCAGCTCTACACCTTGTTATCTCTTACTACTGGCAGCTGGCTCCTTGCCTGAAAACTGGGTGGCCAGAGACCTGAAACACTAACTTTAATTTGCTCTCTACAGATGCTGCCAGATCTGCTGAATACTCCCAGTATTGTCTGTTCTTAATATGGAATTCAAATGTGTTCTCAAGTAAGCAAATCATCCGCTCCATTAGATTAGCTCCAAAGCAATGGAGCTGAACCTTCCCCCACTGATTCCAATATGTAAGTTATGGAAACAGATGTAGGAAAGTATTTCAAATTTTTTGAGGATACAACATGTTTATTTAATGCTCTAGTGATCAGAGGATTATACCACAAGCATGAGGTTGAATTTTTATTTCACCTTTTATGTTAAACTGTATGCCAGAGGAATGCTATAAATATGAACATCCTGTTGTTTATAAACTGTTTGAACATACAGTACACCACATCCTACACACATTTTACCTGCATTTTTTCGTAAGCTTTTTAAAAATTGCAGTAGTATACCTAAAAAGCATTTATAGCTTAGTACTTAAACAGGATTGATGTCAGGATTAAGAATTACATGTTTTCTACTTTTACACAAAGCAAAGTTTAATAATTTATGAAAGAATCCATTCAAGTCTGATTGTTTAGAAAGTTAGAGGTGGAATTTCCATTGACATTCCATCAACTTCCTAGCATATCTTCAGGATATCAGTATAAATCCCAGAGAAAAGTCAGAAAGGGGAGTTCCTGCTATATCCACCCCAAATTCAGTCCTTGCATCTGAGCAGTTCCCAATGTACAGTGAGAACTCAAGAATCCAGGGATGACCACAGCAGCACGATACCTTGAACGGTATAAAGCAATCTAGCAGCAAAGTATAAAAGTGCCAAATAGATACTTGTTCAACCTTTTACTGCAGTTTGCTGCAGACACTGCCCTCAGAGAACTTTCAAGTGCTAATAACCAATTGTTTCTGCCCCTCAACAAAAGGCTTTGATACAGTCACAGTTCTAGATTCTGTTCCAGTATCCTCAGGACCCTGCAAAACAAAAGGCCTCCATATCATATTAATGATCTGATTCTTTAAATGTAGCCATACCACAGTTTCCAGTATCTGTGCACGTCCAGCACAAGGGTAAGTGGTCATTAGTCAGTCTTCGAGGTAACGAGATGAATACTTTACTACTGAGCTGTGCTGAAGCATTCAGTAAGGTTTGTCATCCGTTGACTAGATTTAATCATTTACATTAGTTTCTCTACTAGTCCTATTTCATTTCCTTTATCAATCAAAAAAAAATCAGAAATACATTTGTCATCTGAACATTCTTCTACTTCTTCCAAGTTACCTCTCTCACAATGTTAGTGCTATTTCTTTATGCCCTACTTGCATTTCTAATTTCAAAGCTGACAGGCTGAATTTAACATAGAAAAGTCACTCATGAGCTCACCAGCTTTACAAAAGATGACAGTGCATAAGAGACAGCCTTAACAAGGTAAGTGTGAGGCCTCTACCCCTCAGGAACAAGAACCACAGCCTTGAGTTTGGACAGCATCTGAATAGTTCCAGCAACACCAGAACTCACCAGTGATTACAGCTGAGATACAGGAGAACCCAGAAAAGTAACCATCAAGGAGACTGGGTGACCAGGGGAGAACAGTGTGAGCGTTTGGCTTTTTGAGACCAAAGGGGAAGTCATAATGTAAGAGTACCATCTCAGTTGGGTACCACAAATGCCGGAGCATCCTAAAGGGAGTAATCCAACCCTTCCTGAGTTCTCACCCACCCCTTGTCCTATTACTATTCTGTCAATTCATCTTTTACAGTTGCAGACCTCTCCTAAAGGGTAACTTCCCTCCACCCCCAATGGCAGCTCGCTATCCAAACAAATGCACAAGGTTTGTTCCTGCTCTTACCAGATCCAATCTACACAGTACTGTTGCAGACACCTATCTCTCCAAAATCACATCTGATTAAATGGTCAGCTACCTCCACAACTTGTGCAAGTAGGGAATCCAGAGCTGACTGCATTTCCTGCTCTTTGTGAAAATGCAAAGTGTCATGCTTGGGATGGGATTTGCAAATTCTGGACACTTCCATCATTTTCATCACAATGTACAATTGCTCCACCCTGGAGAAAATCTGGACCTAGGTTTTTCAATGTGGTCATTATCTCCCTGATGAACTTTCTCCACTTAGATAAGTCACCATAAGTTAATGGGGATGCTTGACCTCTTCGGTCTAAGTTTCAGGTCATCCCTAAAGCAGTTCCAATGTCCTGCTGCTAGGGACCAGCTATGAATGACTTTTGAGTAAACCTGTTTCTTTAGGAGTCTGGAGATTGGCATACAGACAAATAATGTGGAGCATATAATGGGCCTACCTACTCCCTCAGGCATTTTTCATTACAGGTTTCAGGCACTCTTCTTATAAATACTCCCTGAGTATCAAATAGAAAAGCTACGCCTACATGAAAGAAGTAAATTGGCTCCATTATGGGAATTGGGTGCTTCCTGCTCAATTGCAGCCACAAGTTGCCTGCGTCCATTTTAACTGCCAGCTTTTTAACAGCATTCAGACGCCTGCCATAGACACTTGGGGCACCAGTAACACTTGGACTCAGACTCCAATGTTGTCACTCAGTGCTCCATTAGGTATCCAGTTGAAAACAATTGCCTCAGGATCCATCATGCCCTCTTCAACAGTCCACCAATTACTTTCATACTGGAAACCAAGACTTTAGGTCCATAGCAGTGCCTATGAGAAATTTTAATCTTGCCTCCTGGTCTACTTATCAGTCTCTACAATTTCTAATTGCACTCTGTTTTCCAAGATGAAAATGCACCCAGACTTAAAATGAGCAAGGTCTTAGACTAACAGCATTATAGTAATTTGCCTGTGACTCATAGTCCAGCCTTGCCACATCAGACTAGCATTCCCAGTTAAACCCAGAGCTATGTATATGGGAAAGTTACAAAATCTTCCTGTTTGATTATAGCAGCAATGAGATCGATGGTGTTATACAAAGTTACAAGTATGGGTCTGAAGTTCCTGATGTATTTCCCCACTGACAGATGTACAGCAGCACAGCATTTCCACTTCCCTATCAGCCCCAGATTATTCCAGATCCCAGAATTGGATTCATTTGGAAGGGATCTGAGTCCCATTAAAAATTGGCATGGAGGTGCAACAGGGAATTTGGAAGGTATATTTTACGAGATTTGAATACAGAGTGAAAGTGCCTTGCAGCCATTGTACAGAGCCTTCGTGAGGCATTGTGAACAGTTTTGGTCTCATTGTCTAAGGAAGGATGTACTTGTCATACAGGGAATGCAATGGAGGTTCACCAAATTAATCCCTGGGTATGACAGAACTGTCTTGAGGAGAGGGTGAGGAAACTGTCTGCGTTCCTTGAAGCTTTGAAAAATGAGAGGTGATATCTTTGGAATTTTAAAAATTACAGGGCGATTGGGTGGATGTAGATAGGATGTTTGCCTTAGCTGGTGACCCTAGAATCAGGGACATAATCTCAGGAAAAGGGACAGCCATTTAAGTCTGAGGCGAGAAGAAATTTCTTCACTCAGAGGAAGGTGAATCTTTGGAATTCTCTATCTCAGAGAGCTATGGGAGCTCACTCATTGAACATGTTTGAGACAGCAATTTATAGATTGCTCTGAGATTAGCAAAAGGGATATGGCAATGGTACAACACAGTGGCACTTAGAAGATATCAGCCCTAATCTTAGTGAATGGTGTGGCAGGCTTGATGAGCTGACCTGTCTATTTCTGCTCCTATGTTCCCGTGTTCATAACAACATCCTTGGGGTTATCATTGACCTGAAACTCAACTGGACTCATCACATAAACACAGTGGCTACAAGAGCAGGTCAGAGGTTAGGAATACTGCGGCAAGTAACTCACCTCCTGACTCCCCAAAGGCCGAATGGGTGCAGCTCCAACAACACCCAAGAAGCTTGACACCATTTAGGACAAAGCAGCCTGTTGACTGGTATCACATCCACAAATATCCACTCCCTCTACCACTGATGTTCAGTAGCAGCAGTGTGTGTTATTTACAAGATGCACTGTAGAAGGGGCAGCAGATACATGGGAACACCACCATCTGCAAGTTCCTCACCTTCTGACTTGGAAGGATATCGCCGTTCCTTCATTGTCGCTGGATCAAAATTCTGGATCTCTTTTCCAATTAATACCCATATCCCATGAGTGAATGAAAAACAAAATGGATCTGTATTAATGCTACCCCCAAATTCAGGCCCAACAGCCCAGCTTACAGTGTTAATGTACTATCCCAGACTCAAGAATTTCAGGCTCTTGCTTCATGATTTGTCAGTACGTAACTAAAAAGGCTTTTAGTATTTCACATAGGCTGCAGCAGTCTTATATGACAGCTATAAATAAAGAGAGTTAGAAGCAAGGGTCAGATGAAATGTGGAAATAGTTAAGAAGTATATAACAGGAATTAAATACATGGGTGGCTTTAAATCAATGTTTGATGACTTATGTCGTACATTGCTCATGTCAGGATGCTTAGTGGTGCCAGTTTTTTGAAGTTTATTCACTAAGGACTGAAAGATCATTATGACATAAACTTATTGGCAAATATCATGTCAGGTTGTTTGGAAACAGGAACATGTTGTACTGCTTATTAAGCCATTAAATGCTCAATTTATTTCCTAAATCTTACTTTCAAAAGCTGTAATTGGTGAACTCGACACCAATTTAATGTGATTTCTGAAGGAAATCAATTTGCAGTGTAATGGCAAATTCAACCCTTCAAGTACCATGCCGAACCGCCTGTCCATGTCAGCAGTGGTGTTTCCAAACAAATTACTGTTTCTCTTCAAATTACTGGATATCACCTCACTTGACTTCAACATACAAAAATAAATCATAGGCTTTCAGCTGGCTGCACTGCTGGCCAGTAAGTAGAATTGCAGGTATGGCAGTATGGTGGCTATGTAGAGTTTATGATTTAAAATCTTAGCATGCAAACTTGTGTAACTGAATCTGCTGTGAGCCAGATCATGGAACCCTTAGTATTCTTCTGAAAACCCAACCAGTTCACACACATTCTTCAGGGAAAACAACTGGCACACCCAAGTGATGTGAAATACTAGTCAGCACTACATGGGCCCCTTCTCAGAGTGATGAGCAATAATGCAATCTTACCAGAATTAGTCTCACTCTGATAGCTAATGACTTTTTAAAAAGCTACCTCTCAGACTTACTCTTAAATTCTAAAATGAAGAACTTTGTCAGGAAAAGAAAATTTGGCCCAGAGATTCATTTGCTGATTCAAGTGAACAAAAGACATTGCTCCTCCAAATAATCCTGGTCAGCATATGAAGCAATACAATTCTTAAACGTTAAAAAAAACTCCGGCTTTTAGAAGATGTATAGGTCAATGCATACTTGCTGCTGAGTCCGCAATAGATCGGTGTCTGTTTATTAAAAATGACACACGCTTTGACTACATTTTGTTATTTCAGATATTGAAATTCCATGGAATTTTCTTACCTACTTATGGCTTTCCATTTCTATGCAAAGTTGTAATTATATTATCCTTGGAATATTATTCACCAATTAAAATGAATGTATTAATGCTGATTTAAAATATAAAACAAGGATTTTATATGAACTTATGCAGATAATGCTCAATGATACTTCAAAGTCTTTATTCAGACAAAGTGGCACTGAGATAACAAGGTGTAGAGCTGGATGAACACAGCAGGCCAAGCAGCATCAGAGCAGCAGGAAGGCTGTCGTTTCGGGCCTAGACCCTTCTTCAGAAATGGGGCTGGGGAAGGGGGTTCTGAAATAAATAGGGAGAGAGGGGGAGGTGGATAGAAGATGGATAGAGGAGAAGATAGGTGGAGAGGAGACAGACAGGTCAAAGAGGCGGGGATGGAGCCAGTAAAGGTGAGTGTAGGTGGGGAAGTAGGGAGGAGATAGGTCAGTCCAGGGAGGATGGACAGGTCAAGGGAGCGGGATGAGGTTAGTAGGTAGGAGATGGGGGTGGGGCTTGAGGTGGGTGGAGGGGATAGGTGGGAGGAAGGACAGGTTAGGTAGGCGAGGACGAGCTGGGCTGGTTTTGGGATGCGGTAGGGGGAGGGGAGATTTTGAAGCTTGTGAAATCCATTGGGCTGCAGGGTTCCCAAGCGGAATATGAGTTGCTGTTCCTGCAACCTTCGGGTAGCATCGTTGTGGCACTGCAGGAGGCCCAGGATGGACATGTTGTCTGAGGAATGGGAGGGGGAGTTGAAATGGTTCGCGACTGGGAGGTGCAGTTGTTTAGTGCGAACTGAGCGTAGGTGTTCTGCAAAGGGGTCCCCAAGCCTCTGCTTGGTTTCCACAATGTAGAGGAGGCCACAACGGGAACAGCGGATGCAGCACACCACATTAGCAGATGTGCA
>NC_063332.1:76959796-77099507 GCF_021869965.1 Rhincodon typus
CCACAACGGGAACAGCGGATGCAGCACACCACATTAGCAGATGTGCAGGTGAACATCTGCTTGATGTGGAAAGTCTTCTTGGGGCCTGGGATGGGGGTGAGGGGGAAGGTGTAGGGGCAGGTGTAGCACTTCCTGCAGTTGCAGGGAAAAGTGCTGGGTGTGGTGGGGCTGGAGGGGAGTGTGGAGCGGACAAGGGAGTCACGGAGAGAGTGGTCCCTCCGGAAAGCAGATAAGGGTGGGGAGGGAAAAATGTCTTTGGTGGTGGGGTTGAATTGCAGATGGCGGAAGTGTCGGACGATGATGCATTGGATCCGGAGGTTGGTGGGGTGGTACGTGAGGACGAGGGGGATTCTGTTTTGGTTCATATTGCGGGGAGGGGGTGTGAGGGATGAGTTGCAGGAGAGGGGGGAGGAAGGGCGGGGGGTGTTCACGACCACTGGGGGGGGGGGAAGTTGCGGTCCTTGAAAAGCGAGGACAGCTGAGATATACGGGAGTGGAATGCCTCATCCTTGGAGCAGATGCAGCGGAGGCGAAGGAATTGGGAATAGGGGATGGCATTTTTGCAGGAAGGTGGGTGGGAGGAGGTGTATTCTAGGTAGCTGTGGGAGTCGGTGGGCTTGAAATGGATATCGGTTTCTAGGTGGTTGCCAGAGATGGAGACAGAGAGGTCCAGGAAGGAGAGAGAGGTATTAGAGATGGTCCAGGTGAACTTAAGGTTGGGGTGGAAGGTGTTGGTGAAGTGGATGAACTGTTAGAGCTCCTCGTGGGAGCACGAGGCGGTGCCAATACAGTCATCAATGTAACGGAGTAAGAGGTGGGGTTTAGGGCCAGTGTAGGTACGGAAGAGGGATTGTTCCACGTAACCTACAAAGAGGCAGGCATAGCTTGGGCCCATGCGGGTACCCATGGCCACCCCCTTTGTCTGTAGGAAGTGGGAGGAATTGAAAGAGAAGTTGTTGAGGGCGAGGACGAGTTCGGCTAAGGGGATGAGGGTGTCAGTGGAGGGGGACTGTCGGGCCTGCGGGACAGGAAGAAGCAGCGGGCCTTTAGGCCCTCTGTATGGGGAATGCAGGTGTATAGGGACTGGACGTCCATGGTAAAGATGAGGTGTTGGGGACTGGGGAATTGGAAGTTCTGGAGGAGGTGGAGGGCGTAGGTGGTGTCACGGACGTAGGTAGGGAGTTCCTGGATCAAGGGAGAGAAAATGGAGTCGAGATAGGTGGAGATAAGTTCGGTGGGGCAAGAGCAGGCGGAGACAATGGGTCGGGTTTGTGGATTTTGGGAAGGAGATAGAAGCGGGTGGTGCGGGGTTGTGGAACGATGAGGTTGGAGGCTGTGGGTGGGAGGTCACTTGAGGTGATAAGGTTGTGGATGGTTTGGGAGATGATGGTTTGTTGGTCGGGGGCGGGGTCATGATCAAGGGGGCGGCAGGTGGTGGTGTCGGAGAGTTGGCGTCTGGCCTCAGCGATGTAGAGGTCAGTGCGCCATACTACAACTGCGCCTCCCTTGTCTGCAGGTTTTATGGTGGGGTTGGGATTGGAGCGGAGGGAGTGGAGGGCTGCATGTTCTGTGGGGAAGAGGTTGGAGTGGGTGAGAGGGGTGGAGAGGTTGAGGTGATTGATGTCACAATGGCAGTTGGAGATGAAAAGGTCGAGGGAGGGTAGGAGGCCTTGGGGTGGTGTCCAGGAGGAGGGGGTGTGTTGGAGGTGGGAGAAGGAGTCAGTAGAGGGAGGGTTAGGCTCACGGTTGAAGAAGTAAGCGCGGAGGCGGAGGCGGCGGAAAAACTGTTCAATGTCCAAGCCTGAGCGGTATTCGTTGATGTGTGGGTAGAGGGGGACAAATGTGATGTGCTCTGCCTAGTAAAGAAGAAATAAAGCAGAATGCTGGTACTTCAGTAAGGAATTTGGTCAGCACTTGTAACATTACGTGCATAATCCAATATGGAGACCAGAAAATATTGTTTTCTACCACTATGTTCCACTACTGGAATAAAAACTTGCCACAAAGACAACATTGTATGCATCGTTCTATTTTTACCTCCCCAGCATAAATTACTTTCTTCTAAAAAGACTACTCTAAAATCTGTCAGCTCCATACTAAATGCAGCTCACAGAATGTAATGAGGTATGCTGCTCCAAATTTCCCACCCTGCAGTTCCTGAATTAACTTGTCATTGGAAGAGACCTTGGGGTGGCTAAGCTGATGGTTATTTAGCAACACTTGCTGGACTTAATATCTGCTTCAAACTTCTGGGTCAGTTGGAATTAAAACAAAACAGCAGCAATAAGGCTACAAGACCTCTCTTTCACTCCTCCTCCTGGTTGAAATAACCTAATAAAAGCAAAGTCTCAGTATTTTGATACATTGTAAACCCTGATTGACTGATTTTCAATCAAACTGAAGCTTTGCCTAAAAGATCTTCTACAAGTGTCAGCAACTCAATGTTGTCCACAAGAAGCTCAATAGACTGTGAGGAGTCATCAATGTCTATCCTTGGTTTTACAGACCGGTGGTTAATCAGAGCGTTTTTCCCTGTTTTGTAAAATATCAGCTCTGCCAAGTTGTCATTGGTCTGTATGGGTGAGAGTGCATTTGCTCAGGATTAGAAGGGGATATAGTTGAAATTCTAGATTATAGTTTAGATATTAACTGATTTTCCCCTCATTTTTGAGAATACATTTTGGTGTTGTATTAAATAGATAGTTTTCGGTTTATTCAAGAAGAGTGTGAAAGTCTCTCTTATTCTGGATAGCACATTTAAATAGGAAAAATTGGCCACTATAATTGTTGAATATAACCATTTATACTAATGGTATGACTTGTAAAGTATTGAGGTTTGATTATCACCATTTTCCTCCTTTTATGGTTGTGGCAAGATATAATAAATGATTAACATACACAATCAGTAATATAGAAGTATAAATTCTTATCCCTCTAAACATCCCCAAAACACAGCTTTCTCAGGAAATACAATCTTGTGATACTCTTTCAATCACTCTTTAAAAAGAGCAAATAGGTTTCATGCTGAAATCAGCAACAGGGCTTACTTTTCAAAACTGTGGAGATCATCTGGGAAACTTGCTCTTAGTAAGCTTTCCTCCAATTCAGCCTATTTTAGCAGGCTTTCATCCAACAGAATCAGAAACAAGCAAATCTCTCCAAACTTGTCACTGTTAAAATTGAGCAATGCTCTACAGCAAAGCAGGCAGTTATCACTAGTCATGTGTTGGAACACATATATTTATTGATTGTGATTCCTAACTGCTGTCTGGAAAATTAGGGATGGGCAAGAAGTGCTGGCCTAGCCAGAGACAAACACATCCCATGAACAAATAAAGAAAGCCTCACACATTACAATTTATTGATGACAGTGTGAACTTCAAATGCAAGAGAGAGAGGGAGAGTCAGGCACTTTGGAAATAAAAATGACCAGGGAACATACTTTTTTCCTTCTAAAGCTCAAGAAACACGTTTGATTGGATCTTTTAAGATTACAGGAAGTAAACAAACAGTCACTCACTGAATTTAGCAAGTATATCAGTTTCAAATGGTTTGTTTCTGTCAAACAGGTGGATAATTGAGTTTATTTTTCAACAATTAGTTTCAGTTTATTTGTGTGTAATGATCAAGCCAATAATGTATCATAATATTCTATTTAATCATGGTCAATGCAAGGCACTTATGTTGTAAGAATGGTCTATAGTCAACATGAACATGGGTCTATTGCTTTATTAGTGCTTTTATGGCTTCAAACTAATATAAACTGTAAAGCCACGTTGAAGTAAAACAGTTTTAGCGATTGAGTCACATAGTTCTATGTTCTAGATCACTTAGTTTGAAACTTAATGTTCTTTAAACATAAATAATCTCTTTGGAAGTATATAACAAGTCTATGTACTTAAATTACACTGGAATTAAGTTCCATAGACAGTTTTATATAATGATTTCTTGTAAGATAAACTAGGCTGTATAGATTGAAAATGATGATAAGATTTGATTCCCAATAATGTGATATGGTCAAATGAGAATTTTTGTAACCCTAAGAAGGGTTTTTGTAACAAAAGAAGGCTGTATTGTCTTTTCAAACTGATTTTCTAGTTAACTTGCTACAGGCATTAGCAGTTATTATGAAATCACACATTAACAAAGGGTTCCATGTCTTCACGTGCTGCCTCATTATCTTTGTCGGCAGCCATAAACTTAGTAAGATAGTGGATAAAAGATGTAAAGAAAAGAATGATCCTATAAGTGACTAACATTTTCTGGAATCAGTCAGTTTGTGAAGTTCAAACACTTAAAATGTTCATATTTGAGGCATGTAACTTTTCTAGAACAGATTGAATAATTTGGGACAGTTTAAAAACCTTTTCATTGAAGAATTAAGGAGTGAAGGTGGGTGTTTTGGAATTGGTGCCTGGTCATAGGACAGGAAATCTGAAATCCTAAAATTTAAAGTGCTGCAGATGGGGGTGTGGGGTGGGGGTGTTCATTGAATGAGAGACTACCTTCAACCAATTGCACATTTGCATCTTACTAATACCCAACAACTTCAAGCCAGCTTCCCAGTGGCCTGTAAATCCACTGGGGTGAAACCCAGAATACATTAAGATGATGCTGGCATCTCAACTCAATATCACTTTAGGGGATTTAATTCCCTGCACACATCCAAACCTAACTCTCCTGGTCTGTTTAATCTCTCTCACTACTTCTGTGTCTATTATTTACCTTTTTGTGTACTTATTTCAGATTTCTAACATCTGCAGTATTTTGCTTTGTGCTCATTTTCTTAATTGTTTCCTGAGTTTACTTTCCATGTGCCTACAGATGCCTGTGGCCACTGGTCAAAGACAAAAAAAGTTTACTTTACAAGGTTTCTGATTGTTAGATGCCACATTACATTGCTGTACAGTCAGATTTTGGTCAGCACAAGCATATACTTAAAAGCTCAGGGGTGACCACACAACTGTATCGAAGAGAATATCTAATGTACCTTAAACTCATATTACAATCCCTGAATACATCCCATCCCATCTCATTGGCATACCCAGTTGATGGGGTGGAGTAACATGTAAATGTGTAAAGCTAAGACCTCATGAGGCTCATAGCTTTAGGTCAAATAAAATCTGGAGATATGCTTTTTATTAACACCCACTCACTATTTACCCAGTGCTGAACAGTCAGGTTTCCTTCAAAGCAAACACCACTCAGAGGTACTAAGGAAAGTAAATAATTAGAATGTGTTCAGAGTGGGGATTTCAATTTTCACCACCAAGAGTTGCTCAATATACCATCACTGAGTTCTGAAGAACTCAGAGTCAATGGTAACAGTGAAGGTACCAACACCTGTGTATAAGCTGCTTGGCATTGATCTCAACAATCCAGTTTCCTCTCACAGTCCAAAGATGTGCAGGTTAGTTGGATTGGCCATACTAAAATTGTCCGTAGTTTCCACGGATGTTTAAGTTAGATGGACTAGCCAAGGGTAATGCAGAGTTACAGGGAAAGGGTAGGGGATGGGTTTGGGTGGGATGCTCTTTGGAGAAGCAGTGCAAACTTCTCGGGCTGATTGGCCTGTTTCCACACTGTAGGGATTCTATGATGACTGTTGTTGTCAGAGCTCAAATCATGAGGAGGAGACAGCTCCACAAATATCCCCATCCTCAATGATGGAAGAGTCCATCAGATCAGTGTAAAAGATACAGCTGAAGCATTCGCAGCAATCTTCAGCCAGAAGTGCCAAATGGAAGATCGATCTCAACTTCCTCCAGATGTCCCCAGCATCACAGATACCAGTCTCCACCCAATTCGATTCACTCCACGTGATATCAAGAAATGGTTGGAGGCACTGGATACTGCAACGGCCATGGGCCTCACAACATTCTGGCAATAGTACCAAAGACTGGTGCTCCAAAACTTGCTGCTCCAGTACAGTTTCAACACTGGCATCTACCCGGCAATGTGGAAAATTGCCCAGGTATGTCCTGTACTTAAAAAGCAGGACAACTCCAACCCGGCCAATTACTGCCCCATCAGTCTACTCTCGATCATCAGTAAAGTGATGGAAGGTGTCATCAACAGTGCTATCAAGCAGCACCTGCTCAGCAATAACCTGCTCAGTGACGCCCAGTTTGGGTTCCGCCAGGGCCACTCAGCTCCTGATCTCATTTACAGCCTTCGTTCAAACATGGACAGAAGAGCTGAATTCCAGAGGTGAGGGGAGAGTGACAGCCCTTGACATCAAAGCTGCATTCAACTGAGTGTGGCATCAAGGAGCAAAACTGGAGTCAACGGAAAGCTCTCCACTGGTTGGAGTCATAGCTGGCACAAAGGAAGGTAGTGGTTGTTGGAGACAGAACATATAGCAGTATAATGCAGGGACAGGCTGACCATGATGCCATTCTAAACTAATCCCATCTGCTTGCGCATGGTCCACATACCTCTATTCTCTGCTTGTTCGGGTGTCTGTCCAAATGCCTCTTAAACATTGCTATTGTATCTGCTTCTAGCAAAAACAATCCAAGTTTTGTCCTAACTCTTCCCATAGTTACTACGCTCAATCTACTACAGAGAAGTCATCTCAGCTCCAGGACATCTCTGCAGGAGTTCCTCAGGGTGGCGTCCTAGACCCAACCATCTTCAGCTGTTTTATCAATGACCTTCCCTCCATCATAAGGTCAGAAGTGGGGATGTTTGCTGATGATTGCACAATGTTCAGCACTATTCACGGCTCCTCAGATATTGAATCAGTCCGTGTTCAAATGCAGAAAGACCTGGTCAATATGCAGATTTAAGCTGACGAACAGAAAGTGACATTCATGCCACACAAATGCCAGGTAATGACCATCTGCAACAAGAGAGAATCAAATCATCACCCATTGATATTTAATGGCATTACCATCACTGGTTCTCCTACTATCAATATCCTGGGGGTTACCATTGACCTGCTTGTTTCTGGTCAGAAGCTAGGAATCCTGCATCTCCAGACTCCCAAGAGCCTGGCTAATATCTGCAAAGCTTATGTCAGCAGCGTAATGGAATACTCCCCACTTGCCTGGATGACTGCAGCTCCAACAACACTCAAAAAGCTTGCCACCATCTAAGACAAAGCAGCCTGCTTGATTGGCATCTACAAGCATCCACTTCCTTCCCCACTGCTGTTAATTATGTATATATTGTTCAGTATGTGCCATCTACAAGATGCACTTTAGAAATTCACTTGGGGTCTTTAGACAGCACTTTCCAAACTCATGATCCATCTTGAAGGACAAGGGTAGCAGATACTTGGGAATATCACCACCTGCAAGTTCCCCTCCAAGCCACTCATCATCCTGACTTGGAAACATCTCACTGTTCCTTCACTCTCAAGACAGATAGAATCACAGAGTCATACAGTACGGAAACAGATCCTTCCGTCCAACCTGTCTGTGCAGATACCGTAAACTGATTAGTCTCATTTGCCAGTATTTGGCTCATATCCCTCTAAATCCTTCCTATTCATGTACGCATCCAGATGCCTTTTAAATGCTGTAATTGTACCAGCCTCCACCACCTCCTCTGGCAGATCATTCCATACACACACCACCCTCTGTGTGAAAAAGTTACCTCTCAGGTCTCTTTTAAATCTCTTCCCTCGCACCCTATGCCCTCTAGTTTTGGACTCCCTACTGGCCTTGCCACTGATGCCCTCATCCCATGAAAGAATTTTAAGAAACTGTAATCTAAAGTCTAGGTTTCTAAAACTAAAAAGATGTTGCAATACATTGCTGCACAATTGGCACTTTTTAAAGGCACAAGTACATTTCACATTCTACTTTAGTCATTAGTTTGTAACATTTGACATAGACACTGCATTTACTCAGGGCTTCTGATCATTACTCTGGCTGGACTAACAGTACCCACCAGAAAAAGACAAAGCATCTAGGTGTGCCAATATCTTTCACCCTACTTTGTCAACAATATTATTCCTGCCTCCAGACCCCTCCAATTACAAAGCAACATCATAAAGTGGACACAGCCAGTAACATAGCATCTTTGTTTCAGGAGCCTTGGTTTCTCTCACTCATTTAGCACTCGGAGTAATACTGCAGACCACTATGTCTAATGAATTAGGGCATGCTGCATTCTTAAAGGAGGTCCCAACAACGAAAAAGAAGCCAACATTATATATGCAAGGTAGAGTGCATCCAAAGATAAAGTGGACTCTCTTCACATTTCCTGGCTATGTTGGGTATATCAGCACTGGAGAAGCACCTACAATGGCACAGTCTGCCCTTTTACAAGTTAGCAATATCCTGCACCTTTCAAGGACTTTGACTTTTCTGTTTTAAACTCATGTCCAAAACAAACTGCTCCATAATAAAATTGGTGACTCAATCCATCATTACTTCCTTCAATACGTTGTCAGCTTCATCTGCAGTTTTCCAGGAAACCTGAATACAACGGATGTGTCAAGAACAGCAGATCATTTCCAATTTATAACACTGTGCATGGTAATATGCATTATGCCAATGGTAACTGGAAGGGTCTGGAAAGAAAGTCCCTTTATGAAAGTTTATAATTGGTTTCACCAATGTCATTGCAATTATCTTGAGATTGAGATACCCATTACTCACTCATTTTCTTGGAACCCGAATACTTAACCAGTTGGAGATAGCAAGAACTGCAGATGCTGGAGTCAGAGTCGATACAGCATGGAGTTGGAGGAACACAGCGGCTCAGGTAGCATCAGAGGAGTACGAGATTTGACATTTCCGGCCTAGACCCATCAGGATGAAGGGTCTAGGCCAAAAACATCAACTCTCCTGCTCCTCTGATGCTGCCTGACCTGCTGTGTTCCTCCGGCTCCACACTGTACTTACCCAGTTGGTTCATAAGACAATTATTTTCACTAATCAATGTTATTTGCATTAAGTACAGTTGAGAGATAAATATGAAGATCTCTAATTAAGTCCAAATAAATTAAAAAAATCTGGCCTTTCATCCTGCTTGCTGCATACACTTGAGTTTAGCCAGGATTCTGCTGCCCAGATTTTAACTTGTACCAAGTCTTGCTCTCACATCCTGTGCTCATTGACTTACCTGACTGGGAGCCAGTGTATCACCGCAATTTTTAAATTCTCATCCTTGGTTTCAAGGCTTCACCTCTTTCATGGTGTTATGATTTACTCCAATTATGATGCCTTGAACATCATGATTTTGATCACTCCATAACCGGAGGCCATGACTTCAGATTCCTAGACTCCAAACTCTGAGATTTTCTACCTAAACTTCCTTTGCTCTTGAACACTCTCGTCCCCTTTACGATGCTCATCGACACATACCTGTTTTACTAAGTTTTTGATAAACACTTCCTTAAGCATCACAGCGTCAAATGTTTCACAGTGTTCAAATTAAGCATCTTGGGACATTTCACATGGTTTATAGACGTCATAAAACTGGAAGTTAAAAATTGTTTGTTCTTTAACTGCTGCTTTTGTCCTATTTCTGGAACATACTGGGTAGCACAAACCTTCTAGGATAATGAAGGAAAGCTAAGCTTTAATTTAATCCATATATTGGCAGAAACAGCAAACTGCATCAGCTAGAGGGCACTAAAAATGACTTCGCTACAAGAAGGCAGGGCAGAATTTTATGGGCTACTCACAGACAAGAAGAGCTGGAAATTAGGACACATGTCAGCCAAGATACTCACCCTTGCCTCATGCTACTGGCAGCAGGGGAAGCATCATATGAACTGCCTCCATCGACTTACTGTGGCCGTTCAGTGGGCAATGAAAACTGCTCTGGTGTAACAGGCAGGAGTGGCCTGGGTCCAACGTGTAGCCCAGCAGATTTAACACTGAGGAAAGGTCACCAGACCCAAAACGTTAACTCTTTTTTCCTTCACAGATGCTGCCAGACTTGCTGAACTTTTCCAGCAACTTTGTTTTTGTTCCTGATTTACAGCATCCGCAGGTCTTTCAGTTTTTAACAGTACAGACTGCTGGTCAGTGCAAAGGGGGAAGACTGCCTACTTCCCAGGCCCCCTGTGCCTATTGGAGGTTCCCACCCCAAGTTTTTGACTCCCCACATCCAACAGCCTGCCCCGTGTTGTCCAAAATGGCCCTCTAACCCACTTGTACGTGGGTTTTGGGGCATCAGGTTCCTATCCCTTCTGGGCCTTCTGCAGTACCAGTAGGGTCACTGACCCTGGTGTGGCACAGAGAATGGTACCTCTAACTGGCTGGCGGTTCTGTGAAGCTGGATCTCTCACTGGAAATGGATGGAAGTTCTGTCTTATACTAAAGGGCCATTGCTCGAAAACTATAGGAAGGAAAGACAGCCAAGTGAAGATGGGCTTTCCCTCAGAAATTTGTGCTCCGGTGCAGAGAACCCCTAGCCTATAATACAGACCATTATGTTATCTTCCCTTGTATGAAGAAAGGATCTTCGTTTACAGGTGAACACAAACTAAACTAATTCCAATTACTGTCTTTACAGCAGTATTCTCTGGTTCATTGGAGATCACTGAATAAATCAAATGTTGAAAAGGATGGAACCAATATCTGGAAAGTAAGTACAACACTGTTTACAAGTTTACTTCAGTAAATTAAAAAGCTATGGGAGCAGAGGTGGTCTACCTATTATACATCTCAATTGCAGAAATTAGAAACTTAAAAACATTATACTTATTATTATAAATTACATATAAATCAAAACTAATAAAAGTGATACACAGCTTGAAACTTAAGCACAGAAAAGCAAACATAAGGACCACAAAGAACAGAATATAAATTATTCCTCTTTGTTTCTAGTGTTAATTAGTGTTGAAAACCATATAATTTGAGAATTTCTGTCTTCCACCCACCTATTTATCGTTCAGAAATAGGTTACACCATTCCCCTACCTGAGCAGTACACAAGACATGTTCATTATTTCTGCAATGAAGGCATGCTAAAGATAGTGCCAAGCTGAGTTGCATTCACTGAACATATTCCATTATTAAATGGAATGATAAGCTGAGTTTTCAAGAACTTAGCCCACAAAGTGTGGGACAGGACTTCCACCTTTCATTGTCTTGACCAGACCAGTTTCAGAGGAAATGCTTTCAAGGGAAGAGCAATGTTTCTGTAGCTGTTGATAAAGGTTGCAAAGATGTTAAATGATCCACAGGGTCTGAAAGACCATAGCAATACACTAAATGAGGACTGAGGTCTTCACCAGGTAAATAATCAAAGGATACTTCTGGTATTCCTTCCCTGCAATTGCCACTATTGAGACCATTATAAGCACCATCAGTCATCTGGATTCACATGCAACAAAGGAAGAATCACCAGCAGTTTTGCTAGAAAAGGAAATTCAGTTCAGAGCAGTGAAATGGTGGGAGTATTCATGGTCCAGTTTTACACCCGTTATCAGCATCAAATACGTTGACTTCAGGGGGGACATAGGGAGAAAATCTACCCATTACATCTACACATACAGATCCTCAGCTGTATAATTGCTAAGATGGCTACAACAGCACTCTCCAAAATCCCTGCTTTATATCAGAGTCTCTTAACGAACACATAAGAGCAATTGCACAGTATCTTCCATTATCACAGGACATCCCAAAGTGCTTTAGAGGCAATAAAATATCTTAGAGGTGTTGAAACTACTGCAACGAAGGGAATACAAAAAGCAATTTGTGCAAGAGCTTCCAAAAACAGCAAGATATTGACAGGATAAAACAGTTCTTTGTGATGTTGATTGAGGGATAAATATTAGGCAGGACCAGAGACAGTTCAGAATAGTTCCATGGGACCCAAGGGTGCAGACAGAGGCTCAGTTTGAAGTGCCATTTGGAAGATGATAGCACTCTCTTGGTGTTGGTCTGCCAGTTTCTGATGTTTGTGCTCAAATTCTGGAATGAGGTTTGAATCACAACCTTCCGATTCAAATGCAAGCAGGCTATCAATTGAGTCAAAGCATACACATACAGAATGTGGTGTTTTGTGTGTGAATTTTATAAACAAAACAAAATTTAAGTTATTTATCATCAAATATGGATGTAAATACGCAGAGGATAGCATGATAATCTACTATAGAAAAGTTAAATGCAGTATGAAAAGCACTAGTGAAAAGCACAGCAATTCATTATGAAAAAAGTGGTGGGCACCGAGTAGAGTGCCCACCTCTATCACACTGTGTTAACTCAACTTTAAATTACATTAATGCATTTATGTAGCTCCAGCTGGTACTTTGTCCCATTTGTTCCTGCCTGGTTGATGCTTCACCACTATAAAGCTAAAAAAAAAGTACTACAAACTTTTATCTCACTGAAGAGATTTCAGGTCAATTCACATCCAATGTGTTCTGAAAACTCTGCTCACAATTAGACTGATAATTTCCACAGTAGCAGCTAAGACAAGAAAACATTCTAAAAGAATCAACAAATGTTCTAATTAAAACAACCCACAACATTCTAAAAAAATTAATTCACTCCATTTCCTAATGTCAACAGGTGTTTTAGAAAATTATATGGTGCAAATTCACATCCAGATCTGCAAATTTGCTTAAAAAGCCTAATTATTTCTATGGCCACACCATTGACATGTAGCAGCTTTTGATGAAATCATTTTCTTTTAGATATATTGTTTCCAGACACATGGGCTAACAGTGGCAAAACCATTACTTCTTTCCATCCTACAAGCCTGGTGTTCCACAAAGAAAGCCATCAAACACATAGAGCTCGACCCCATATACACTCCATTGCGAAGGAAAACCGGAAGTGAGGTAATCCAGCTCAACGGAGTGAGTTTAAATAAACAGGCGGGAAAACACAATGGCACTTCATCAGAGGCTGCACTGATGAGGTTACCCAGCAAGGTAATGAAACATCTGCGGAACAAACCAGCTCGGCGACCCAACCAACCACAAGATGTGGAAGAGGTTTAAGGAACAGTGGAGAAATTTCAATGGGGACAGCAGTGACTCTTTTAGTGGGAGAAATGCTATGTCCACTTCCTCAATTGTAGGGTTGAGGGTAATAGGGGTTACAGAGAGAAGGCACACACTGTGAGTGGATGGTCAAAGATTGGGAATTGAGGATTACTCTGTTTAATAGTGTAACTGGTCATTTTCAGAGGCTGAATGAAGTTCATATACAATTGGTGGAGTTTTGAGTGTGGACAATGGGAGGAGTGAGACATCTCACTGCAATTCAGCTGTATGGATGAGACCCAGAGGTGCAGGTTCTCTTGTCACTGTTTGCCTGTGCATGGTCAGGAAGGAGAGATCATAGTCTGAGCAAGATACAGCCCAGATGAGTACACCATACTTTTAATTAACCAGCACCTCCTGCAATTTTTGTTTTTGTTTTGGATTTCCAGCATCCACAGTCCTTTAGGATTTTTTGTGTCTCATAAACGCAGTCTTCCTATAACTTCAGGAGCAGAATGAGAAAAAGTAACAAGGGAAGCTCTGGGCAGTCAATAGCCACGGCCTTGAGATCAACAGCAGCCAGCACTAGATGGAGTGGCTGATTAGGATGCAAACATCTGAAGAAGGCATAGAGAAAGGTCAATGGTGCAGCATCGAGTCTTTATGTCAGATTTCCAGCATTGCTTCATTTATAGGAAAGTGCAACATTCCCCCTCAAAGGAGCATAAAAGGGTAAACCTCCCTAAGTGGATATACATGCATATGAGGCTTTTCTGGCCATGACCATCACTCTGTATGGGGATTGTAACAGTTTACAAACTTTGGAACTTCCAACCAAACTTAAAGGCTGTGGTAAATGCTAATAATTTTGTAATTTTTAAATTCCTTCGTGGGATGAGTACCTTGCTGGCAAGACCAGCAGGGGTAGTCTATCCCTAGATGTCCTTGAGAATGTGATGGTGATTACAATATAGTACAAGTATTAGCAAGATGTAGCAATATTACATGGATCTGATCCATGCTGCATTTGACATAGATATAGAGATTAGGAATATTAGATACCAAAATAGGAAAAAAAAAACATTTTACCTCTCTCATTTAGTACTACAAACCTCCAATACTAACCACGTTGATATGTCTCATCTGGTAAGGTTCTGCTCCTTCAAATATAAAATCCTTAGTATAAAAAGATAGCATTTTCTCATTATCTCTGAAAGATTCCTCTCTGTTAATGAATACAAATGAACCATTTTACAAACATTTACTTTTTTTTATGAAAGGTAATTTCAGTTGCATATCATATTTTCTTCAAATACAAAATTGATTCAAAACAAAAATTTATGGCTAAAGCATTTATTTTTAAAACCCAGTTTCTAATTATGCCATCATGGAGATAACTTACATCCACACATCCACAATCAGCCCTGTGGATGAATGGTTCCCATTGGATCTTTAGTAAAGTATTTGTTATCTCTAGACTCAGTAGCTCGACAATCTCCCATTTGATGTTGTTGACTTGCGTGCCAAGCTGGCTTGTTTTCATTCAGATATTTCGTCATCATGCTAGCTGACATCATCAGGCTAGCTGACATCATCAGTGAGGCTTCCAATGAAACAATGTTATTCTACTCCGCTTGGAATTTATACTGTCTGGTCTGTTATGGCGAGAAGTGTCATTTTCAGTTTTGATCTGTATGGGTTTGTATATGGGGTCCAATTCTATATGTTTGTTGATTGTATATTCTTCACCTGTAATACATCCATATTCAAACCCATACAGGCCAAAACTGGAAATAGAGGAGATCAATATTACTTAAGTAGAGCAAGACTATGCAAAGCTAGAGAACCAAGGGATTTGGGAGCCTTTGTCCATGAATCACAAAAAGCTAGCATCCTAATTCAGCGATAATACGCAAGGCAAATGTTGGCCTCTCTTTCAAAGGGAACAGAGTATCAATGTAGTAAGATCTTGCCAAAACTATACACGAAACTAGTCAGACCAAAGCTGGAATACAGTGAACACTTTAGGGGCCCTTTACTACGCAAAGATATGTTGGCATTGGAAGTTGTCCAGAGAAGGTCCACTCGGCTGATACCAAGTATGAAGCGACTGTCTTATGAGATGAGGTTGAGTAGATTGGGCTCGTAGTCTTTAGGATACAGAAAAGTGAAAGGCAACGTTATTGAGCCATATAAGATTCTTAGGGGACTTGACAGGGTAGATGTGGAAAAGTTGTTTCTCCTTGTGGGAGAGCCTAGAGCAGAGGGTATCTCGGAATAAGCAGTTGCGCACATTTAAGACAGACATTGGGAGGAATTTTCTCTCTCTAAGGGTGAAATTCTTTACTGCAGAGGGCTATTGAGGCTGGGTTATTAAGTATATTCAGACCTGAGATAGACAGATTTTTAATCAAGGGAATCAGGGTTATGGGGAAAAGACAGGAAAGTGGAGTTGGGGATTATCAGGTCAGCTAATGAGCTCACCGAATGGCAGAACAGACTTGATGGGGTGAATGGTCTACTTCTGCTGTGATGTCTATAGTTTATTCTGTCTGCAGCATCTGACACAGCTGATTGTCCAAGTTTCTCCTCCGATCACCTCTTTGCTGTTGAAGGAATTGTTCTGGTTCCATTCTTACCTAAGTAATAATCAATGCCCAATAATCAATGCCAAAGAATCACTTGCAATGGCTTTTCTTTCTACTCCTGCACTATTACCTCTAGTATTCTCAAAGGATCAATTGTTGGTAACCTCCTATTTCTTATTTACAGGCTGCTTCTCTGTGACATTATTTGAATACACAGGATCAATGAATGCAATGTGTTAACTTAGTTTGTTCTGATTTCTGCAAATTTTTGTCTGACTCAAGCACAAGATCTGTGGTAACTCCCACACCACAACATATCACCTGCTCAACCATTATTCATTAACGGGTTGAGGCTAGGTAGCATTTATTGTCCATCCCCAATTGCCCAGAGTCAACCACATTGCCTAGTCACATGTAGGCCAGGCCAGACCAGACCAGGGAAGGACGGCAGTTTCCTTGCCTAAAGGACATCAGTGAACCAGATGAGTTTTTCCTGATAATCGACACTGGATTCGTGGTCATCATTAGATTCTTAATTCCAGATATTGAATTCAAATTCCACCAGCTACTGTGGCAGGATTTGAACCCAGGTCCCCAGAATGCTATCCAGGTCTCTGGATTAACAGTCCAGCAAGAATACCACTATTCCAATGCCTCCCCCTATTTACTTAATTTGGATGTTAAATATTTTAATGCTGTATTGCTTAACTGTACTCTTCAGCTCTAATAATGTCTCCTGATTTAAACCAATTGGCAAATCTGAAGAAATGCCCACCAAACACCAATTTGTTTTCCTGCAATGTCAAACTTCACGTCTAATACATAGAAACAAGTTGAAAGAGCTCCAAATCTTTAGGTTTTACCTCCATTGATCACCGCCCTTCTCGTGCAGATCTACTCTTTTCTAAACGGTTACTGACCTCGCTCATATATTGCGTAGAAGCACAGCTGCCTCCTTGCTACTTGCACCTGCCTTCTTGCCGCACACTCCTCCCAGTCCCTGAAGCTGCACAGGGTTCCATTTTAATCTCACTATAATGGATAGTTTTTTAGACAACACTTGCACTCAACTTGTACCATTTTTAGGAACAGCAAGTGAGAAATGTTAAAGCATAAAAGCATAAGGCATACAAAGATGGGAATAGTAAGGGTTTTAGAATGAATGGAGTGTTTGGAATTAACTAATTACATGACTTTTTTTTTGTCTTCAATCCATGGTGCAATGAGAGCAGCTAATATTTAGATTTTATATCGGAATTTAAGCTCAAGGAGAATCTGACAGTGTAACAGATCTTTATAGTGGTGCATACATATAAACATAAGTGCAACATGTGCAGGGGCACACCATCCTTTCCAGGACACAAGCCAACACTTCTTTGACATATATTGTCACTCCTCTATTATCACCAGGTCAAAATCCTAAAGCTGCCTACCTATTACCACTGTGATCTTCACCACAGACTATAGCACACCACTTTCTCAGGACTGAATGGAATAGAATGCCAACCTGTTGGTGCCTCCCACATTAACGGACTTGACAGGGTAAATACTGAGAGGATGTTTCCCCTCATGGGAGTCTAGGACCAGAGGGCACAGACTGAGAATAAAGGGATGCCAATTTAAAACTGAAATGAGGAGGAATTTCTCCTCTTAAAGGGAGAAGTGTCTTTGGAACTCCTTGCCACAGACAGCTGTGGGGACAGAGTCCTTCAGCAGTAGTGAAATCAAGAGTTATGGCAAAAAGGTAGAAAAGTGGATGTGAGAATGATCCTAGTGAATGGCAGAGCAGGCTCAATAGGTTGAACAGCCTACTTCTGTCCCTATTTCTCACGATCTTATTCAGAGACTGATATAATCCATACACTTTTACACATCTTAGTGCAATTTACTGAAACTTTAGATTAGTTGTTGCAACATTTCATGGTAGTATTTAATTAAATCACACAGGTTTAATGTTAGATTTTATTGAACAAAATACAGATTATAAACATATTCAGTATGTGTCCATTCCTACCAGTCCCCATTAATGGGTACATTACATTTTAATCAAAGTGCACTGTGGATTTACACACACAGGTATGCTACTATTTAAACTACTCCCCAGCTTTCCCATTCTATAGTTTAGGATTGCATGCCAAATGTTGACATCTTGGCAGTTTTACATGCTTTCAACACAGATTAATTCAATGATCTTTCAGTCCTGCTTAGACACAAAAAAATGCCAGGCAATGATGAAACATTATCAATGTTGTTGACCAGAATTACAATATTTTGTCCTTGTATGTCTAACATTATCTTGAATGCATTATTTTTTAATCTTCTGGTACTATATGACATTTGGAATTTGAATGTAAGTGTTATTTGAAGTGCATGTTAACTAATCTTTCCATGCACCAAAGCTTTCTTGATATCTGAGCAGGTTATCTCATTTCACTGATACAAATGACAATATCAAACCCATGTTGGATAGCTTGCCTTCCACTGCCATCATAAGTATTTAGGGCTATTGAAAAAGTCCTTTTCAGTACATAGCTACTGAAGTATAGTTCTGGCACCTTTAAAATCTCCAATTTAGAATTTAATTTTTACAGTAGCTGAAAAATCTTGAAGCAGATCTTGATGTACATTTAAACTTTTCCAATACTGAAAAGGCTTTGCACTTTCTCACATATCAATTTACATTACAATGCGAACAGTTGATTTCTGCATATTGGTATTGTAAACAATGCAAGAAATGTACAGAACCTCACTATACCAAAACTGTTATACAAGGTAATTACTGTTGAACAAAAATGTTTTCTGTGATATTACATTTAGCACAAAGAAATCCTGTGCTAATATCTTCAATTCAAAAGATTCTGGTAATGTAGAAAGATGCATTCAATGAAACAGACAAATAGTACCATCAAAACATTTACTTTTGCAGCATTGATTTATTCAAGGTGTGCAAACTAGGATATATAAAAAGGTATAAAGCGTGCACTGAATGACAAGTACAGGGATGTGCTAATAAAAATATCATTGAATTAACCTCAGATTGTAACATTTAATTTGTTATTGCAACAATGACAGCAGTATTATAGATTGATTAAAATGTGTATGCATTAAAAAGACAGCTTGCCAGTAAAGGGCTAACTGGACTTTTTTTTTTTTTAAAAAAGTCAGCATCCTTCTTCAGCATTCAAAAAGGAGTAGAGTTTAAAAAAAACTGCAGTAATGTGTTGATTGGAAGGCAATTGTACAAGTCATGGCACCACATATAGAAATTAGATTATTGCTAGTAGGTGCAAAACATGGATAGCATTGAATTTGAGCAATTTGTTCCGTCCAAATGTGCCTTGTCTTGTTGCTTCAAATTGCACTAACCCAGTTTTATTTCTCCCCCCACAATGACAGCCATTGAGTTACATCATAAGGTTCCAATTAATAACAGCAAAAGAAATAAAATAAATAGCAACAAAAACAAAGTTGCTGAAAAGCTCAGCAGGTTTGGCAGCACTGGTGAGGGGAAAAAAAACAAAGTTAAGATTTTGGGTCTGGTGACCCTTCCTCAGAACTTTGGATCACCGGACCCAAAACGTTAACTCTGTTTTTCTTCTTCACAGATGCTGCCAGACCTGCTGAACTTTTCCAGCAACTTTGTTTTTGTTCTCGATTTACAGCATCCACAGTACTTTCGGTTTTTAAAATAAATAGCAAAGCTGCCCACACTTCAAAAGGAAAGGACTTAACAGTGGTTTTTGTTTGGAGACCAAACATAATCAATATTGTTGCACAAACATCCAAACACAACAATGTGCTTAAACCTTGAATCAAAGGTGACATGCTAGCAGGAAAGCTACAAATAAAGACTGAAGAATGAATTTGTCAAATTACTTCTTTGTTGCTTGTAATTCAAACCAAAAGATTTAACAGACAAAAAGGCCTTTTCACTAAAGGGAGTGAATGTATAAACAGCTGAAAACCATTGCTTTTCTGTATCCTCACATCTGAAGGCCTAATAAGTTGAGTGCAAAAGTTTTGATGATTAGTTATTAGACCTCAATGAATCAACCAGTAGCTGGAATGTATAACAGAAACAAATGCAAAACTGGCAAGATTTTGAATTGAACAAGAAAAAAAAATTAAACACAAGCACAAGTTAACTCCAGTATATGTGGGACAGAAGGTATAGGTACAGATTTCAGTCTTATCAGAACGGGCTTTGCAGGTGGTAGCCTCAGCCATTTGCCTATTCCTCCCCCTACACTGCCAAATGTTTGGTAGATACGTAGACGGTCATATCTTAGTTAGATGCAAATAGGGGAAATATGGTCTCTCTTCAGAACAATATTCTCAAGTGTATATATGCACACCAATGTCAAAACTAATATTTAAAGTCCAAAGCTTTCTTCCACATGCCTACACAAACTCCCAATCAAGTAACAAACATTTTTAAAAAATGGATGCTCCATAGGCCCAAATAATTCAGTTTCATCCAAAAAATTCAATAAAGAAACTCTGCAAATCTTTCTTCAACATCTAATACAGTACCTCAGTTTTGAGTTACTTGAATATCTCCTGGTTAATTTTGAATTTATAAACTACACAAATATTTTGAACTTGAATAGGAATAGTATTGCCCTGTGATTATTCTGTTATGCACATTGGTGAAATGAAATCATACATTGACTGACACGACTGCCAACTGAGACCAAAATTTCAGCTTTCCCCATTCTACCCCATTGTTTATTCACATCACTTGACCATTTCAGCTGAACCTGAGCAAGAATTTTGACAAGGGCCATCATCGTTTATAAGCATCGTTATACACACCGTTAATAGTGCAAATGATTTGCTGGCAGGGACCTCGTAACATTGTTTCAGATTCAACATAACTCCAGGGCTAACTGTGCTACACCAAACAACAGTTAAACATTTATACAGCACACATGGACCAACAGAAGATTATCCATCATAGGTAAACTCCTTGCAATTGTTTAATTGACAAATACAAATTAATGCTCAACCATTCAAGTGGTTAAAAAACACCATCAGATATTCTGCCTAACAAACTTTTACTAAGTGTGGCCATTTTAGACACTGCATGCCAACCGACAAGGTTTCAGCCTGATCCAAACTTTAATTCCTGTAGATAGAGTATCAAGACAGAATGTGAACAAAAAGGAACATATCAGGAGGCCTTTGTATGTGGAGTTTTAAAAAAAAAAGACAAAAGAAAGCCATATCTACAGGGCTTAAAATTCATTCATCTCCCAGATACAAATGTTTACAGAAAACTGGAAAATAAAATGGAAACATGAACTGCAAACTGTAAATATTGATATCTGATTAGTGCCTATGTCAGTTTGTACTGTGTAATCAATACAATGAGCAAAAGTGTGAAAGTCACACCAATTGGTGGACTTAAGGTATTGTGAAACCAATCGTTTTAGTGGATAATGTTACTGTTGCACAAGTAAGTGTTTTTCTGAGTGAAGAGTTTATGTAGAGATACAATTTATGATCCAATTTGCTGATAATAACCTTATCACAAGTCTGCTTCAAGTTGCGTTGCCTTAGGAAACAAGTGCCTGTCCAACAAATGTCTATCCTTTTACTAACACAATGTTCTTTTGCAATGAAAGGGATTACCATTTTGATTGCATAATGGAAGATCTTATGTTGTCATTGATATAATTTGAGTAGTTATTTATTGAGATAAAAACTTGGAAGCGACTAAAAATGTTATGGCTGCTGAATTTGTACACAAAGTTGAAATTGCAACAGGACATCACAGAAAATCAGGAATATTGCGTTATTACTGGTTTTTCTGGATTCTCAAGGCATGGTAGACTAATGCAAAATTGACCAGTGTGAAGAATGGAGAAAGATAGTGTCTTTATAGAACATAATTGAAACGGTTTACATAGATCAGATAAACTTACAATACATGAATAAATAAATTGAAGAACACTAGCTGTTGGACAAGTGATTATTCAGGGACTCTTACAAATGACAATTATTATTGTCAATAATGAATCGGATTGAAATACTTGAAAAATTATAGCACACCATTGGCATGATGGCATTAATTTATGTAATTAAAAACAGCTTCTCCAGAGATCCACATCATTCCACATGAACAAAAAGATGAAGCGATACTTGCTTTTATGTTATTGGTTGAGGGAAAAATGTTAACCATGAAAGAGAGAGAACACCTGGTTTTCTAGTGTTTTGGAATCATTACTTGATTAATTAGACATCTTTGTGTGCTAATCTTGTCCTTTTGCAAGGTAATAGTAACCACATCAATTCTCAAGAGTTCTTGAGGCAGAGCTACTATGTAGCAACCAATAGGATTACTGACAAGTCATGGGTCAAAGATAGTCATTGCGATCTTGATACCTGTGTATAAATCCCTTCCATTGTGGGCTTTAAAAATTGGAAACCTAGAAATACAAAAAAGTCACTGCTTTTGAGGAAAATTGGTCTCTCTAGAGTTGCATCTTCAAAGCGAAGGCTCAGGATATATTTTATATCTGGTGCTCCATTAGAAACAGTCTATTCCTTTGTACAAAATCTCGATTGTTTATCCAATGCTCAGTAGGGAGGCCTGAGAACTAAAGATTGCAGCATGATAATAGGAGTGAGACTAGTGAGGATTGTGGATGTCAAATGATACTAACCTTCTCACTGATGAGTTAACAATAGTTCTTGATATGAAAAGGAAAGAAAAGAACTTAGTGAACTAGGAGGTCAGCTAAACATTGAAAGGTGGTGCTCAACATTTATGTTGTCAGAATTCCAAGAACAAATTCTAATAGATTAGAAAAGGTTCATTTATAGGTATTGTACACATTTCATTTGACAACCAGAATACCAGGGAACTATAAAAATTAGCAAATGGAGAGAAAAGGCTAATATAAAAAAAAGCTTGAATGGAATCTAAAAAACTACAAGGTGTTTTTATTAATATATAAATAACATGTGGAAATGGCCAATTTATTAAAATACTCTCCATCTGGTACATATTGGAAGGAGAGGTCAAAATACAAAGTCTCAGTTACACAATAAGTTAAAAGGAAAACCTTACTGGATTTAACCTAGAGATTGTTTTAATAAAACGGTACTGGAGAGAATAATTGGACTCATGATAAATCCCTAGAAACTGATATCTTGAAGAAACTATTCAGTTGAATTAATCAATTTTCTTAAACTCTAGATCTAGAAATTGTGCTATATAACCATGAAACTGCATAGATGCAAATCTGTGGATTTAACATTTGCTGTGAGCTAGTTAGTGGAACTCGGCCAGAATAACAGATGTAGTTATAGATTTACCTGAACTTACAGTTCAGTTATGAAGACAGGTCGCATAAATCTCTTTTTCATTATCTAGAGTTTAAAAGGTTGAGGATTCACAATCAAGAATGCAAAATAATGGGATTTAACTAGGTAGGTACAGATGAAATTAGAGCTTTTACAATAATTGCGAAAGATGATATTCTCAAAATTAGAACTAGGCCAATTAGAAGTGAAATCACGGAGCACTTGTTCACATAAGGATGTGAAAATCAGGAATTCTTCAAATCTTTCCTGCTCCCCAACATCACTACCAAAAAAAAAAAAGCTATGTTTACAGGATCAATTGAAATTTTCAAGCAAGAGAGCAGAGAGAAATAACGTTTCTGTTGGGTACAGGTTTCAAGGGAGCCAAGGCAAACAGTTGAAATATAGAAAAGCCATGATCCAACTAATTGCTGAAATAGCCTGAAGGGGCTAAACAGTCAACCACATTTCCTTTTCCCAAGAGCAGTGTTGTTCCACACAACTGCAATGTGTATCATTATGACAAAAGTATTTTCAACAAGTTTTAAAATAAGAAAATAAAGCATGTCTTGCTCACTGTCACTGACAATCTTGCTTACTACAGGCTCACATTGATTTGTACTGTTCAAGTTATTTTTTATTTTATGTAGCCTGATCCTGTCCTTTTTATATAGTCTGGTGCTCCAGATTCCGATCTTTGTTTGACTTCAGTGAAAACAAACTTTCTTGGGTAGTAGGGGAAATCAGATTACAGCACTATGCCTAACTATTGTCAGTTTAATATTTGGGTCTGAAGACTATTTCAAACCATTTACTAATTTCTTGATCAATATGTTGGAATTTCAAAGCGTTGGCAATCATTGTGAAAAGGAGTTACTTGCAACACTCAAAGGAATTGTGCCATCACAAAACAGGTGCTCAGATGTACAAACTGCAAAACTTATGAATGCTGAGAGTTAAACATTAAACTAAAACAAAGAACTGTGGATGTGGAAATCAAATAAAAACAGAATAACACCATGTTGTGCTGGCAATGGTAGATAGTTTGGTCTTTCCAGTAAAAATAATTTGCTGACCAGCTGCTCACAATCTTTAGCAGTAATCACTAGTGAACGATTAAAGCAAAGAAAAAAAAAGTGTGGAGATGCTCTAAGCTAGAGAAGACCACCTTCGCAAAGGAAGATAGAAAGTGGGCAAGAGCTGAAAAAAAAAAGGGAAATAACAGTGAATCTTGCTGACAGCTAATTCCTTGACATTGAGGCTCAAGTAATTTCTGTGGTGCGAGACATTTTTAAGATCCAAGTGCAGGATCCTGTCTATGACGGTGTTTCTTGCATTCCTCCTGCACCCAAGCTCAAAATAAATGCCTCTCAGACCTTCTCAGATCTGGGAAGAGCAGCTCCCTAAAGATTTCTGTGAAATTATGCCATCTTGAACTTTAGTTTCAGAATGAGAGTTATTCATTAATCTAGAGAGGATTCTGTCTGGAAATACACTTCTACACTCAAAGCTTTCTTGAACTAGGATGCAAATTTCAAGAAAGTGACTCACTTGAACCTGTGAAACAGGAGAAACAGTAAGGGCATCTGAAATGAAAGGCACAGATATTTGACAATCTCAATCACCCAACCATCTAGGGGGACAATGTTTGTCTGAGGGCCACCACATGCTTTTATTGGCTAGTTTAATACTTAATCTAAGTTTGGTAAGACAATGGGAAGTTAATGACAGCCAAATTCTGCATTAGCACCCTCAAGTCTGACAGTCATCAGGCTCAAATAGTATCAAGACCAATTCATTTCAGTAAAGTTAGATTATCTTTGTCTAAGTCTTTATTGTTGAAAGAAAGAGACGGTTAAACTTTAAACATCTTCACTAAAGTCAAACAGAATCTCTGCAACTAAAAGGTCAAAACTCTATTGCTGAGGCTACGGTGGGAAGGTGTAGGAATTCCAAACAAAATCTGATTAGCACACGACTTACAAGTAAATAGCATAAATGCATTTTGCTTCCCAAAAGTCTTTCCTATCTAACTCAGTCCAAGATCTGTTGATAAATCCAACAAGCTTTAGTTAATTCGTGCAGCAAAACAGTCCAGAAGTCTTGGCCAGTATTATCATTGAAACTGTAACACCTAACATTAACGCTGAAAAATCCTGCAATACATTTAGAAAAGCCTCTTTTATACAAGAAGACCGTTTCAAGATATCACTTAAATAGGTTCCATGGATTAAAAAACAATTATTCTAGAGAATTAGATAATAAGAGAATAAAGAATATTGACCATATTTTCTTACATTTACAAGACTTGGATATAACAAGTTCATAGGACAACTGTGTACGGAGGATCAACAGAAGTAATTTTACATACCATGGATTTTCCCTCCCTCAACAAATTCAAATGGCCAAAGAAACCTTTGGCTGAGCTTGAGGCTGGCTTTATAGAAATCGTGTATTATTACTAGGCAATGTAAGCAAGTGCTACAGGTGTTAGTCATAATAAACTCATACGTAATATAGATCTTAAAGTTAGAAAAGCACACTAAATTGAGATCCAGGATAATCTGATTGCAGAAACATTCCAGTCAAATAATAAGACTCCCTTTAAACTTAACTGAGAAAGATAATAACTAGAAAATTCAAAAAGTACCAAGGTGAACAATGTAAAATGAGGTTTACAAAACACTGACTGCACAAAAGGCTATAAAAATATGGTTAATGAACTGTCTCTGGCTGCCTTTCTTCTTTTGTACTGCAGTGACTTTTGTTTGGAAAGGTAAACAAAGGAAAAATCTGTAGGAAGTTTCCTATTCCACTAGATCTCCATCAATTTTTAAAATGTTCCTTACTTTAGGAGCTCATCATAAAAAAGTGTAAAGTAAACAATTATAACAACAGAAGCAACCAATTGCCAAGATAAATTTTTGGAGAGAGGGAAAACAGGAAGGTGACATAATACAGTTTGCTATTTTAAAGCTCAAGGTTTCTTGTGTGCAACACCTTTATACCCCAATCTGATGTAGACCATCTTAGGAATGTGAATTTAGAAACAAAGTCAATAAGAGAACAATAAATATTTTGTAGAGGGTAAAAACCTAAAGACAAAAGAAGCCTCAAATTTGCAAACAGAAATGTTAGTTGTCGGATTTTAAATTAAGAAGCACTTTGATTTGATTAGTACTGTATAAACCAAATCTAATCTGATCTGAACCATAATCTAAACAGTATGAGATTAATAGACACTTGAACCAACATAGTACATCAAACACAATATGTTTTTAAACTCTATAGTATACAGAAATGAGATTTCAGTTTTGAGACGGAGCACTTTTTGTTCCTTTTAAAGTTATAAGCCATCCAACAGGTTTACTCACTTTGTTAAGATACTCAAATCTCTGGCAGAAATACCATTCTATTCCATCTAATACATTTATTGTATTCCCATAAATGATATGATTAAAACAAAAACACCAGAATACATTCCAAAAAACCATACAATATACTTGATTAACAACGATCAATATGATCCTTTAGTACTATCCAGCTATAGGTGTCTTCCCATTATAGAATATAAACCTAAACAATTAAATGCTGCCAAATACAATACTGCAGCATTTAAAAGGTGACTGCTCACGAGGTCCAAATTCATCTTGAAACTAATTTCATTGTATATTAAAATAAAGTAACGCATGTCTGTGATTTGTTCCCCCACTTTTGATCTTTCAGTAGACAGGACCTTATTACATATGCAAAAATCAGAATCCATCATCATTTGGTGCTGATAAAACTGAAATGAACCAAGTTAACCAAGTCATATTTTCTGTGATATACATCCACTACACACCAATCTGTTTTTTAAAGGGAAACTAATATTTAAAAAATTATGAGTCTGTAATGCCGTATTATTTTCATTTACATTGAGATAGACACATTATCAGCCAGAATACAATCAATTAATTCCACCCTAAAATCCAGTGAATTAGTAGTCATTTTAGACAGACAAACTTCAACTTCAATAGTTTTAGAAGCAGACGGGGAAGAGGGAAGATAAATGACCTCTTCATGAAGGTCTGATATTAGTGAAACAAATGAGCATATTGGATCAGCAAAGGAAAATGCACCTCAGTGAACAACATCTGGAATATTACCATAACTACTGGCTTACTTTCATGTACTAGGGAAGACTTGCATGCATACTTGCATTACCTTTGTTAGTATTTTGACTGGATATTCCCTTGCCAAAACTACGGACTTACAGAACTCTTTTGTAAGATCACATTTGCTAGTAGCTGACAAATGCCTGGAATACGACCATGAATCCTGTTCGGATGCCCTGTACAAAAAAGGGCCCTGAAAGCACTATATGTCCTAACTATCAGTTGGCAATGGCCTGAGCATGTTTGGACTAGTTAACTATTTATCCACCTGATTATTCAGGCCAATACTTTACAATTTATTCTCTCGACTGATAAAATAAAATATATCCAGACTCTGAGTTTTTTGAAATGTCTGAAGTCAGACCATAGAATTCTTCAATTGCTTGAGCATCAATTTTCTGTAAAAGAAATAGAATTCTTCAATAAATTTATGAATTTCAAATATAACCAGACAAAATTCAAGTATGTTCAAATAATGAAACACATTAACTACAAAAATTTCTGCAAGTTTACATTTACAGTTATTTACTCTAAAGATGAGCATTGGCCAATCACTGCTTCACTACAGATCACAGCCTCATTACTTTAAAAGTGTAAATTATTTTTGATACAATCAAAACAACATGCCAACCTAACATACAGCTGCACTCAGATTTAGGCACCCATAAAATCTGCAGCTAGATAAAACATAATTCATTATATACTGGAATTTATTTCAAAACATAATTCCCCAAACTTTTGCAGCCTGTACTTTCAGCACAACAAAACGTTCCATCAGTTCCCACGCAAAGAATCCTTCCATAGTATAGGCTGGAAGGGTGGCAGATGTACCGAGCATAGTCAGGTCAGCAACTAGTCAGGGTGAGTTGGTGGTAGTGAACAATGCTAGTGATTGGGGGTCATTTCTATAATTAGGGACCAAGGCTTCCAACTCTAACTCAGAGTCAAAGACATTCGCAAAAGGTGCTGGGGAGAAGGGAAAATGGCCAGTCATAAGTTGAAACTTCCTCAGCAATTCCCAAGTATGTCAACATATCTGGGCATCTCCAGTAGTGTCTGATTGGAAAGTGGAGGGGGCGGGCCATGTCCTCTATGGTCCCCTTGCACTAGATCACATACCTGTTAATAATGTTCAAAATCAATCTTCTCCATAACCCTTGTCCATTACAATAAAATTTAGAATGAGCACAGAGGGAGTTGAGGGTGGAGGGGAGAAGGACAGCAAAAATAGAATTTGGGGCAGGATCCTGTCCAACTGAAATTTTCAGCCATTTATATCCATTTACGTTTTACGCAAATGACTCAACACCCAGGTTTCAAAACTTTGGTGAGACCAACAGTCAGATTCTGCCATTTTAGCAGCAGGATAGGTTAAGTGGAGTACAGAAATGACTTAATAGCAAAACAGCTGGTAAAAGGTAACCACAATAAAATCAAATTTGTTACAAAGAACAGGAAGGAAATCAAAGAGAATAAAAGGTCAAGGGTACTTGGTTGGAAAAAGTACATAAGAAATAACAAGGGACTATACTCGGACTAATTGAGAAGCACAAGGTGGATTAGACTAGGTGCAGTGTGAAGGAAAGCAACAGCAGAAATGTGATGGGCCAAATATAATGCTGTAGTACAGAACAGAAGTTTGGTTCCATTATTACAGGTGTTTGCAAATGTGGTTATTTGTTATAGCAAATCTTAAAATTCTAAGATTTCTACAAAGAAAACATCTTTTTCTACTAATTTTTTTGTATTTCTAGCCTCCAGACATTTATATTTTGCTGGGGTGCAATTTCATAGAACCAGTTATTCTTTGGGTATCTTTATCAAATCTGTAATTTTGCATAACAAAACAGACTGGTATTCAATAGATCATGACAATAGGAGCAGTGCCAGGGAGGAAGTGGCAAGAGTCAATCTACAATCCCTCAACTAATAAATTTCAGCCAGGTTCTGTTAAGAATAATACACCTCACTATTTTCCCATTTATCCCAGGGATTCGGTTGCTGGGAGACAAAGTTGCTTATGTTTTCCTAGGTTTATGTTTCTATCCACTTTCATTAGGAACATATTGATCATAAACAAAATGCGTATTTTTTAAAATGACAAAATGCATTCCTGAATTATGTGGTGTAAGTTAATACAACTTGGATGCACAACATAAAGACAACTTGCACATATTTACATAATGCAAAAGTTGTTGGAAGAGGGCAAGGTGTTGATTATTGTTTACTTGAACTTTCAGAAAACATTTGAAATACAACAGTATTTGACTGACATGTAAACAAAGGCTCAAATGAAGGAAGCAGTAAGTAGTACAGTCAATTAACTTCAGTGCACAGAATTAGGTGTTCTCAGCCATGTTCTCATGCAACATGCAGCCAGCCACATGAACTCCCAACAGGGTAGTCCATTACTGACCAAATCAGCACTATCCTCGAAATGTTGGTGTAAATGTTGGTTTTCCGCTTAATTAGTATTGCACTGATAATTGCAAGATGAAAAACTTCAGTGTTTTTTTTCAGCAGTCTTTTGCTTACTTAGAAAGCATTGCATAAATGCAGGCTATTCTTGCAGCTAATTTGCAAACTGTCAATTAACTGTATTCCCCCAGAAAATGATCTGAATTTGTGAAAAGACCAAAAAAGGCTTACAGGTAATGTCGATCATGAAAGAACACAATAACAGGTCTGTAAGCTCAGCGGTCCACCAAATTGGCATACCCCATCATGAGTCATTCTGGGAGTGAAAATGTTACAAGACTGGGACAGTTTAACTGCCTTCTTGTAATTGACTCAGTATCCTTGGAATAAATTATGGGCATGGATTATCACTGTAACAAAGCATGGTGGTGGTGGTGGTTTGGGGGCAGTGGGAGGGGAGGTGGGTGGGAAAGGTGGTGTGGTGTGTGTTGATAAATCAAGTAGGAATCTCACTCTTAATATCCTTACAGACTTTCCCATTATTAAAATTTAAAAAGCCAGAAAATAATCAGGCTGGATCTATTATGGATGCAAAATCCAGCCTGATTTTCCACGCTGTGCATTGGTCCTGTGATAGATGAAAGTCAACCCCATTTCTGCTGACTTGTAAAAATATTTATGCTTTATAATAAATTCAAGACTAACCTCAACAATATCATCGTCAAACAAAAGCCAGAAGCCATGGCTTTTCACAATAGTTATATAGTGTCCACGGTTAGGGCCACTGTGATGGAGAGAGAAAAAAAAAGAACTCATCTTGTAAGCATTCTCAAACAAATATTAGCTAATATAGATTGAATAATTGATCAACATTTATATAACTGCATTCTAATGAGAAATTTTTTGCTTTCTTATTTAAATAAGAATGGATAAACTGATCAGTTATTCAATAGGATTTCAGAATTCATCTGGTTCGGAAAGGATTTTGCCAGAAAAACACATTCAGGTCAGGTAGAGCTCACTCAAGTGACCATAAAACTGAATTGACAATTGAGTCAATTAGTTCACTCAAGTTACTGTACAATCAACATATCAGCTTAGCATAATACAGAGAGATCCTCTGGTAATCAACAGAAAAATTTTTTTTTCTCAGATTGCATTTTTGTTCTCACCATTCCTATTACAACATTAAGAATAGGAATGATTATATTTGGCAATTTTTCAGTCATTTTCTTTCTTCTTCATTCAATTTCCATCTGGTTTTCTAAGACACACTCATTGCAATCAATTTATTTACAGTGCATGTGCATTTTTTTTTTCTGGCTTCTAGTCTCTACTGCTTTAGCAGAACAGAAAAATAAAGATTAAATGGCTTAACAAGCAAATCCTTTACCCTCGCAGAGATAGTTTACATGTAATCGTCTGAATGGAAGAAAGACAACAGATCATTTGATTGGGGGGATATAGTGTAGCAAATTATTGTAAACATATGCCATTCCTTCGGAGGCACATGTGGAGTGACCAAGACCATGCCTTTTTTAAAATAATAGACATAAATGAATATACAAGGAGCACTGTTAGCAGAATGAACAGATGGTGTAATTTTTCAGTTTCCACTGATAGGAGACATTCAACATTGAGGGCCTGTTATCATTCTCAACTTTAACCAGGATTTAAAAATCTACTGAAGCCAAATGTTAGGGTGGCATGGTGGCTCAGTGGTTATCACTGCTGCCTCATAGCGCCAGTGATTCAATTCCGGGTTTGGGCAACTGTCTGTGTCAAGTTTGCACTTTCTCCCCGTGTCTGCGTGACTATCCTCTGGGTGCTCCGCTTTCCTCCCACAGTCCAAAAGATGTGTGGGCTAAGTGGAATGGCCATGCTAAATTGCCTTAGAGTCCAGGGATGTGCAGGCTAGATGGATCAGCCATGGGAAAATGCAGGGCTACAGGATTAGGGATGCTTTTTGGAGGGTTGGCGTGGACTCGATGGCCTGCTTTCAGGCTGTAGAAATTCTATGATTAGTTCACAGCAAATAGAAACATGGGTTTAAAATCCCTGGCAGACAGAATTGTGACTTGATGCCAAGAGTGAAGAGTGAGGCAGTGTCTTTACTCATCTCTGCCCACCAGAGAATAACAAATAGGCATTTACCACTTGCACATGGATTGCTCTGTGACTACACCAACAATATGGACTTCTATCCATAGATGTCAAGGGTAGCTTCTGTTGTGGGAAATGAAGGCAGAACTGCTGGGATGTTCTCGTGGTGTGACACCATTGCCATAATCATACCAGTAGTATGACATGCAGACTTGGTTACTTCTTTGCAAACTATTTCTATGATTCTATAGATGAATGGATAAGACTATTTGGCCCATAATGCATGTGCCAGCTCACTGGAGAGTTTTAAAATTAGTCTCACTCACTTTCTCAACTCTGAGCATGTACTTTATCGATAGCCTTCCAAAAAGACCATAACCACTGATTCTTGTTTATGTATTCTACTAATTACATTCAAAAAACTCCAGTAGAACATAGAACATAACAGCGCAGTACAGGCCCTTCAGCCCTCGATGTTGCGCCGACCTGTGAAACCAATCTGAAGCCCATCTAACCTAAACTATTCCATTATCATCCATATGTTTATCCAATGACCATTTAAATGCCCTTAAAGTTGGCGAGTCCACTATTTTTGCAGGCAGGGCATTCCACGCCCTTACTACTCTGAGTAAAGAACCTACCTCTGACATCTGTCCTATATCTATCACCCCTCAATTTAAAGCTACGTCCCCTCGTGCTAGCCATCACCATCCGAGGAAAAAGGCTCCCACTGTCCACCCTATCTAATCCTCTGATCATCTTGTATGTCTCTATCAAGTCACCTCTTAACCTTCTTCTCTCTAACGAAAACAACCTCAAGACCCTCAGCCTTTGTTCATAAGACCTTCCCTCCATTACCAGGCAACATCCTGGTAAATCTCCTCTGCACCCTTTCCAATGCTTCCACATCCTTCCTATAATGCGGTGACCAGAACTGTACGCAATACTCCAAGTGCAGCCGCACCAGAGTTTTGTACAGCTGCAACGTGACCTCATGGCTCCGAAACTCAATCCCTCTACCAATAAAACCTAACATACCGTACGCCTTCTTAACAACGTTATCAACCTGGGTGGCAACTTTGTGATCTATGCACATGGACACAGATCTTTCTGCTCATCCACACTACCAAGAATCTTACGATTAGCCCAGTACTCTGTATTCCTGTTAGATTAGTTAAACACGATTGTGCTTTCATAACCTAATGACGACTTTGTTTAATCCCATTCATGCTTTCAAGTGTTATGAGGAATCTGAGGAAGGGTCACTCAATCTGAAAATGTTAACTGATTTCTCTCCACAGATGCTGCCAGAACTGCTGAGTTTTCTCAGCAATATCTGTTTTTGTTTCTGATTTACAGAATCCGTAATTTTTGTTCCATCATCATGTCTTTTATAATAAACTCTAGCATTTCCCCCACTACTAATGTGAGTGGCAAGTGATCAGTAATTGTTTTTTGTCTTTTTTTAAATAGTAGGGTTATATTTGCCATCCTCCAATCTGAAGGAATTGCTCCAGGGTCTGTAGAATTTTGTAAGATGACCAAAGTATCCAATATATTCAGCACCTTTTCAGATAGTGATCTGGGATGCAGATTATCAGGCCCTGGGATTTTGTTGGCCTTAATTCCTTGCCTTTTTTGTTTACTAAATACAGACTTCCTTCAATTCCTCCCTCTCACGAGATCTTCAGTTCCTTAACATTTCTGGAAAATTATCTGTGTCCTCTTTTGAGAGTCAAAATATGTGGTTATTTTCTCTGCCATTTCTGTTCCCCATTATGGCCTACATTTGTCTTCATTAATATTTTTCTCTTCATGCACAAATGGAAACTTTTACAGTCAGTCAGTCTTCATGTTTCTGTCAAGTTTACCGTCATTCTATTTTCCCCCTCTCGATAAATCTTTTTGTCCTCTTTTACTGAATTATAAACTGCTCCCAGTCCTCAGGCTTGCTGATTTTTCTGGCAATTTTATACAGTTCGTCATTAGATCTAATACTAATGTCTTTGGTAACACACGGTTGAGCGACTTTTCCCGTTTAATTTTAGATAGCAACAAACAATTGTAATTTGCAGCCTTTCCAAGACATCCTTGACACTGACATCAAGAATGCAACATATAATCCAGGAGCTTCTTCGCAATTGCAGAAATACCTGTCTGTCTATTTCCTTTGCTATTGAATTGTTCATTACCATAGCAGTGCCACTCTTCTTCCTTCCATCTTGTGCAGCACAGCCATCATGGACCTGGCTTCTGCCGCTATTCAAGTACTCTCCCCCAACTGTACCAAAACAGTATATCTATTAGATTGGGAGTGGGGTTGGGGGGGGGGGGGAAAAAATCAGCCCCAGGGGTCTTCTGCATTGCCTGTTCTGCTCTGCCTGGATGGTCACTTTCTGCCCATTATATCTTTATCTGTGGTGTGACCAGCTCACTGAAGATGCTGTCCACAATAATCTCGGCATCACTGATGCCCTACAGGTGAATCCACCCAGCACTTCAACTCCAAAATTCAATTATCTGGTATCTGAAGCTGGCCACCTGGGACTCTGGAAGAGTCCATGACTTTCAACATAGCCCTGAAGGTGCACATCATGGGTGAGAGTTCTGTTGCCCTGACTTCTCTTTAGATTAAGCTCATTAGTTACTCCATTAAAGGACACCAATTACACTAGGGATCTTTTTCCATTCAAAACATTTCCACTACAGTCCAAAATCACTCCCATATTTTATTTAATCTAATGAACTGCTGCAATTTAATTCATGGAAAGTGTAGAAATATTCACTCAATGTTAGATTCAGATGCTTTCTAATTTAGAACTATTTAAAGACATAGATTACCAGCACTGTCCCACCCTGTTCAGCTCTCAATTATACACCGAGTTCGCCACTCTCCTCTTGTGCTGCTTTACACCAAGTCCAGTGCTCTCATCTGGAGTTGTCGGGTACCAGTTTCACTTCTCTCGTCTCATGCTGCTTTATATAGAGTTCACCTCTCTCCTCATATGCTGCTTTATACAGAATTCACTGCTCTATATCAAGATCCTCCTAATCCACTTCACAGCAAAGCTGCTTTGCTACCCACTGCTCCCAATCTACTTCATAGTGATGATGACTGCTGCAATGCTCCTCCCAGTTCCAAATCCTCCCAACCACAATGGGAGTGTGTCTAGGAGGGAAACTTGCAGATGGTAGTATATCCTAAATATTTGATTCCCATGTCCTTCTAGATGTCATAGGTTTGAAAGCCTTGGTGGCTTTCAGCATTGCATTGTGTAGGCAATATTTTCTGCTCCTACAGACACAGTGATGGAGATAATGAATGTTTGTGGACATGGTTCTAATCAAGTGGTCTGCCCTCAGAAGAAATTCCTCAATTGTGCCTTAAATGTTCAAACACTTATGAGATAATGCCTTCTGGTCTAAGGCTTTCCCACAAAATGAAACAATCTCTCTACATCTACCCTGACAAGTCCCCTAAGAATCTTGTATGTTTCAATAAGTTTGCCTCTGGTTGTTATATATTTCAATGAGAATAGGCCAAAACTAGTTAACCTCTCAAGAACATCCCTTCATACCCAGTATTAGCCACGTGAGCCTTCCATGCCAGTATATCTTTCCTTAGAGAAGGTCTCACACAGTTGGTTTAAAAAACATCAACACAGTAAATAAAATTAGTACACATGATTAGGAGGGAATTTACTGGTATGGATTGAGAATTGGTTAATAAACAGAAAGCAGAGCGAGGAGGAATAAACATAGCATTCTCAGGATGGCAGGCTGTTACTATGGAGTACCACAAGGCCCAATGCTGGCTTTACCAATGTTCACAATCTATTCAAATAATTTAGATTTAGGGACCAATTCTAGCATTCCCAAATTTGATAACACCAAACTAGGTGGGATTGCAAGCAAGCTTCAAAAGCATTTGAACAAGTGAAGTTAATGGACTAGAACATGGTGGATGGAATATATGATGTAAATAAGTGTGAAGTTACACACTTTGGCAGGAAAAAAAACCAAAAGGCAGAACATTTTCTAAATGGAAGAGATTGGAGAGGATAAAAAGTGTCCAAGAGAATGAGTGTCCTTGCCCAACAGTCACTAAAAGCTGGCATTAAGGCATAGCAATCAATTAGGATTTGAGTACAGAAGGAAAGATGTTTGTTTAGAACCCTTGAGATTTCACCTAGAGTATAGTGTGTAGTTTGGTCTCTTTCGCTAGGGAAGGGTATACTTGCCATAAAGGGAGTGCAACAGAGATTCACCAGATTAATCTTGGAGATATCGGGATTGTTTTTTTGAGAAAGGATCGAGGACACTGGGTCTGTATTAACTAGAGTTTTGAAGAATGGGAGGTGAAACTTACAAAAACTGTGACAGGACATAACGAGGTGGATATAGAAAGGATTGGCTATCTTAGAAACAGGGACATAACTTCAGAATAAGGCAAAGGCCATTCAAGACTGAGATGAGAAGAGATTTTTTTCATTTACAGGGTGCTGAATCTTTTGAATTCTGTACCCCAGAGTTGTGGAAGGTCCATATTCAGCACATTCGAGACAGAATTCATAGGATTCTGGAGACTTATGACAATATAGGATATGTGTGTGTTTTGAAAAATTGCCTTGAGATGACTATCACCATGATTGTGAATGGCAGGGTAGTTTGATGGGCTGAATGACCAACTACTGTTCCTATATTCCATTCGCAATATGGTGATACTGCACACATCTGACTATACCCACTCTCCTCACCATAACCTTCTTCATCTCTGATCCCCAAGTACTGCAACCTGGCCAGGCAGTAGAGAAACATCAAGATAATGAAGACAACAGCACATCACTTGATTTCATATTCACTGCTACCAGCTCAGTTACTAACCACGTCTGCGTCTAAAGAGAATAGATTAAAATTAGGATCTGCCTCATTGAAGCAACTGGCACAGAGCACTAAAGCCAGCGCAGAAGGCAAGCATAATACAGGTGTCATGTCTCTGGAGAGACTTCCCAGTTCAGACTCAGATGAAGACTTCAGTGGAACATAATGCAGAAGAACAGCAACAGTTATGCACATTGGAATAGTATAAAATGCATGAAATGTGTCAAAGTGAAAAACGTGAAGGTTGAAGTCTATTCCCTTCCTTTACAAGAATATAATAAGGCTGTTCTAAGAACTGGTTCAGGTAGTGCTAGTGAAAAATCTTTCTTGAAACAAACCTGCCACAGTGAACAACAACTGCCACCAGATCATACATGCGGTCCAAATTAATAGCATCGCCTGATGTATTAAACAGTCTCAACTCCAGCGGAAACACTACTCTGTAAGAGAGTTTTGTGTATCGATGTAATTGTTCCATGTATTTGAACCGCTTCAAATGTAATGCGAGGATCATGGGTAGCTTCTTGACACACATTCTGTTGAAGAAAGACAAAATCAGTATGTAGGCGGTTTAGACAATAAAATGCAAACATACTGGTGGTTACCAGATGGTCTTTTAAAAAAGTCATCCAGTCAAGATAACAATTTAATTTAGAGGCTGAAAGTAAGAATAACTAATTTCAAAGCTATCCAAAAAAATGTGGACGATTAAGTTGCAGAAATCAAATTAAGAAGTGTTCTTCCATTAAGAAATTTTGAATCCAGTTTCAGTGGATGATCAATGAGGCCTTTGCAGCAACATGGTGCAAATGCATACAGAGTAATATAGCAAATAACAGGAAAAAAAAACACTTTCATTAATTCACATGTTACTCATCCAGGTGAATCTCAAAGTAATGCCATGGATCAAAAAATATTGTAAAAACTGAAATGTGAAAGTAATATTCACAAACAGCAAGTATACTTCCAAATGATCAATTTTATGCAGAGTCTGTGACAACACTATATAAAAATACAGGTTCTGGATTACCAACAAATAATAATCATTTGATTCCTACATCCTATTAGTTTAATATATTTATACTTCCAATTGTTCTAATCAATCAATACCTGGCACTGGTTAAGTACAACCAAGCAATTGAGTTTGTTTGGCACTTTTGTCATAAAAATTTAAAAATTGATTCAGAACAAAAGATATCCATATTAAAGAGATATGTAATCTCAAAATTTGGAGTTACAACGCTAAATTACACTTGCTTATATGCTCACCTTTTCTGAGCTTCCTGTTTACTGCAACATGTTTCACAATAATATTTGTGTTCACTGCACAGTGTTTCTGTGTTGCTGAAATCTCTACAAATTAAAGTTATAAAAATATTATGTACAGTGCAGAAATGATTATAAAACAGTGAAGAAATCATAATTAATTGAATTTTGCAAAACAAAAAATAAATAAAAATAAATCTATAACCGGAAGATTCAACTACAATAGAGAAATTGAAAAACCTGAAAACTACACTTGGGATTTGAAATAGAAGATCTGCAAGTAGATTTTTTTTTAAAAAAGTTGGCAAGTTACCACACTGACACAAATACAGGCACAATACCTTCACACATGGACTGCAGCTGACAACAACCTTCTCAAGGGCAACCAGATTGGGCAATAAATGCTGGCCTGGCCAGCAATACCCCTGTGCAATGAGTGGATTAAAAATACAAACGCAAGAAGTTATGAAGAACTTCTACAGCACATTGGTCCAGCACCACGCTTCAGGAAGGATGTGAAGGCTTTAGAGAGACTGCAATAAGAGTATGAGATGGTTTTACTGGCAAGGAACTTGATTACATGGATAAATCAGAAAAGCTGGAATTGCTTTCCTTACAGGAGAGAATTTCCTTACAGTGGAAATTTGATCATGTGTGGTCTGGACAGAGTAGAAACAAAACTGTTGAGATTGGTGGAAGGTTGAGAACTAGAAGACAGATATAAAGCAAGTGGCAAAAGAACCAAAAAGAGGGGGGAAAAAATTAATCATGAGTGTTATGATCTGGAATGTACAGCTTGAGAGTTAAATGGATGCAAATTCAGATGTGGTTTTCAAAAGAGAATTTGATTAACACCTGAAGGCAGAATGCACAAATCAACAGGGAAAGAAAGAAAAAAAGAGCAGGAGTAGAGAGGGTCAGAGTTTGGAGTGGGTCTAGCTGAACTGTTCTTGCAGCCAGCTGGCACGGACACAACAACAGAATGGCGTTCTTCCATTTCAGAGAGAATACTGCACATAGTGCCACCTGCACTAAGAGGCTGGAAACAGGATTCACATGCATGAAACAAAACACTGGCATGATCCTGACCTTTCACAAAAATCTGATGGGGCCGAGTAAAGGCACCAAATGGAAGTCAAGCATTTTTCAATTGGGAATTGAAAGAATAGAAAAAAGTAAACAGTTTTCCATTCTACTATTAGGTCCTAGCCTCATCTCATTGTACCCAGAATATATTTTCAGCAGGATGTAGGGAAAGGAAAAGAAACAGGAGAAACAATACTTGTACAGTTCTACCTCTTCCAGGAATATTTTACAAAATGAAATACTGCAGATACTGAACAACAGAAATAAAAACAAAAATAAACAAACTAGAAATACATCAGAAATCTGTAACCACGAGGGTGCTGGAAGCAGAAACAATAATTTCAAAAGTTTGGGGGGTGGGGTGGGGTGGGGCAGGGTGGGGCAGCCAACATGGACTTGATGGGCTGAACAGTCTCCTTCTGTTCCATAAATAACAAGGGAAGGGCATGTAATTAAGCAGGGTGGTGGTATACCTGAACCCTTGCCAGATTACTGCCTGTCATAATTAAGTTCTGGATAGGAGGGAAAAAAAAAATTTAATCAACATTTCTGCACGCCTTCAACTGGGCTAATAATTACCAATTAAGGGGCAACTAAATGGAAGAGTGTTAAAGATACATTCAAAATTTGTTTTAATTAATAATTCTGCAGATCTATGAAATTCTTTTCCATATTCACTAATCTAATTTTATTGCATCTCTATACAGTCAAAGAGAATACTACAGTTCAAAGTTTTTTTTATTATCATGAGGTAAGTAAAGTTTTGAAAATTAAGCTGTTTTATTCATTGCTCACAATTCCTATTCGGCACCCTTGCTTAATAGCTTGCAGCCTCAAATATCTGCATTGTCAAAATGGCTAGTGTTCTTCATTTGAAGAGATCAGTAGAACACAAGACAATTGCCAATGAATACTTTAATAATAGGAATTATTCGCCCAGAAACTTGCTATCCCAACTTGCTCCATACTTGAAGTTATATGTTATTTCATAGGAAAGTGAAGGTTTACCGATAGCAACAGTAATTAAGCACAAGGAAAGGTAACTGGAACCAATCCGAGTCAAACAGGGGCATCCCCTTCAGAATGAGGGATTCAGGTTTCGTATTAGTTTATCTTGCTTCCGCAAGGAAATGCTTGTAAAACCAAAACGAGAAAAGGGAGAAATGTCCCCCCACTTAAATTGAGCCTGCAGTGGCAGGCTTTGAGTACAGATTATTGGTGTAAAACAAAAAAGTTTATGTATACAATTCTTCAGATACCAATCTGATCACTACTTACCTGAGGCAATGTGTAATTGATGTGTTCTGTTCCACATCAACTGAAAGATCAAGAAAATCTTCATCTTTGCTGCTAACCTGTGAAATTTTGTAGTTACAAAGTAAAATTATATTAAACTGTACTTGACTTTGGCAGTACGGGTGCTCAATATAAAAACAAGGAAATCATGCAAAACTTTACATATCTGATTAGATCAAAAGCTAGAGTATAGCGTAAGATTCTGGGAGCCACTCGAAGAATGGCGACTTGGCCTAAGAGAGGGTGCTTAGTGTTTCTGGGATGACAATATTACATTGCCTCCCTCATGCCGGGGTTAAGAATGGCTTGGTGCAACTGCAGGATATTCTGAAGAGGGAGTGATTGTGGTACAGTGGTATTAGTTAACAAAGATGATTTTTTTTTAAACAAAGTGATGAGGTCCTAAAAGCACAGTTTAGGGAGTTAGGGCATAATTTGAAAAGTAGGACCTAACAAGTTAGTAATCTCAGGATTACTAGCACTGCCACATGCTTGTGACAGTAGAAATAATAGGATATACCAGTTGGCAAATTGTTGGAATGCATTGAGGAAGTCACAATGGGACATTTACAAAGTTAAAACGCAATACATCAGAATCTGCATGGTTTTATGAAAGGTAAATTACGTTTGACCAATTTGCCAGAGTTCTTCAAAGATGTAACCAGAGTGGATAGTGGAGGCTTTGTCTACGATATCTGGTTTTCCAGGAGACATCTGAAAAGGTGCCGCACGAAAGTTTAATAAACGAGGCAGGATCACATGAAATTAGGGGTGATATATTAGCTGGTACCTAGGACTGACTAACCAACAGAAAGCAGGAAGTCGGCATAAATGGGTCTTTTCTGATTGGCAAGCTGTAACAAGGCTCAGTCCTCAGGCACCAACTATTTACAGCTTACATTAGTGGCATGTTACATCTTTGAAGAACATTGGAAAATTAGTCAAACACAATTTACACTCCATTAAACCATGCTGTACAAGACACTGGCAAGGCCACATTTGGAGTACTGTAGACAATCTGGTTGCCCTGCTATTGGAAGGATGTTATTAAACTAGAAAGCATACAAATGATTTACAAGCATGTTAACTAGATTGTAAGGTTTGAATTATAATGAGAGGCTGTATAGGCTGGGAGATTTTCCCCCGGAATGAGAAGGCTGAGGGTTGACCTTATTGAGGTTTATAAAATCATGAAGGACATAGATAAGGCGAATAGCCAAAGTCTTTCCCCAAAACTTAAGGTTTGAGAGGAATAATTTAAAAGGATCCTGAGGGGCCACTTTTTCCACAGAGGGTGGTGCTTATATGGAAAGTGCTGTCAGAGGAAGTGATAGAGGTGGGTACAATTGTAACATTTGGAAGATATTTAGAAGACATTTGAACAGATACACCGATAGTAAAGGTTTAGAAGGATATGGGCCAAATGCAGGCAAATGGGACTAGTTCAGTTTAGGAAACCTGGTTGGCATGGACGAGTTGGGTTGAAGGGCCTGTTTCCATGGTGTATAACTCTATAACTTGGATGAAGGGATAGAATGTATTACAGACGACACTAAAATAGATGGGAAAGTGAGTTGCAATGAAGAAATAAGAAATTTACAAATGGATATGGCAGGTGGAGTTTAATGTCAATGAGTGAGAGGTTATTTATTTTGGTCAGAAGACTAAAAAGGCAGCTTATTATTTAAATGGAAAAAAGCTTAAATGCTTCACTACAGAAGAATCTGGGCATCCTCATGCACAAGTCACAGAAAATTACTATGAGGTGTAACTGCATCTGGTTTTACTACGTACAGCTTTGGTCCCATTACTTGAGGAAGGATGTAACTCCGGTGAAGACTACGCAGAAGATTCACTAAATTAAATCCAGACATAAAAGGCTTGTTTCGAGGAGAGATTGGTCAATTTGGCCTATAGTTTAGAAGAATAAGAGGAGATCTAATTGGGGTATACAGGGTACTAAAGGTGATTTTGAAATCGACATACAGCTGATGTTTCTCCTTGTGGGGCAATCTAGAACAAGAAGTCATAGTTTTAGGCTAAGGATTGGCAGATTTGAAACAAAGATGAGGAGGAATTACTTTTCTCAAACAACCATAAATGCGTGGAATTCACTACTCCAATGTGGTGGATGCCAGGACACTGAATAAATTTGAGAAGGAGATATGATTTTAGTTAGTGATTGGTTAAAGCGTTATAGGGAGCAGACAGAAAAGGGGAGTCGAAACTGAAATCAGCCATGATCTTATTAAATGACAGAGCAGGCTGAAGGGGCTCAAATGCCTACTCCTGCTCTAGTTCTTGTGAATAGATGACTGCAGAAACGATGTAGGAGGGAAGGTTTCTGATTCCTAAGACATTGGGACCAGCTGTGGGAAAAATGGAATTTGTACAAGCTGGATGGGTTGCACTGTAACAGAAAGATGACCAGTATCCTTGCAGTGTCTTTTGCTTTGGAGGAGGGTTAATGTACAAAGGGTCTTCATGTCCCTATACACTGAAAGCAAGCATGCAGGTAAAGCACAGTTAGGAAGGCAAACGGTATGTTGGTTATTATTGCAAGAGGTATGAGTACAAAGTGTTTTACAGGTCTTTGTTGTGGCCATTCTTGGAGTAGTGTGCATAGTTTTGGTCTCCTTATCCAACAGAAGCATATATTACATTCCCTCTATGGCAAGAAGATTCATCAGACCAAGTCCTGCGAAGGCAGGTTTGTCATAGGAGGAGAGGTCGGGGCAACTGGGCCGTATTCACTCAAGTTTGGATGAAAGAGAAAAGGGATTTCATTGAAACAAAATTCTGACAAAGGATGGAAAGACTCGATGCACGGATGATTTTTACCAGACGATCCAGAACAAGGGGTCACGGTCTCAGGGTACACAGTAGGCCATTGCAAACTGAGGCAAGGAGAAATATCTTTACTCAGAGGGTGGTAAACCTGTGGACCTCTCAACTACAGAAATCTATGCAGGTCGATTCACTGCATATATGTTTAAGACGACAATAGATTTCTAGAGGAAAAACATGTCATGAGAGATAGGAGAAGATGGCACGAAGATAGAGGATCAGTGACGATCGCGTTGAAATGTGGAGTCGGCTCAGTGGCCTACTCTGAATTTTCTGTTTCCAGGTTTACTCAAATTCTGTACTACCAAATGACTAAAATTAGTACACAAGAAGACACAGACCAGAGTGGAGACGAAAAGAAAACAACACCTTTCTCCTCCCCTCTTCTCCAAGATGGAATGAAGCAACGAAGCAGTATTGAGAAACAGCCAATACGACAGCCGCAAAATGATCTTAAAAAAAAAACACTTTACATACCGTTTCGCAGTTCAGGCATCGTGTCTCATTAGTGAGTGTTCCTTGAAAGATCTCATGCACCCAGGTCGGTTCAGGCTTACTGTTCTCTTCTATTTCATTTGCATTTCCATTCTTCAACTTCCCATTCTGTTTCTCTTGCTTCTTTTCCTCCTGCAAGATGTCAGCGATGGTGTTCAATAGGTAGTTCAGAAACTCATGTGCATCTTGTTGCATGTAGTTATCAAACAAGTCTATGATTAAAAGGAAAATAAACATGACTAACTTTTGAAGGGCTTATAGTTTACAGAGCAAGAGAAAGTACTATTACAGTAATGTAGTAAGGACCTCATCACATGACCTTCCTTCCCCCATACCATATAAAAGACCTGACTTCATATACTGGTAGTGTAAAGTAAATTTTAATTTTCTATAATGATAAAAAGAAATCCTTTTCCCAATAAGTATGTTTGAGTGAAAAGTATGTATGACATGTTATGGAATAGGAACTACAAGTAAAAAATTGAGCCTTAAGATTCAGGTCTACATAGTCTATTCTAGCATTAACTGATCCACCCAGGTTAAAGCGATTAGAAAAATCAATCTGAAGATTTTTCACAAAGATAGCCCAATACATTTGCTTCAGTCTTTTTGCAAATCAATAATATCTTTTGTATGCTGGATTTTATACCATAAGCAATGTTAAGTTAATTTCTGTACTATTAGCGCTTGATTTTTTAAATTTGAAAATGCAATATGATAATGATATCAAGAAGTGTGTTTGGAGGAGTTATTGTGTTGCCAACACATTGATCGGCATGTTCATTAGCTTTCTTTCAAAAGAAGTGAGAAGCTTATGTTTCGATAACGTAATCATTCATTCACTTCAACAATCCACTGATAGAGAACCCAAGGGACTGAGGAATCAGTATTCAGTCCAGGGAGCAGCTTACTATGGGCAGACTACTACTACCTATTTTCTGCAATGTTGAAAATGCAAGACAAAAAGGAAGGTAAACCGCCAATGTTGAGTTTGCACCAAAAGACTACACTAGTCCCACTTTCCAGCACTTGGCACATAGCCTTGAGAATTATAACATTTCAAGTGCTTATCAAGTACTTGTCCAAAGGGAAAAAAAAATTTCAGCAGGTCTGGCAGCCTGCGTGGAGACAAAGAGTTAACAGTTTGTATCCAGTGACCCTTCTTCAGTACTGATTGTAGCTGTGTGTGCGCGCACGTGCATAGACAGTAAACAATAGGTGGAGATGGACTCCAGCGAGACAGAACAGCAATTGCATAGACAAAGAAATGGATAAAGGCCAACCTATGTAAAACATTAGTTGCTAATTGGGAGCATTAGTGGCTGACAACGGGCTGTTTGTGTTAGCAGCCCACGCGATGGCAATGTCTGGAGTGTGGGAAGAAAAACAGAAGTTGCTGGAAAAGCTCAGCAGGTCTGGTAGCATCTGTGAAGAAAAGAAAGAAAAAAAAAAAAGTTAACATTTCAGGTCCAGCGACCCTTCCTCAGGCCTGTTCTGGTTTTTATTCGAGAGTGGATGTGGGGCACGGATATTGGAGATAGTGCTCAGACCCCAAAAATGATTGAACTCTATATTCAATACTGAAGGTTGCAGGGTACCCAAGCAGAAAATGAGATACTGTTCTTACAGCTTGCGCTGAGCTTCACTGGAGACAACAGCAGACCCAAGACAGCGATGTTAGCCAGAAAACATGATTATGTTAAGTGGCAAGCAAAAAGGAAGCTCATGGTCATGTTTGTGACAGAAAGGGGCCTCAGTTATGCCTCTGTGGGGTACTTGGAACATTCCTTGTTCCAGTCCTACTTTGGCCTTCACCCACAATTCTTTCCCCAGTACAATAAGAACATTGGTGTTGCTTCCATCTCATCCAGATTTGAGAAAATTTATCAATTTCACTTCCAATTTCGGCCCTGCTATCAACTTCACCTGGTTGGTTGATCTGACTCCTCCCTTTCCTTCTTCCGATATTTGTTTCTATTTCTGGAGATAGGCTGGCCATCAATATACATGACAAGCTCACCGATTCCCACAGTTACCTGGATTATACATCCTCATACCTCACTTCCTTTAAACACTCCATTCTATTCTCCCAGTTTCTCCATCTCCATCGCATCTGTTCTGATGCCACCTTCTATAAGAGTGCCTCCAAAATGTCTACCTTTTTCCTCAACCAAGGAATTCCCCATTCTTCCACCCCTCATCCTCTCCTAGGGTCTGCAGAAGGGTCCCGACCCAAAACGTCAACTTTCCTGCTCCTCTGATGCTGCCTGGCCCGCTGTGCTCCTCCAGCTCCACACTGTTATGGGTCCAGCATTAGCAGTTCTTACTATCCCTTCATAGAGAAACTGCTCCATCCCAGGCAGTATCAAATACAAAGCTCATTTATGCTTTTGTTTCTTTTGTCAAGCTATTGCAATTGTTACATGCAGCAGTAATTATCATCCTTTGTTAGCTAGCTCAAACGGTAATCCAGTGCAAGAGTTAATTTGTACAACTCTGTAGAGTTATAACTGGACATAAACTGAATGAAGATGCCAAAAAACAAAACTGACTTTTCTTGAAATTTGCCACATTATCCAATTGCTGTGCTCGAGTGATGAATATCAATTATCTACAATATTGCACAGTATATTTCTTCTGATATGCAACAACTGTTTTTGTGTTGGACAGGAAGATATCTAAATGTTTTGACTAAACAAAACTAGAGGATTTTCTTGAAATAGGCTAAAATGTCTACATGAATACTCGCATTATAAATCACACAATGTGTCTCTTAAAAACTTTGAAACGGATTAATTTGAGTCAGAAAGAAAAGCAAAACTTGCAGCAATAAAACATTCAAAGCAAATAAGTTCTCACTGCATTACTCACCATTCTCTTTACGTAGCCTAGAAATGAATTTCTTGGGAGGAATCACACCAACTTTTTTCTTCTGGGTGGCAATGCTATGGAACAGGTCTGCCAAACAGGTCAACAGATTTTCCTTCTTCTTCTGTTGTGCCTTGTATGCAAGTACATTTTCCCGAAATGGTCGACAGAAGTAGAGAGCTTGCAGCACAGAGTTACAATAGCAGGTGTTTCCAAACTAGCACAGTAAAAAGGACAGGGGGCATTTAGATAATTTGTTACAACCATTAAAAAGCAATAGTATTCCTCAAATAAAATACATTTTTCAGTCAACTTTAAAGTTGGAAATATTTGCTTAAAAAAGGTGATCAAGGATCCCACAAATTATTACATCACAAGTATACTTCATAACGTACTATAGTTGGAAGCCACAAGTTTTCAATACAACTGATTGCTTTGAAGTCACAGCTGACCAAAATCATATTGTACATAATTAGTTGGTAAAGAAATCTTCTTAACCAAAAATAATCAACTCTAAGTACCATCTATTATTGAATCACTGAACAATCTGACCAAACCTGCAAATTATATTTACCAAACTTGCAAAATTTCTGATCATTTTATCTTAGCAAGATTTTATTCTTAAACCAACAAGATACAGTAATGGTGTACAAAGCCAATCACTGCATATGCTGGAAATCTGAAGTCTGGCCCCCTCTTCAGACAGTATTTGATTGTGATTATGGTATATTTTTGAATCTCCTCTGGCCCCAACTTTTGTTTCTTCATTTATCCCACAGCCATCTCCTTTTGTCTTGTACCTTTGCTATTTAAATGTCTCCCGCTTTCCTCTCCCATCAAATTTCCTCCTCCTTTTTCCTGCCTTTGTAGTTGCTTAGCATTTGTTACATTTCTAACATTTTGAAAAAGCCATCATTCAACCTTAAACGGTGCTACATAACCTGCTGAGCACGTCCGATATTTTCTGCAAGATTAATGGAAAGTGGCCTGGTACATGTAAATTTAGTCTTTATTCAGAAAAATAGCTAAATCTGTTATTTACTGTGTGACAAGTATTCTGGTGTAACACAGCCATCTTTCAACATGGTATTAAAACACCACAGGTCCCAAGCATAGTAAATATCAACTGGTAAATTTGTTTCTTTGTTCATTTTCATGGGATGCATACGTTACTGGCAAGGCCAGCATTTGCTGTCCATCCACAAATGCCTTAGTAACGAAAAGCTTCCCACACATTTTGGAGTGCACATAAGAATTAACCACATTAAAGGAAGCTGGAGTTACATGTTAGTCCTGTTAAGGATGGCAAACTTCCTTTCCCAAAAAGGGCTTAGACAACAATTGCTGACAGTTTTGTAGCCACCATTTCTGAAACTAGCTTTCAATTTCAGATTTTCATCATCTAAATTTAAAAACTTACCAACTGTTTTAATGGATACCCTCAGAGCAATAATCAGCTTGTTTAGATTATTGGTCCAGCCCCATCTCCCCCTGTTTTATAGGATGAAACACTAGAGAATACAGTATCTACTAGATTGCACAGATAAGGTTAGTACAATCTGACAGAAATCAACTGATCAGCTCAAAAGACTGAGAAATCAAATCAAAGACCACACAATTACTTGTAATTAAAAAGTTCAATTTACTTGAGAAAACTAAAAACATTTAGCTCACCCGTTGTTTTAATGTGATGGCTGAGGTTTTATCGCCTTAGTAAGCCTTCCAATATCTACTAGCAAAGATTTTGCTACTCACAACTGTCATTTCAAATTCTCATGTTAACCTGAAACACAGGCAGTTCTTTGCCAGGGTAAGTTTTAAAAAGAATTCAGAACAGTGATGCAATTCTCAAGTCTCCAAGTTTGGAAAGTCAGTGGCACCTACATCAAGTCTACAGAACTCTGGCAGAGATGGGTTACAGTATGTGACCTTCCTGCTGGGACAAAAATATTTAATTCCAGTTCTTCCATTTTTAGGTCTTGGAGTTGCATGCAAAATTTCTGAAGTACGTTTGCACACTTCTGGCATACTCCCGATGTTATAAGCTCTCGTCTCTGAAGGGTAGGAAAATACACTGTGTTCCCCTTTTGCCGCATTTGCCTAAGCATTAATTTGGCTTCAAATTATTCCACATTTAAAGAAAGAACCTGGTTAGGCCCTTGCAATTTGACACTGAACTCAAACAGACACGATATGATGTTGACCATGAATACACAGTCACCTTTGCTCAGTCCCAGGCTCTCTTCCTCTGAAAATTTTCACTTCATTCCGGAGTTCATAAAATTGCTTCAACATACTCCCTCGGGTGAACCATTCCACTTCACAATGGCGAATCAACAAACTCTAATTCAAGGTCTTTTGGTAATGCTTTAAACTGGGGACTGTTTAAAGTTTTGTTTACTTGAAAGTTAATGCTTGATACTCCTTCCAACATTATGTATGCACACAATGTATGTTGATGAGTAAAGCAGTGACACAATAAAATAACTCAAGATCAAGGTTGAGGCTATTCATTTCCTAATTCATTACAGCAGCTAAACTCATCCGAGACCTAAGCATTGTTGGAGCTCCAAGAACGACCACCTGATTTTCTCAAGTGAAAACAGAAACCCATGCACTGACGTAATCATTAAAATAACACAGCATTTTGTGCATCATGCACTGCTGTTAAAAAGTAAGCAAATGCCCTCACATCTCCAAATCTGTGATTCCATGTTCATCAGTTGGTCTATACTTAACATAAAACAGTACAACACAGGGACAGGCCCTTCACAATGCCAACCACAATGTCATCATTTCTTAATCTGTTGTCTCATTAAACAGCCAGAGAGTAGAATTTGAAATCAGCCCCAAAATCTTTCAGAAATGTTTCAATGTCTCAAAATGGTCCTGAAAGTGAAGCTCACACTAAAATAATGCACGTTTCTCTGCAGCCAGTAAATCTGAGCTCACAATGATGCACATCTTCACAAACTCTCCCCCTGAACTTAAGGTCTCCATTCTTTTGCAATGTGTGCAATTACTACAACTGGCTTGACAAATATACTGGACCTCATTACAGCCTTGATTTAAAGGTGAACAAAAGAGCTGAACTCTACAGACAAAGGTGAGAATGACTGCCTTTGACATCAAGGTCACATGTGATCAAAGTCCAAAGCAAAATTGGAGTCAATGTGGATCAGACAGATAACCCTACACTGGTTGGAATCATTCCGGACACAAAGGACAAGGGAAGATAGTTCTGGTTGTTGTAGATCAGTCATTCCAGCTTTAGGACAGTCTTGCAGGAGTTCTTCAAGGTAGTGTCTTAGGCCCAACCATCTTCAGCCCCTTCATCAATGACCATCCTTCCATCATAAAGTGAGAAATGAGGATGTTCACTGATTGTAGGGTATTAAGCACAATTCAAGACTCCTCAGATATTGAAGAAATCTGTGTCCAAATGAAGCAAGATCTGGACAATATCCAGGTTTGAGCTGACAAGTGGCAAGTAACACAGGCCAAACAATGACTACAGATTTTTAGAATAGACCGTAAAATGTAGAATTAGGCCACTTGGCGCATTGAGTCTGCTCCACCATTTGATCATGGCTAGTATGTTCCTCAAAGCAAATTTCCTGGTTTCTCCTTGTAACACTTGATCCCCTTACTGATCAAGAACCTATCAATGTCTTAAATACACTGAATAATTTGGCCTCCACAATCCTGTGTGGCAAGGAGTACCACCGATTCATCACCCTCTGGCTGAAGAAACTCCTCATCTCAGTTCTAAAGGGTCATCCTCTCACTCGGAGGCTGTGCCCTAAAGTCTTAGTCTCTCCTACTAGTGGAAACATTTGCTCCATGTCCATTCTATTCAGGCCTGTCAGTACTCTGTAATGAGATCCCTCCCTCCCATCCTTCTAAACTATCGAGTCCAGACCCAGAGTCTTCAAATTGTTCTTCATATGACAAGCTCTTCAACACTGGGATCCTTCTTGGAAACCTCTTCTAGGCCCCCTCCAAGGTCAGCACATCCTTCCTTAGATACAGGGCCCAAAACTCTAATATTCCAAACGCAATTTGATCAGAGCTTTATATAGCCTCAGCAGTACATTTTAGCTCTTGCATTCTAGACCTCTTGAAATGAATGCCAACACTGCATTTTTCCTTCCTAATTGCCAACTGAAACTGCATGTTAAACTTAGGAGCCCTAGTTCAGCATTCTTTTTAATACTGTGTGCTTCAGATATCTGAGGCCTTTCCCCAATTAGAAAAGTCTATTCCTCTATTCTTCCTACCAAAGTGCATAACCTCAGAATTTTGCAGTATAGAATTTTGGATGTTTACAATAGGAGGCCATTCAATCCATCGTGTCTCTATTGGCTCCCAAAAGAGCTAACCAGCTAGTCCAATTCTCCAGCGCTATCTCCATAGTCCTCTAAATTCATAACTTAGAAATCTGCGTTCAGCTCTCTTTTGAAACCTCCGACAGAATCCACTTCCACCAAACCCCCAGGCGGTGCATTCCAAATCCTAACAACTCCGCGTAAAGAAGTTTGTCCTCATCTCACTCCTAACTCACTTGCTGACAGTGTTGAAGTTGTGATACCTAGTTACTGACATATCAACTAGTGGAAACAAATATTCTTCTTAACCTCTAAATCTTCTCTGTTACAAAGAAAATAAGCCCAATTTCTTACATCTCTCCTTGTATCCAAAATCCCTCATTCTTTGCATCATTCTAGTAAATCGCCTTTGCACTCTCTCCAGGACTTTAATACCCTTCCTTAAAGAAGGTCCATAGAACTGAAGACAATATTCCAAATCTGGTCTGACTACTGCTTTGTAGAGGTATTGCATCACTTCCTTGCTTTTAATGTTCTATACCTCTATTTATAAACCCAAGGAGCCTACAGACCTTCTCATAACTGTTAGAATTTGCCCTAATAACTGAGAATTATACGTGTGAACAGAGGTCCTCTGCTCCCGTACTCCCTCAAAGTTATATCCTTGAGCCTGTATTGTCTCTCCATATTTCTTCTACCAAAATGCATAACCTCATTTCTTTGCATTGAAATTCATCTGCCAGGTGTCTGCACATTTGGCCAACTTGTCAATGTCCCTCTGAATCCTCACAATTCACTACTCTCCCTACCTTACCATCTGCAGATTGAGATTTTTGCTCTCAACACCAGTCTAAGTAGTTTACGTATATCAGAAAAAGTAGGGTCCGAACACCAATCCCTGGGGAACATCACTTTCAATTAGTCTCCAATCTGAGAAATACCCATTGATACCTACCCTCTATTTCCTACCTTTTAGACAACTTGTAACCACTGCTGCCAAGGATCTCAGTCCTAAACATTTCTAATATTTTAGCCAAACTGCCACATGGCACCGTATCAAATACTTCGATAGTCCAAACGTACAACCATCCATAGCACTCCCTCATTCATTGCCTGTCATCTCAAAAGAACTCAATTAAATTTGTCAGGCATGAGCTGTTGACTATCTGCTATTAACTTACTTTTCTTTAAATGTAGAATCCACACAGTTCAGAAAGAGGCTATTCGGCCCATTGAGTCTGCACTGACCATCGGCAGAACATTCCACCCAGACCCAGCCCTATAACCTTGCATTTACCAAGGCTAATCCACCCAGCCTGCATATGCCTGGACACTACAGACAATTTAGCACAGCCAATCCACCTAACCTGCACATCTCTGGGCTGTGGGAGGAAACCACAGCATCCAGCAGAAACCCACACAGACACAAAGAGACCATGCAGACTCCACAGAGACAGACAGTCACCCAAGGCTGGAATCGAACTCAGGTCCCTGACGCTGAGGCTGCAGTGCTAACCACTGAGCCACCCTTGCATTTAAGGAATTTTATGCTGTAAAATATAGATATTTACTTTATCCTATATTACAGCCTCCATCAGTTTTCCCACTATTGATGTCAAGCCGACAGATTTACACAGTTTTCTGGGTTTTCCTTTGGCCCTTTCTAAAGGAGTGTGTCACATTTGCAAATCTTCAGTCCCAAGACTAATCCTGCATTCAGGGAGTCCTGGGAAACTTCTGTCAATTTGCTCCCTTACCTCTCTCAGCAATCTAGGAAACATCCCATCCAGGCCTGGCAATTTCTCTACCTGGAGTGCTACCAGCCTTTTTAAGCACCTCATCTTTATCTACACTATGTTCCTCAGTTGCTCAACACCTGCATTTTCAACTGGGCCATTGTCACCATCTAAGTTTGGTAAAGATAGAAGCAAAATATTCATTTAGTATCTGTGCTATAACCTTTGCTTCAGTAAGCAGCTTACCCGGCTTATTCCTTATGGGCCCCATTCTATCCTTTACTAATCTTTCACTGTTAATATGTTTGAAGAACATTTCATTATTTGTTTTAGCAGAGCCTACCATCCTTTTCTCATGCTTTCTCTTAGCCTGCCTTTTTCCAGCCTTCGCCTCTCTCCTGCATTTCAAATACTCTTCCTGATTTCTAACGCTATTATTGTTCTGGTAAGCATCATATGCCTCCTTTTTCTTCCTTATTTTCTTACCAATATCCTTAGTCATTCAGGGCTATCTAGCTTTGGTTACCCAAAAATCCCCTCTCATGGGCAAGTACCCTATTCATCTCTTTTGAAGTTCTCCCTTTTTTCATTCATTGGTAATGCATTTTGGTGGATAAACAATCAACACACTACAGTTCAAATTTCAGACCTTTAAAATCTGCCCACTTCCAGTGTAGGCCTGTAATCATTGAATGATTTTTATCCTTTTACAATTTAATATTGAACCTTACTATGTGATGATCGCTCTTTTCCAAATGCTCCTCCACTCTGACCTTCTCCACTTGGCCTGCCTCATTTTCTAGGACCAGGTCCAGTTCCTTCTCTGGTATGGCTGGAAATATACAGTTGCAGAACATTCTCCTGCATACATTGCAGGAATTTCTTGCCTTTTGTGCCCCACACTCTACCCTTGGGTAATTGAGATCACCAATTATCACAGCCCTAATTGTCCTGCAGATTTCCATAATCTGCCAACAAATACTCTCTACGTATCTTCCTCACTATTTAGAGGTCTATAATAAACCTGCAACAAGATCACCACTCCCTTCCCGTTTCTCATCTTTAACCATATAGATTCTAATTCAGGAACTGCACCTCATTTAAGGGCAACAATACAATCTTTGACCAAGACTGCCACACTTCCTCCCTTTTCACCGATCCTGTTTCTACTAAAAGCCTTATAAAACCTGGGATGTTCAACATTCAGTCCTGTTCTGGCTCGAACCACATTTCTGTCAATGCTATTATGTCCCATCCTGCTGCAATTTATGCTTCTGGTTTCCCAATTTTGTTCACTGCACTGTAATCCATGCATTTTACAGACATATAATTTAACCCTGCCCACATCTCTTTTTTGCCCATTGGAAGGTGATCATTTCTTTGTTTACTGTCAACACTCAAGCCTTCTCTCACTTCCTTTCCCCCAATCCCCATCCTCTTTTGCCCTTGCTGGTATTTCCAAAACTAGGCCATTAGTCAAACAACCCCCACCCTGCTTTAAGTTTAATCTACCCACACTGCACCATTTACACTCAGCCAGGCGATTAGCTCCCTTTCTGTTCAGATGAAGCTTCTTTCTTCTGAACACAGTTTTCTCCTTTCCCAAAAGCAATTTCAATGTCCTAAAAACCTAACTGCCCACCCCACCCCCACACACACACCCCCCCACACTATTCCTCAAGTCACACATTTACCTCCCTGATCTACCTTTGTCTAAAACTGACCAATAAAATATAATCAACCTCAACTGACACTCAATGGCATTACTATCACCATTCAATTATGGCCATAGCTTGTCATCCAACTCAGTATCCTATTCCCGCTTTAGCCCCATAACCTCTGGTTCCCTTTAATGTCCAAGGCCCATCACATCTGCACCAGCTCGTCTCTTGGTGCTTTTTATTTTATATCGTTGAGAAAACAGAATTGACCTAAATTACGGGCTGCAACCCTCCAGCGGGCACATGCCTCTACACGCTAGTAGACGTTCTTTCCATTGACAAGTGCTCTACTGCATTTCCTCGTGATGATACTTGGAAATTTAAGCTTCAAAGAAATATGAAGGAGGTTTTCTTCAATTATTTCACAAGATGTGCACATCACTGGCCAGGCCAGCACTTGCTGATCATCCTTAATTCCACCCTTGAGAAGGTGGTGGTGAGCTACCTTCTTTAACTGTAGCCCTTAGGGTATAAGAACAATCCACACTGTGCTTTGAGGAGAGTTCTAGAATTTTGACCTAGCAATGATTCAGAAGGGAACATACAGTTAGTGGCTGTCACATGTGTTTACTGCCTTTGTTCTTCAATGTGATAGAAGTAGCAGTTTTGGACATGGTTGTCAAAAGAACTTTGGTAAGTTCCTGTAGGGGCATCTTGCAGATTGTGCACAGACCTACCATTATGCATCACTGGTGAATGTTTTTAAAGGGCCAAAAACAGAAATAGCTGGAAAATTTCAGCAGGTCTGACTGTGGACAGAAAGCAGAGTTAACTTTTCAGGTCCAGTGATCCTTCTTCGAGCTGCCCTTTGGGTTCTTTTCTTTAATGCTTTTAAAAGGGGGTGGACTGCATGTGAATGAAGCAAAGACAGAAATTGCTGGAAAAACTCAGGTCTGGCAGTATCTGTGGAGAGAAAGCACAGTCAACATTTCCGCCCCATCAACCATTCTTCAGAACTGCCAATGAAGCATGTTGCTTTGACCTGATGGGGTCGAGCTCGAGTATTGTTGCTGCTGCAATCATCTGTGCAGGTAGACATGATTCACCCTTGAAAATTGTACCTTATAGATGGCCCAAATGTTTTTTCTCCATCAGCTGATGATTTGTTTGCCAAATTCTCAACCTTTGACCTGCTCCTGTAGCTACAGTATTTATCCAATTGGTCCAGTTCAGTTTCTGCTGAATGGTAACTTGCAAGATTCTGACTGTGGGAGACTCTGCAATGTTAATGGCCGTTGAATGCCATAGGGACAAATGTTAGATTCTCTTTGGAGATGGTCACTCGACCACTGTGTGGCAAGTAACATTCATCCCACACATCAAAGGCCTCTGTCATCCAGGTCTTGCTGCATGTGACTTGATATTGGAGGTGCTGAGTGCATTGTGTGAACACCCCCACTTCTGATCTAATCGAGTGATTTTTCACTCCATCAGTTAAAGATGGTCAGACCCAGGACAGCACCCCGAGGAATTCCAGCAGTGATGCCCTTGGACCAAGATAACTGACCTCCAACAAGCGCAATTTTTTTTGTTGCTAAGTATGACACTAATCCATGGAGAGTTTCCAGGATTCCCAGAGACTCCAATTTTAGCATAGCTTCTCAATGCCACTCAGTTAAACTCCAGCTTCATGTCCAGACAGTCACACTCAATTCACCTTTACACTTCAGCTCTTTTGTCTACGTTTACAAAAGGCTGTAATGAGGTCAGGAGCTGAACGTCCCGGTGTGACCCAAACTAAGCATCATTAAACAAGTTATTGGTGTTTTTATTAAGGCGTGACAATTGTATATACTTTAACAGCATTTATTATATACCTTGAATTGGAGCTGGTGATTATGGTGGTTCAAGGGCAGCACGGTGGCTCAGTGGCTAGCACTGCTGCCTCATGGCGCCAGGGACCCAAATTCAATCCCACCCTTGGGCGATTGACTGCGTGGGTTTCCTCCCACAGTCCAAAGATGTGCAGGGTAGGTGAATTGGCCATGTTAAATTGCCCAGTGTCCAGGGATGTTTAGGTTAGGTGGGTTAGACTTGTGAAATGCAGGGGTAGGGGAATGGGCCTGGGTGGGATGCTCTTCGGAGGGGAGGTGTGGAGTTGTTGGGCTGAATGGCCTGTTCCCACACTGTAGGGATTCTATGATTCTATGACCTTGAATTGGAGCTGGTGGTATGAGAGGTTTGGTCTGTGACTCTGAGGGGGTTTAATAATTGTATTTATTTCTATTTGCAATACAACACAAGATGGAAGCTAATGGGAATATATTTACATTGGGAGAATTTTTACGAGTGAATAAAGTAAAAGATATGCATAGGCCTAGAGTTTACAAGGTCTAATCGATATTTGTTACTGTTGATTAAGGGAACATCTACAGCTTGAACCAAGTTTTTGCATTTAACTTTGGCAGCTTTGCAGAAGTCTAGACGCAGCTGAATGTGAAAAACATTTGCTCCTGCCAAAAATGAAATTAAGAGTGGTTACTAAATGTTACTTCACTTGTAGCACTTGCATTTGTAAGTTCCAGACCAGAAGCGTTTGGTTACAACGCTGATGGAACTCTTTAAAGCTAAACTCGGTTGCTCCAGGAAGAAATTTGCAGATTGTCAAGTTGGGGAATTTAAGCCACAGTTGAATTAAGCCCCAAAAATGTGGAAGAGATGGGAATACATCTCAGTGCACTCTGACAACGAAGGCCATCAATTTAACTGGACAACTTCACCATCCTAGCTCAAGCCAACCGCAGGAGCCATGGGAATGCCTTCAGCAGTTTCATGTCATATGGAATAACTAATTATTTGAAGACTGCACGGAACGGTGGCTCAGTGGTTAGCACTGCTGCCTCACAGCACTAGGGACCAGGGCTCAATTCCACCCTCTGGCGATTGTGCATACTCCTCAAACATTCTCCCAGTGTCTGCGTGGGTTTTCTCCGGGTACTCCCGTTTCCTCCCACAGTCCAAAGATGTGCAGGTGGATTGGCCATGCGAAATTGCCCATAGTGTCCAGGGATGTGTAGCTTAGATGGATTATAGGGGGATGGGTCTGGGTAAGATGCTCCAAGGGTCATTGTGGACCCAGGCCAAAGGGCCTGTTTCCACACTGTAGGGATTCTATTACTGATGCTGCAGACCTCTGGAGTGGCTGACGGGGCAGCACTGTTAAATTGGAAGTTATTTCTCTCTATCTTCCCCAACATTGCATTGCTGAGGATAGTTGTTTAATCATTCACCACCATTCATAACTGAATGTGGCTAATTTATAGAACTTAGGTCTGATCCATTTCTTGTGGAATTGTTTAGAGCTATAGCATTCTGCCTCCTCTTTTTGACATGAAAGTACTTCTGTGTTTCAATTTCACCTGACTGACACCATTTTTAGGCATGCCTGTTGCTGATTTTGGCCTCCTGCACTCTTCAATAAATCAGGGCTTATTTACCACCAAACCAAGGAATCAAGTGAAGAATATGTTGAGCCAGGTGGTTACAGATTACAGTTGAACAATTCTGCTGAAGGTTTACATCATTTTATAGATACCCAGCTGAGTTAAGCCCATTGGAAACAGCAACAGAAGTGGACTGTTCAGCTCCTCAAGCCTGCTCCATCACTCCTCAGGTCCACTTTACTGTTACCATCCCACACCATCACCCCCACCATAATCCTAGATTCCCCTCCTAACCAAGAATCTTAGTTTTAAATATACTCAAGGTTTCTGCTCCACAGCTCTGTGGCAAAGAGTTCCAAAGACTCTCACCTTTTGAGAAAAAATTCCTCATCTTGGTCTGACAGTGGCATTCCTTAATTCAGAGACTATGCCCTCAGTTCCTAGACACTCCCAGAGAAGAAACATTTACACGGTCAAGCCCCTTAAGAATCCTATGTGTTTCCATGAGATCACTTCTCATTTTTCTAGATTCCAATGAGACCCAACCGGTTTAACCTTTGTTCATAAGATAATCCCTCCATCCCAAGCGAACCTTATCTGAACTGCTTCCAATGAAATGTCTTTCCTTATCTAAAGAGACCAAAACTGCAACTGTAAAATTGCAAGACTTCCTGACTCATACTCCAACCCCCTCAAAGTAAAGGGCAAACATTCCATTCATTCGACTTCCCGATTACCTGCTGCACCTGTGTGCTAGATGTGTGTTTTGTGCATAAATATCCCCAAGATTAAAAAGACAGGTAACATAAGAGTCTTTAGACTCATTGGAAATCCTCAGCGTACTGTGCACTGATGATGCCAAAACAGCATTCGAGGAACATCTTCAGTGGAAAATAAACAGACTCTCCTATACCAGTACTTAGTTTGGTATTGACTACCAGCATCAGGAAAGTAAATGACATGATCCAGAATGTTGCCATATTAAGAGCTTTGAGAATGTGATCATGGAGACTTAACAGCTTTTCTCATCTAGTGTCATGGACTAAAGGAGGTGGTGAATTGACCTATTTATGTTTCTACTCTATCTGCAAGAGATTATTTTAATGTTTCTTTATTTTTCTTGCTTTTCTCTTTCAAAGTAGGTTGTGATGTGCTCCCCAAAACTCTCAATTTGCGAAGTCTAATTGTTAAAAATGACCCATAACAAATTCTTTATGGTTTAAAAAGAACAGGGATGGTTTATTTATCACTTGAACCCAGAATTTTTTGGGAAACAAATAGGTATACATGGAGAAATATAAAAGGGTGGAAAAGAAGTTACAGTTCAGAATAACTTAGAAAGAGAAAATGGGCATGAATTCACATTAAATCAGAGAAATGTAAATTGGGCCTAGAGTTCAATAATTTGAGGGCCTTAAAACCTTTGCCCGTTCCCACCCCCACACCTGTCACGACAGGGGCATGTTTCACCACATACAACCAATTTTCACCCATTAATGGCCCCCAATATTAGCGATTTTCTTTCTCCCTGGCTTACTATTATTCATCCCTTCATCTGCACCACTGTTTCTCTTCTCCCACCCCTCTCTTCCGGGCTCCATTTCCACCTACCACACACTTCTTTCTTCCACCACCTTCCTTACTTCCAGATATGCACCACCTTTCCTAGCTACCACTAATTCTGAAGAAGGGTCACCAGACCCAAAACATGAACTCTGCTTTCTCTCCACAGATGCTGCCAGATCTGATTTCCTCCAGTTATTTTTATTTTTCTTTCTTTCAGATTTCCAGAATCCACAGCGCTTTGTTTTGTGGTAACATTTCATTACAATCTGATTATATCAGTACATTGAAGATCTTAAAATTATGACTACAAGTCACATTTTATCTGAAAGTTGACTGGAATCAACCCAGTGCATTTCCAAATATGTTGGATTACAATTTCCTGATTACGCTCAAAGCAGAAAGAAAATCCCCAAATCCCAGATGTCCTCGTTTCGAGGACCGCAACTTCCCCTCCACAGTGGGAGAAAATGCCCTCGACCAGATCGCTCGCGTTTCCCACAACTCCTCCCTCACACCCCCTCCCCACAACAACAACCAAAACAGAATCCCCCTCGTCCTCACGTACCACCCCATCAACCTCCGGATCCAACGCATCATTCTCCGGCACTTCCGCCACCTGCAATCTGACCTCACTACCAAAGACATTCTCTCCATGACTCCCTTGTCCGCTCCACACTCCCCACCACTTTTCCCTGCAACCGCAGGAAGTGGTACACCTGCCCCTACACTTCCACCAACATCTCCCCCCTCAGCCCCATCCCAGACCCCAAGAAAACGTTCCACATCAAACAGATGTTCACCTGCACATCTGCTAATGTGGTATACTGTATCCGCTTTTCCCGATGTGGCCTCCTCTACATTAGGGAAACCAAGCCAAGGCTCGGAGGCCGCTTTGTGGAACACCTACGCTCGGTTCGCGGCAAACGACTGCACCTCCCAGTCGCGAACCACTTCAACTCCCCCTCCCACTTCTTGGACGACATGTCCATCCTGGGCTTCCTCCAGTGCCACAACGATGCCACCCGAAGGTTGCAGGAACAGCACCTCATATTCCGCTTGGGAACCCTGCAGCCCAATGGTATCAGTGTGGACTTCACAAGCTTCAAAATCTCCCCACCCGCGACCGCATCCCAGAACTAGCCCAGGTCGTCCCCACCTCCCTAACCTGTCCATCCTTTCTCCCACCTATCCACTCTTCCCATCTCGACCCCTACCCCCCACCTCCTACCTACCAGCCTCATCCCTGTCTCCTTGACCTGTCAGTCTTCCCTGGACTGACCAACCCCCACCCACACTCACCTTTACTGGCTCCATTCCCGCCTCCTTGACCTGTCCGTCTCCTCTCCACCTATCTGCTTTTTAACCATCTTCCGTCTGCCTCCCCCTCTATTTCAGGATCCCCTTCCCCTCCCCCATTTCTGAAGAAGGGTCCAGACCCAAAACATCAGTTTTCCTGCTCCTCTGATGCTGCTTGGCCTGTGTTCATCCAGCTCTACATCTTGTTATCCCCAAATCTTCTCCAGATTTCAGAAAACCAAAAGAAAATGTTTCATTTACATTTTTCAACCATACTGTTTCATAATTTGTTTGTGTTGCAACTTCTATGCAAAATAATCAAAGCACATTATTGCTCTAGAAAAGTAGTGTTCCTTATTCCATACCAAGGATTCCCTTTTCCTTAAGCAATCCATCTCTTAAAATTTAGATCTTACCTAGCCTTCTGTCATTTATCTGCATTCTTCAAACTCACTGCTCTATTTAAAGAAGTTTCTCCTGCTTTTGCTTCCAAATCTCATTTCACGGTCCATTTATATTTGCTTGCATAGACCCCTTCATTTGGGAAACGCCGTTTCTGAATCCTACAGCACAGAGACAGGCCCTTCGGCCCAAACTGGTCCATGCCAACCAAAACATCCATCCACACTAACCCCATATGGGGTCTTGGCCCATATCCTTCTAAAAACTTTTCCTATCCATGTATTCATCCAAACGCCTTTTAAAAAATGTTGTTAATGAACCTGCCTCCACCACTTCCACTGGCAACTCATTCCATAAATGTGCCACCCTCCGTGTAAAAAAGTTGCCCCTCAGGTTCCCATGTGTTCTTCCCCCCCTTACTTTAAAAAGTGATGCCCTCTAGTCCTCGATTCCCCAACCCTGGGAAAAAGACCGAGTGCATTCACCCTATCCATGCCTTTCGTGATCTCATACACGTCTACAAGATACCCGCTCAGTTTTCTACACCCTAAAGAAAAACATCCTAGCTTGTCCAACCTGTCCCTATAACTCAGTCCCTTGAATCCTGGCAACATCCTTATCAATTTCTTCTGCACTCTTTCCAGTTTAACATCCTTCTTAATTGCATCCACTTTAACAGCAAGGTGGCCAAAACTGAACACAATACTCCAAGTGCAGCCTCACCAACGTCCTGTACAACTGCAACTTGACTTCCCAACTTCTTTTCTCAATACCCTGACTGATAAGAGCCAGTGCACTATAAGCCTTCTTCATTGCCCTGTCTACCTGTGACTCCACTTTCAGTGAACTGTGCACCTGAACTCCAAGGTCCCTCTCTTCCACTACACTCCTCAAGTCCCTACCACTCACCATGAAACTCCCACCTTGATTTGACTTTCCAAAATACAACACCTCACACTTATCTATATTAAAATCCATTTGCCATTTCTTGGCCCACTTCCTCAGCTGATCAAGATCCTGCTGCAATTTCTAATAAACTTCCTCATTGTCCATGATACCTCCTATTTTAGTGTCATCCACAAACTTACTAATCATGCCCTGTATATTCTCATCCAAATCATTGATATTAGATAACAAACAGCAATGGACCCAGCACCGACCCCCAAAGCACACCACTGGTCACAGGCCTCCAGTCCGATGAGCATCCTTCCACTATTACTCTCTGCTTCCTACCATCAAGCCAATTGTGTAACAACTTGCCAGCTCTCCCTGGATTCCATACGATCTAACCTTCCAGAGCAGCCTGCCATGTGGAACCTTGTCACAGACCTTACTGAACTCCATATAGACTATGTCTACTGCCTGCCCTCAACCACCTTCCCGGCCACTTTAAAGAACTCTAACAGGTTTGTGAAGCATGATCTCCCACACACAAAGCCATGCTGGCTACTCCTATCAAACCCTGGTCTTTCCAAATGCATGTACATCTTATCCCTCAATCTTCTCAAGTAACCTACCTACCGCACACATCAGGCTTACTGGTCTATAGTTCCCAGATTTTTCTTTGCAGCCCTTCTTGAATAAAGGCACAACATTCGCTACCCTCCAGTCTTCTGGGACCTAACCTGTGGCTAACAATGATGCAAATATATCAGCCAGGGCCCCTACAATTTTTTCTCTAGCATTTTGCAGGGTTCTTGGATATATCTGGCCAGGACCAGGAGATTTATCAACATTCATACATTCTAATACTTTGGAAACCTCCTCTTCTGTGATACGGACTATCCAAGATATTGCCACTAACTTCCCCAAGTTCTCAAGCCTTCATATCTTTCTCCATGGTAAACACAGAGGGAAAATATTCAACAAGGACCTTGTCCATCTCCTGTGTTTCCACACATACATGTCCATTTTGGTCCTTTAGGGGTCCTGTTCTCTCTAGAGATTCTTTTTCCTTTCCTATACTTAAAGAATTTCTTTGGATTTACCCTAATCTTCTCAGCCAAAGCTATCTCCTGGCCCCTCTTCACCTTCCTGATTTCCTTCTTCAGTAAATTGCTGTACCTCCTATATACCTTCAGGAATTCCCTTTATCCCAGCTGCCTGTACCTGAGCCATGCCTCCTCCTTTTTTCTGGTCAAAGCCTCAATATATCTTGTCATCCAGGGTTCCCTCCTCCTGCCAACTTTGCCCTTCACCCTCACAGGAGCATGCAGACCTTGAACTCTAGCTATCATGCTTTTAAAGGCCCCACACATGCCAGAGGTCTCTTTGCCTGCAAACTTCAATTAACCCCTGCAAGCTCCTGTCTAATTCCATCAAAATTCACCTTGCCCCAATTTAGGACTTGGACCTATGGACCAGTTTTGCCCCTCTCCATAACTATTTTAAAATCAATAGAATTTTATTCTATTCTCATTTCTCAATAATTTTAAACACTTCTAAAAATTACCCTATAATTTCCTGTTGTCTCACAAAAACAACTTTAAATATCAATTTCAACAACTTTGACCTTTTCTCCTCTCTAAGAAAAGGACAAAGTGAAGAACAGTGACATTCGGATAAGATTATTCATGATCGAAACAGCTGTTTCTCTTAAAGTTCAAATTAAACAACTTCATATTTACTACTTCAGAAAGTGGAATAAACTTACATTGACCAAACCAAAGTAGTGTTCATTGATTGGGAACTGCTCTGGACCGATGTCTTTCTCCAGAGCAGAGGCATTGGTGCCCTGCAACAAAAGCACAAAGGTTGGTGAGAATATAAGAATAGGCACAGCTGCTGTAAGAACAGAAAAACCTGCACTTATATTGTGCTGCTTATCGCTAATAGCCATCTAAAACACAAAACAGAGAACAAAGTATTTCTAAACAGAAGTTACTGTAGCAATGTATGAAACTCAGCAACTGATATTTGTGTACAGCAAATTCCCACAGGCAAAATAATCCATTGTGATGTTGATGGAGGGATTAACATTGTTCAGGACACTAGGAAGAATTCCCCTCCTATTCTTCAAATTATTCTAAAGGATTAATTACGTCTGAAACTTCATTCCAGGCCTTGCTTTAGAAAGTGATCAAAAGCAGCACTTCTGACGCAGCACTGCCTCAGTACTGCACTGGAGTCTCAATGTAGATTGTGTATAAAAGTCTCTGAATTCATAACCTAACTCAGATGTAATGCAATCATCAAGCCATAGCTGTTGGATAAATATTGCTACAAAAATGGAATAAAATGCAAAGCTGAGCATTATCAGTTTACACATCTATGGTGACTTTCTAATCTTCCCGAGGGTGAAAATGAACAGATCAAAAGTAAAACTGATGCAATAGGTTTCTGACACTGGATTGGATAATGGTGAAAAACAGACATGCAACTAATTAAAAAAGGTAACACAGGATAGGGTTATAATTCAACATTTTTTTTTCTTAGAAAGCAGGCTCATGAAAGGGAACATTCATTTGCCCCTGAACTGGGTGGCTTGTTCGGCCATCGAGGGCAGTTGAGAGCCCATTGCCACAAATCTGCAGTCACATATAGGCCAATCCAGGTAATGACGGCACATTTCCTTCCAAAGAAAGGAAAGACATTAGTGAATAAGATAAACCTTTTTATAATAACGGATAATAGTTTTAAAGGCAACATTACTTTGTGATGCATGCAATTCCAATCTTTATTCTATCAGCTGCCCTGGTGGGACTTGAACCCATGCATTTGTCTGGTTGTCTGGATTCTAAGTCCAGTGACAATCTCCCCTTAAGTTCGGGATAATGTAGACAGCGTTTTATCGTATGTCTAGGAGCGCTTGATACCAACACTGGGTCCTTGAAATGAGCATATTCTACTGTTATAAAATAACCTTCACTGAGAAATGTGAGGCAGAGGAGGATAGGTAAGCTCAGTCTCTTTTGTTCCATCCAACAACTAATTATGCAAGGAAAACTCATGTAAAACATAGCCATCAACTGTCAATCAACAGCAAAATACCAGTTTCATACAGTGCATAACATTTTGCGCAATAACAAGTCTACTTAATGTAAATTAAGTCATCAATTCATGGGATTTGTTAGGGTTGGTGGCAAACACTTACTCAAGGCCACTGAAAAACAGAAATATGAAATATAACATCAAAAAAAAGTTTGATCTCATTGCTGTGATCTCAATTTTGACATTCTAGGTAAAAAATTAAGTAGAAAAATCTGTTTCCAATCCCATGCCCACGACATCCCATTAGCCATGTTGAACTCTTGACGTCATAAAATCAGCATAGTCATACAGATATTAACTAGTATGAAGATCTTCAGTTGACATCTGGGAGGACCTTTCCATTTGAAACTTGCTTAACAAAGCATAACTGTGTAATGTCTCCACATTATTTAATAACAAAATAATCTCATTTCTCTTCCTCCAGGTTAATTCAATTACATATCTTCATCAGGTGAAGATGATTAAACTTCAAGTTAACTCATTTTGCCTGACCATGAAATAGAGAAAAGCAACTTCAAAAAGGTGCATTGTTCACTGCTTTGTTATGGGAACTTCCACTTTTCACCCACCCATCTCTAATTTTGTAAATCCTAAGCAGTAATGCACATCAAAGTTTAGAACTGCACATCATAGCAAGACATCGACAAGATAGCACAGGAAAGACAGTTCTACTGTTAAGACTGCCATAACAATTTTGGTGTTGTTAACGTCATCTTGATATGCTTTTGTACAAGTACCTAATTAAATGTCTTCTTTAAATGTTAGAAGTGCTGAGGCACATAGGAACAGGAGTAGGCCACTCAAACCCTTAAGCCTGCTCTGCCATTCAGTAAAATCAAGCCTGATCTGTGGCCTAGTTCTACATGCCCGATCTGGGACCATATCCCTTTGTACTCCTGCTTAATGAACAATGGTCTCTGATTTAAATTTAACAAATGAATTAGCATCGACCACTGAGGAAGAAAGTCCCAAATCTCTACTACTGTGCACAGAAGTGCTTTCTAACATCATTGTTGAATGGCCAGGTCCTAATTCTTAGACAGTGGTCCCTGCTTCTAGATTCTTCAGCCAGTGGAAATAGTTTTTTTTTTTTTTTTTTTTAAAATCTACCCTGCCTTTCCCCGTTAATATTGTAAAAATATCAGTAAGATCACCCTTCACTTCTAAATTCTAGAGAATAAAGGTCTAATTGCTCCTTATATCTTAACCCCTGAAGTCCAGCTATCATTCTTTTAAACTTGCACTGAACTGCCTCCAGGACCAAAACATCCTTCCTAATGTATGGTGCCCAGATCCACTCTCAGTACTCTAAGTGGGGTCTAACCAGGGTTTTGTACAACTGCAAATTAACGTCTGTTGGTACACTTCAGCCTTTTAAATATGAAGGTTAGCATTTCATTAGCCTTCTTGACCGCTTTCTACACCAGTTTGTGGCATTTTAAATAATTATGCACTTGAACCCTCTAATCCCATTTGTTCATCTAATGCATTAAATTATGTGCTTCTCAAAAAAAAACCTGATCTATCCTTTTTCCATTCAAAATAGATAATCTCACACTTATGTACATGAAAATCAATCTGCCATAGCCTCTCCCATTCACCTAAAAATATCCTGTTATAATTCTATGCTGTTGGCAACACTGTCTACAATGCTGCCCAATTTTGGGTCATCAGCAAATTAGGATATTTGACCCATTATGTCATTATCCAAGCCTTTAAAAGAGTACCTAACTGAGAATCCAAGACAAATCCCTGCAGTATACCGCTAGTTATGTCCTGCTAATTTGAGTACTTAACCATTATTTTAACCATTTCTGCCACTCAATTAGTTTCCTGTATCAGTAATTGGCTATCAATTTCACAGGGTCCCAACTTGGCCAATAGTCTCTGGTACGCACTTTATCAAAAGCCTTCTGGAAGTCCAGATAAACAACATCCATTGACTTACTTCTGTCCACCACCTTAGTCACCTCTTCAAAAAGATGATGTTTGTCAGGCATGACCTACCCATCATGAAACCATGCTGACTCCCTCATTAACTGAGATTTTCAAGGTGATAAGTTACCCTATCCTTCATTATAGGCTTTAATCAGTTCCTCACCACAGATGTTAGGCTAACTGGTTTTAATAGGCTCCCAAGCTCTATAAAATATTGCTAACACAGAGGCTGTTGTCAGAATCCAAATTATATTTTATAATTTATATTTAGGCCTGCTTTCAGCATTTTACCATTTCAGTGTGATGTCATTTCTGACTCAATACAACATTTTGAAGGGAAATACAAGGTGCCTTGCAATTGATTGAATTCAAACTAAAATTCTGAAAAATTAATATAGAAGAAACACACCATTAGTGAATCAATCAATCTACCTTTCTGAATCACGTGGATCTTTTAAACAACATTCCATTACTTTACAGTGTCTGCTAATAAAATGCCAACACAACCTGATGAACAGAGGAAATAAGTTAACTTAAGTGCTCTTTGAATGGCATGTATGTTAATGACCTAAAGACAGACAAATTTCATAAGACGGGATCTTCATGACTGCATCTTTGAAGCTAACGATGAAGTTTCAATTCCCTTTAGCTTGACCACCAACATTTTACATTGAACATTTCATGACTTATTTATACCAACTGAAAATTGTGTTTTAGTGGGAGCACTGTGAAAAACATGCAACAGTAAGAACTTAAAACATATGAAAACATTACCTCTGACGTTCAGCAACAGTACTTCAAAGAACTTATTCGTTACTAGTTGATTCCTGTGGCATTGGTGATGGACAAAATAAAATGGTTTCTTCCTCTAGGCAGGTGATGGGGTCTGGTGCACCCATAGTTCAGGATGCTCAAGGCCAGGCTGAGTGCATTGTGATGTTTGTGAGGGAGGGAAAAAGAGAGACAGATTTGTTGAGCAAATTTTATGGTAAGTTTGATCATATTTTCTGTGTTTTATTAGGTGATGTTTTCTTCCCTGGCATATGTAGTGGAGCAGGTAAGTGACTAATATGATAGTGGTACCTCAGTGTGTTTTATTTGGACATAACTGGGGTGAAAGATTTTTAGTATGGTGAATAATTAAAGTTGAATATTACAAATTTGTAAAGGGAAGGCAAAACATTTCACCACTAAGGAAGAAAACGAAGGTACTTGAACTCTCACAATGCAGACAACTTCCAAAAGCATTAAGCAGAAAAATCATGCCCATTTCATCAGGAAAAAACTAAATGATGCCAAAGTGTAATGATTAGGAAATATACTGTTAATGAAATAGACTATATAATTAAAAATACTATATTCATCTTAGCTTTTGACACCACTGTGTTTCTTTCTGGTTGATTCAAGTAACTATTATTAAACCATAAATCTCTCATCATCAAGGGCAAAATTTATGTATAAAGACTGCTAAAAAAATCTCTTATTCACAAGAATGAAGTGCAAGACTGGCAGAAATGCTAAACACGAGTATTTGTAATAAATACTTGTACATGCTAGTCAAACTTTAAGATACTTACTTCATCCAAAACAAGATTCATTATGACTGGTACAAAAAATTTACTGAAGCATGGAGCTCTACAGAAAAAGGCTTGTATTTGATCACTGAACATATTTCCAACAATAAACAGGATTACTGATGGAAGGGCAGAATGCCCTATGCATTCATTTGCACACAGCCAAGTTAAAACCCAAGCAGATTATTACTTAAAGAATCTGACTCCCTTATGATGCATGATTTTACTGAAAAAATGCTAAGCTTATCCAATAAAAGAGTCATAGGTACTGGCAGGAGATAAATCAATGAAGGATTATGCAAGAGCTTTATTTGTGCTGTGCACTAAATCTTTTAAGCTGCCATGATTTTTCAAAAAATATTTTCTTGAAGTAGTGAAGTCAATGGAAACATTTTCTGTAATTGTGCTTTGTTTTTCTGCTTCAAGGAATCCACTTAACAAAATTGGCAGAAAGCCTTGTGCTAGAACAATTAAAAAATGTCCTGAAACCATCATCCTAAATGCTACAACATTTGTTTGCATTCAAAATAGTGCAGAACAAAATCAAAAGACATATCAGCCAAGAATCTATTTGGTGCTAGTTATCATTTCATCCCAATCCCCACTTTCTCTTTTGCGTTCCTGAATATACAAGACAATGAAAATGACTTTCTAAATATTAGAAAATAGCTGCTGGTATTCACGTGACTCTAGACTGCTCCCGTCAAGCTATTCAATCAGAGGCATCAAGTCAAGAGCAATCTTGTCCTCAATCTATATTCACCTTTCTCAAAGATAAACTAGCTGGAGATCAAGGACTCAATTTTATATGTAAGAAAGCATAAAAGGGGGAGCCTGTAAATTAGGGCACTGTTATCCTGTCCAAACCCTCAAATGTGATCCAACTAAAGCCCTTAAGTAGGTATTCAATTACAAACAACGGGGCCTCCACACAATTTCTACCCTGCCCACCTGCCCCAACCAACAATGCCACTCCTCCATCCTCAGTGTGGCCCATCAACTGGGTCCTAGCAAAATCCTGGACATGCCTAAATGCCTGGGTCCATTGCTGAATGCACTTTTACAGCGGTGGTCACTGCTTCTGTTAGTGTAGCTGATGCGCAGAGCTGCTATCTTTCAGAAGGAGCTTCCTCCTGAAAATGGACAAAAGTCTCACATCAAAGGGCAGTATTCTGAAAGGTTAAATTGGAGCAAGTCAGCTAAAGGAAGACAGACTCACTCCCAATATTTACACTGTGGTTCAGGGAGGCCAACTTCAGCATATAATTCTGCCTTAAGAAGTGGCAATTTTCCTTCTTTCAATCCAAATCACTGAAAGAGTAGTAGCATGCCAGCCACTGTTCTTGTTGAAATCAGCATACTCACATTAGGAGTCACACTTAGCACATTCCAACCTTGTTATTAGAGGCCATTTCCTTGATACTTGTATCGGCTAAATGCTGATTCATGAGGAAATAGATGCTGACAAATACTTAACTTGTTCATAAAATACTTGATCCACTTCTTCAACAATTTTCTTTTACAAACTAACATTGTAATCATAACATTTAAGCATTTATATGCTAGCATTGGTGGTCATTTCCACCCTGGATTTAAAAGGCTCAGTTTTTTTGAATCATTTAATACTTCAAAAACATTTTTGGAAATCTTTATAGAGCCAGAAATCAGTATATATTTTGGCTAAATTTGCATAAATTTTATTATGGACAGGTTTATTAAGTTTCATGTAAAAACGACGACTTGTGTCCAAATGGATTATTGAGAGACTATAATGTCAGGCTATGCAATTGTACAGTTTCACTATTTTCAGAACAAACAAAACAATAGGCCAGAATTTTCTGTGAAAATAATGGGGAGGCTAATGCCAGCATTTCACCATCTCACCTGAGATACATGTTGAGCTGCCTGTACAGTACTTTCATGGTTGATACATTGGTAGTTTGTTATAATGTGGGTGCTGGGATTAATAAAGTAAAACTTCATTATAGTTCAACTATGTTGTTATTAAGAAAATTCCTATTTTCCACCCATTTTAAACCAGAAAAATTAAGATTTACTTATTTTGGGGGCCATGAGAGCCTTGCACCAAAAGCAGATTAGTGCCATCTCGAATTGTACTATAACAAACTTCCACTACACAAAATCTGCCAGATATTTAATTAGTCGCCTCAATGAGCTTTTAATGTCAACACATGCTCATTACTGCTAGTCAACTTTGTCTGCACAGAAAGACAACTACTACAAAAGCAAGAGTCATTCCTAAAACAATCAATTTAAAAGCTTAGATTTGTTTCTTGCTTTCCGATGTCTTTTGCTTCCGCTCTCTCACAATCCATTTCTTCCCACTATTTTTTATATACTTGGTCTAACATCAAATTCACCTTCACTAATGCACACTTCTTCCTATGTTTCTCACTCAGTTGATTAGTCAAGGATATCAGATCCAATGTCAGTTGCCCTATGCACTCAGACTCAAGACAACCTGGTTCTTTTACTATTGTGTCATTGGCTTACTGCCAGCGACTTTGTAGGGAAGAAAAATGAGCTGAAGGATACAGCAGTTATGTTTAACACAAATGTCTTTATACTACATGCTATAGCAAAATCTGACCCATTAAACTCCTCCAGTGATGAACCAATAAAAAAGTGCTTTATTGCTAACCAAGGCTGCACAAACTTTAAAACTTATTTTGGAACCAATTTAGTTTTGGGCTCCATCAATATTTGTAAGTAAAGGTATTTCCACACAAACAGATATTAATATATACATACACTGAAAACAGCTCACTGCATTTACAATAACTATCTAAACAACGGTCAATGAGGCACCACTGGAAGAACCAATCCTATCTGTCCGTCCCTGCTTGAAACGGCCCTACCAGTTTATTATCTGATATAGTCAGTTAGCCAAAGTCGTGGAGAATGCCAGAGCCCAGGGTGCCCCACGCTTCCTATTACAGGGTACATTCTACAGCAGTCTGCAAAAGGGAAAAGACTACAGTAACGTAGTTTGGCTCACCCTGCTTCAATCTCACCTCCTGACAGCAGATGTGGAGAAGACCGTGGCCCAGTTCACCGTGGAGAGGGGCCTGTAAAGGGAGAAAAATGAGAATCTCAATTCTCTTCCCCCTCCCTCTCTCGATAATAAAAAGAATACAACATATGAAAACACAGCTGCAAAAGAGATTTAAAAAGTGAAATAGTTTGTGTTGAGATTTAAATCAGTGTTTATTCTTTGTATGTTCAAAATTCTCCACAACTTACAATTAGGTTGTGTTATTATTTTAAAATTGTGATCAAATCACAACTGGAATAAATGATAATATTATTCAAGAGCTATTTATTTCAAATTTTACAAAAAAGTCAAAAAAGTAAAATGATGAATGCAAGAAATCTCAAACCAAAGTTGTAAATTCACAGCAGTTCCATCAGCATCTGAAAGAGATAGATTAACAACTCAGAAATAACTTTTCCCATCAGTGTTCTTTTAAAAGGTCCTAACCAAAACATTAAAACCACCTTTCTCTTTCGAAGGCTGAGTGACCTATAAATTTCCACAGGTTATTTTAAATTTTAAACCCAATAGAATTTTACAACTAATAGTCCATTACCCCAGCTCTCGCCCTGTCCTTGCCCCACACACAAATCTTTAAATTTCAAACATTTATTCACTTTGCATTTAAATCTCATGGATCTACAGCATCTATAACAGTGAATAGCAAATGCACCCATTTCTTAATCTTCAAAGAAAATCCTACCTTCTTTGTTTATACTTGAACTAGGAATGTTCTTCACTACTTTCCCATCAAATCCCCTTAAAGTTTTAAGAGGAGATTGATTGAGCTCTTTATCTTCTAAATTCTACTGGAAGAGCAATATTTTTCTTTGCAATTAAATCTTTTCATCCCTGGCATCACCCTAATAAATCTCACATATAATCCTCCAGGCTTGGATATCCATCCTAACATGAGGAATACTACAAAAGGTTACTGTAAATCTATCCCTCATCTAAGCAATGTACGAATTTCAATTTTACCTTTGATTTTTTTTTAAAAATAGGGCCATTGAGTACGAAAGCAATTCTTCCAGTGCTGCTTTAAAAACCAAATCATGTATAATCTTGACCACCTCACTTTTTTTTTTAAAAAAAAAGAATGTACATTTTAACTCTTAACTCTCTACTCCTCCACTTCTTTAGAAGTTGTAAATTCAAAACGCACATTTCCTCTCTCCTTTTCTCCCAAGATAGACCATTTTGCATTTTTCAGTGTTGGATTTCATCCAACATCTAATTAGTTTGTGGCTATGTCCTCCTTGAGTCAAATGCAGTTCCTAGACAGCTACCTACACAATTAAGCATATCTGAAAATCTATATCCGAGTGTAGATAGCAAAATTATTTTAAATCAACTAGCCTGCTTGCCAGATATTAGCAATTATAAATAACTGTTTCAAAGAATTTGGATTACAGATAGAAGGTCAGAATGGGCAATGTTGGTGGAGGTTGGTCAGTCCAAAGAGTTACTTGGCTTACCATTTTCTTCCTTTTCAAAAGGAAGGGTTCTACCAATATTTATTTTCAGACACAACCTTCAAACTTCACTTTCTCCCTTTACCAAAAGAACGTATCAAGAGTTCAACATTTCAAGCACCTTTCCACTAAATCTTTCATAATGACCAAGTATCCAATCTAAAAGTTACAGTACTAATATTCAACAGACATTGAACTACTACAACAAAACTCAAACAATATTTTCCCATCCAGCTCCATCCAGGGGCTCTTTTTCACCTTCCCTTTAACCTCTCTATTCAATTTAAATACATTGCGATGCAATGGTCAGAAAAGTATCAACATGATCAGCACAGTGAAATGGTTTGCATAATTCAAATCCCATTTCATGTCTTTGTACTTTGCAACAGTAACTTTTGACTATAATTTGCCATACCCTACAGAATCACAGACATTTAAAGATGGTCAATCAGACCATTATGGCACTTAGAAACAGTTGTGCATACATTTTGCCCAGAACACTGCAAATTCCTCATCTTAGAGTACAAATATATAATTACAAGAAGAATAAGCTATTGCCCCTTTGGCCTGCTCTGTCATTTAATAAGATAATTATTGAATCCACACCTGAATGAATCCACATTCCTGGCTATTTCTGATAATCTACAAGTATCCACCAACTGTCCACCAATTATTAATTGAATCAGCTTTGCCACCTTTGAAAAAGGTAGAATACTCCAGGCAGGGTAGGGATCGTGGGTGGGATGAGATCTCTTCCAATGCTTTTGGATCAGTCGTCTCTGGTTATCAACCCACTCCATACACCCTACTAAAACCTCTCCATCTTGGAAACCTTCAGTAAGTCACCTCAATCTTTGCCATTCAAAAAAAAAATTCAAACCTTCCCATTCGTGCCTCGTGGATGAAATATATCCCGGTCTGTTGAGTGAGACAAGGGAGGAAATAGCAGAGGCACTGGCAATAATTTTCAATTCCTCCTGGCCAAAGGAGACGTGTTAGAGGACAGCCAATGCACAACCATTATTCGAGAAGGGAGCAAGGGATAAGCCAGAAAACTACAGGCCAGTCTAACCTCAGTGGTGAGAAAACTATTGGAAGCAACTCTGAGGAACAGAATTAATCTGGACTGGCAAGGATTAATCAAACACAGTTAGCATGGTTTTGTTAAGTGGAGGTCGTGTCTGACCAACCTGATTGAATTTTTCAAAGGTGGTGACCAGGTGTGTAGATGAGGGCAATGAATCTGATACAGTTTAATTGGACTTCAGCAAGGCTTTGGATAAGGTCCCGCATGGAAGTCTGATAAAGGTAAAAGCCCATGGAATCCAAGGAAACTTGGCTGATTGGATCCAGAGCTGACTGAGTGGCAGGAAGCAGATGGTCAAGGGGTGTTTGTGTAATTGGAAGCCCATGTCCAAGGCGTTCCACAGGGATCATTGTTAGGCCCTATGCTGTTTGTGGTATATACAAACAATTGAGGGTTGACCAGTAATTCTGCCAAATGGTATGAAAATTAGTGGGGTGGTAAATAATAATGAGGTTGGCCTTAGATTACAATTGCCAGCCAGCTGGGAAATTTTAACAGCACAATGGTGGGCCAAAGGACTTGTTCTTGTGCTAGACTGTTCTACATTCTTTAACACAACAACATACATTTTAAATTCTGCTTTACATGTACGCATATTTCCCTTCACTATCTCCTCTGAATAATTTCAATTAGAAAGACAACAGTTTTAAACAACGTCATTTAACCCACAAGAACATCTGGCAGGGGTTGATTAAAAATATTCCATAGTCAATATTAAACAATTTAATCTGTTGTGATATTTCCATTTAAAAAGATACTGTATTTGTGCATGTATTGATTAGTATAACAAGTGGAAAGCTCAACCAATGTTTATTTTAGTCAGAAAATACTGCATGTTCCAATTTAGATTTTTGTAACTTGATATAGTTCTTTTTCTAAATATTTTAGAAGTATTAAAAATTATTCACAAGTGCTTGATCACTGAGGACGTCCATGCTTCCCAGTCAAATCATAATTACTTTTAATCAACCTGTTCAGACACGTTATGACACACCGGAGACGGCAAGAACTGCAGATGCTGAGTCAGACTGACTAGTGTGGAACTGGAGGAACACAGCAGGTTAGGCAGCATCAGAGGAGCAAAAAAGTCGGCATTTTGGGTTTGCGCCCTTCATCAGGGCCCAAAACATAGACTTTTCTTCTCCTCTGATGCTGCCTGACCTGCTGTGCTCCTCCAGCTCCACACTGTATTGACTATGTTAATACACACCTCTGAGATAGGTGGAACTTGAACCTGGACTTTGGCCCAAATGTAGGGACCCTACTACAGTCACGTAAAATGAGACCTTGGAGTTGATCCTTGGTCTGTACAAGAGCTGGACCTGCTAGCAACAAAGCTATTAAGATTGTTTTTTGATAGGCAATGACAATCTGAGGCCTCAAAGTCTTGATTTTGATCTGAACTCCTGCCAAATTAATAATATATTATCCACTATTCCTTTATGAATATTGTGGCAGTATCCTTAACTTGCCTAACCAACAGAAATGTGAGTGCACCATTGCCATAAGGACTGCAAATGTTTCCAGGCAGGCTTATTTAACAGTGTAGAAAGAACCTATTCCAAAACAGATCTCCCCAATTTAGCTACAAAGGAAAAAAGGCTGATGTTGAAAAACAGTGACCTGGAATTTCCTAGACTTTTCAGTATTTTTATACTTTTGCAAAACTAACTAGATTGCCTTCATACTTCGATACCGGATACAGTATGAGATGGTAATATTCATTGCATTATTTTTCAATGCTGCTTTGTTATTGCCTACTTCAAAGAAAAGAATAATTCTGATATCTCCAATCATTAAGAGGCAAGATTTAGGTTTCTGAAGTAGAAACAGGAAAAAGGAGACTTGCAGTTATAAAGTGGTCCTGATCTAAATGAACTACTGGCAGCCATATATTCTAAACATTCTCTGAATATTAAAAATACATTGCCAACCTTTAACTAGCTTCAACATTTACGCTCAGCTTAGATTCTAACTGATCTAAATAACCTCATTGCATTTCCTTCAATATCAGTGATGAAAAATAGGATTTTTTTTTTTTAAAAAAGGACATTCTTCCAGCATTGCAATATAATCCCTGCAGTGTGGAAACAGGCCCTTCGGTCCAACAAGTCCACTCCGACCCTTGGAGCATCCTACCCTGACCCATCCCCTATAACCCACCTAACCTACACATCCCTGAACACTACAGGCAATTTAGCATGGCCAAGCCACCTAGCCTGCACATCTTTGGATTGTGGGAGGAAACCAGAGCAAAAACACAGACACGGGGGAAAATGTGCAAACTCCACACAGACAGTCGTCAGACGGTGGAATCGAACACGAGTCCCAGCACTGTGAGGCAGCAGTGCTAACCACTGAGTCACTGTGCCACCCTCTCGACAGAAGACAATGAGAGAATGCCAACATGAACCATATTCAATTGTCTCGTTGCTGCCGAAATCTTCAATAGCATGATTGTGTCTAGAAAAAAAACAAAAAAAGTTTCCTGGTCTGCCACCAGTTTTTGATCCTTCATAAATTTGAGTTCATTACAAATTCTACTACCCATCTGGTAACACACGAAATCATGAAGCAGTGGGCAATTAAAACACCCAGCTAGAGCAAGATGCTATATTAAAAAAAAAACCCATTTCACGATGACGCAAAAAAGAATGCCTGCACAAAAGACAAGACCAGAACACTCAAGCATATCGTTCAGCTTGATCTCCTTCCAAGGTCCTGATCACCATACGCCAGTCAATTCAGCCAGCTTGATTCACTTCACATGATAATAAGCAGCAACTGAAGACACTGGATACATTAAGGATATTGTCATGACAGTATCAGAGTTGTCATACTGAAGATTTGGGGGCTCTTCTTGCAGTGTTATAGTGTCCCTACCCCTGAGCTGACAGGCCCACATTCAAGTCCTACTGGCTCCAGACATTATAATATGCCTGAACCGAAAACTTGAGCTCCACGAGTAGATATGCTCCTAGCCAAACTTTTCCAGAACAGCTACAATACTGGAATCAATGTTACAACTTGGAAAAAGTCCACAAAAAGCAGAGCATAGCCAACCCAGCCAGTAATTTGACTGCTGATCTAGTGATGTAAAGTGTCAAATCACAGTGCCATCAAGTGCTGGGACTACATACCTATGGACTACGTGAAAAACTGGACGATAATCAAACATTTTAAACACTTTCTAGATTAAAATTAGATTTTTCCAAGGAAGGAGATCAACAGTTCAATGGGCTATAAACTTCCTGCTGATTACAGAAAGTCAAGTGACTTCTTTAAAAAAAAAATCCATACCAAAAACTTAGGTATACAAGATATGGGATTTAATACCCTTTAGGTATTAAAAACCCTGGTTGGAGCAGATTACAGGACCCTGCGCTGTATGTTACTAATCAACCATTTCTGGCCTTGGTTTTTGCTTACAAAAAAAAAACCTAGAATTCGAAACAAAATATCTCCAAAAGCTTGCAATAATGCCAAACCTCGCTTTCCTCAAATCCTCTCCTGGCTGAAACATACGGTTTCCACATTTCAGTATTTTGTCTACCTTGTAAATTCTGAATAGTTGAACTGTGATCATTTTCCAAAGACTTGGAACAAATTTGATTTCCATCCAAATCAAAGTCTTGTTTAGAAGGCCTACATCAGTCTACAGCAATCTGATTTTGTCAACAAGAAAACTGGTTGACTTTGGGAATTCATGAAATTCAATCTTTTGTTTTCCAGAGGATTGGCCAATAGGGTGTTCTTCATTTGCCCTTTTTAAAAGTTGTGTTATCAGAGTCATACAACACAGAACAGTACAGCACAAGAATGGGCCCTTTGTCCCACGATGTTGTGCTGCCAAATTAAATTCATTCTTCTGCCTGCCCTTGGTCTATATCTGTCTATTCCTTGCATAGACATGTGCTTATCTGAAAGTCCCTTCAACGTCCCTATCGTATCTGCCTCCACCACCACCCCTGGCAGCACGTTCCAGACTCCTACTACTCTCTGTAGGAAAACTTGCCCTTGCGTCTCCATTATCTTTCCCCCTCTCATCCTAAATGCATGGTATTAGGCATCTCAATTCTGGGAAAAAGATTTTGACCTCGACCCTACATCAGGAGGCCAGGTCTGAAACATCAACTCTCCTGTTTCTCCTGATGCTGCCTGACCTGCTGTGTTCCTCCAGCTCCACACTATTGAATGACTCCAGCATCTGCAGTCTTGTGATCTCCGAAAGATTCGGACCGTCAACCGTATCTATGCATGTCATAAAATTATATAGACTTCTATCAAGTCTACCTCAGCCTTCGCCACTCCAGAGAAAACAACAAGTTTTTCTAGCTTCTCCTTATAGCTCATACCGTCTAATCCAGGCAGCATCCTCTCAAACCTGCACATCCTTCCTGTAATGTGGAGACCAGAATTGAATGCAATAGTTTAAGTGGGACCTAACCAAAGTCTTATAAAGTTGCAACATGACATCCTGACTCTTGAACTCAATTCCAATGGCCACTTTCAGTAAGTTATGGACCTGAACCCCAAGATCCCTCCATACATCAAAGCTGTCAGGGTCCTGCCATTAACTATATACTGTTCCTTAATATTTGATCTCCCAAAGTGCAGCACCTCACACTTACACAGATTAAACTCCATCTGCCATGTCTCTGCCCATATCTGTAACTGATCTATATCTCGCTGTATCCCTTGACAACTTTCTACACTATCCACAACTCCACTGATCTTTGTATCATCCACAAACCACGAGGAACCTTGTCGAAAGCCTTGCTACAACGCATATAGATAGCATCCACTTCTGTACCCTCAATCACCTCCTTGAAAAATTCAATCAAGTTATTATGACATGACTTGCCCCACACAAAGCCATACTTAAGCTATGCTTTTCCAAATGCACAAAATCCTATCCCTAAGAATTCTCTCCAATAGTATACCAACTGCCAATATTAGACTCACCAGTCTATAGTTTCCTAGTTCCCTTCTTGAATGGAGGAACAAAATTAGCTACTCGCTAGTCCTTTTTGCTAGTCACTGGAAAGGTCCCAAAAGATTTTGGTCAAGGCCTCAGCAATCTCCTCTCTCAATAACCTAGGGTAGATACCATCAGGCCCTGGGGACTTATCCACCTTAATGCTCTTTAAAAGACCGAACACCACTTCGTTCTGGATCTTAAAACGCCCTAGCATATTAACATGTTCCACGCTAATTCTCTTCAGCCAACTTCCTTCCTCTCAGCTCATACTATGGGAGAAAATTCAGCTCATACTGAAGCTTCACTCTGTGGATTTGTGTCACTTGAACTACTGCATATATATTTTGGGGCATTAATTTTGTTCTCAAAATGGCAACTTGTGTCTGCATTAATCTTACTAAATTAAGCTGCATACATAATATCAACTTTGTTCCAAATTTAAATCTTTTCTAGCTTTAAAGGAATTAGTGTTTCCACTTAATGAAGAAAATGAAGCAAAGAATCATGAATGTAAGAAAGCCATTAATGACTATTCTGACAACCAGAAGAATCTTTACCCACAAATAGCAGAATGTAGAACTCAGTGTTACAAAGAGTAATTGAGGATTAGAGCATTGATCCATGCAAGATGAAAGGAAATAAAGAAGCAAAGAACATAAGGACACATCGACCAGAATAGTGTTGATGCTGGAAATTAAACAAGAACAAAAATGCAATAATAAAAAATTCAATAACCCTGCAGGTCAGGCAGCATCTGTGAAGCTATAAACAAAATAAACACTTCAGGAAGATCCAAAAATTTTACTCCATCTCAGCCTCTCAAAGATTCCCAACAGACTAAGCGTAAGTACTTAATGGGTGAAGTGCACATCCAGATACATAAAGAATCAGCCAAGAAAAAAAAGTTACTGAATTTTTCTACTGGTTATGTTTATTGCTCTCAAATTATCTTCTGCTAAAACAGAAATGAAAGTCTATTTTACTTGCTTAAAGGGGAACATTGGTAAATCATAGATCATAGGAATCCCTACAGTGTAAAACAGACCATTTGGCCCAACATGTCCACACCGATTCTCCGAACAGCAGCCTATCCAGACTCACCACCTGCCCCCTCCCCGCAACCCCCCCAAACCCTGTCCCTGTAATCCTGCATTTCCCGTGGCTAATCCACCTAACCTACACATCCCTAGACACAAAAACAAAGTTGCTGGAAAAGCTCAGCAGGTCTGGCAGCATCTGTGAAGGAAAAAAAAAAAACAGTAAATGTTTTGGGTCTGGTGACCCTTCTTCAGAACATCCCTAGATGGCAATTTAGCATGGCCAATCCACCTAACATGTACATCTTTGGACTGTGGCAGGAAAATGGATTATGTGGAGGAAACCCTTGCAGTCATGGGCAGAATGTGTGGAGTTTGCACAGTCACTCCAGACTGGAATTGTACCAGATCCTGATGCTGTGAGGCAGCAGTGCTAACTACTGAGCCACCATGCTGCCCCAACTAAAAATAATTGAACAACAATATTAACAGACTGCATACTTTTAGGCTTACTTTGGCTTTTCAGAAGGGAAAAAAGTCAAAGCTTAAACATTAAACTCCAATGTGAATACAAGCTACCACAATACCTATGAATATTAACACTGATAACGCTCGAGTGACCTTCATAAACCCTCTCCCCACTTTCCCTTGCTCTCCACATATCAATGGCTCCAGACATATGCAGTATTACTCCATAAAACCAGCCAGACTCATACTTTAAAATATGACTGTCACTTTTTGGTCTCAAAGATGTAGTGCAAGCAGTTAAGTGTATATTCAAGTACATCCCACAGAATGTTTGTATTCAAATTGAATGCTTTGGCTCTGCTTTTGTGCTTTTATGATTGTCAAAGGACTGCTGCTTATCAAAAGCAACTAAACCTTTTCCTTTGAGTGAACCTGACTTTTCATCCATAGTGGACTGTGACACAGGAGAGGCCAACTGCATTATCCAGGAAAACAAAGTGTTATTCTTTCAACAGGACTTTTAAGAAGAAAAAAAGAATTAAATGACTTCGACTTCAACATGCAAAATGCATGTCTTTTAATGCAGTGGATATGTATAACACGAAATATAATTTGCACAATGGAGGACACATTCAGTGCTCCACCTACATACTACTGCTATATTGCCAGAGAAGATTGGCATTTTAATACATTTGAATTATGCTTTGTTTGTGTAACACAATCCTCCACAAAATATCTAACTACTTAAGCCAGCAAGTAGCTCAGTCACGAAGACCAGAAACATTGGACGTTCAAACCTTGTTTGCACTGATTCAGCTCATCCCAGTTATGTTAAAGAGAGACACTGCAATCGACCTCAAAATTCTAATGGACAGTTGAAGGGAACAGAATACAGTTTCCATACCCAAACATCAAGAACATACATTTGGAAAAAGTACTACGACTGTGCTAAGTGCCCAAGATTTCAAGAATTGCATCAAAAAGATGTAGACCACAAGAAATGGTCATGGACCACCCACCACCATCCCCCAAAAAAGTATTATGACAGCCTAGACCCTAACTTTTGTTTTTAACTAAACATAAAAGTGTAAGGTCTTGTGTTCAAGATATGATTTGATTGGTCTGCCACTAGCCTTTAATCAAATCACATTTTATTCTTAGAACACAGTCAAAATACAAAAAAAGAGAACTAGCACAACTTTACAACTCTATTGAAATACCGAACAACATAATATATTATTGAACCACTAGTCCAATATAAGCAGTATCCCATAAACGCTTTGAGAAAAAAGCAATTCAACCAAACAGTTATGATTCTCACATGCTGTCTTTTTCCAGTCCAGAAGAAGCAATCGGTTTTTGATTCGAGGGGAAGCCTCGCTGTCCAAGATGTCACTCTAGCAGCCAGCAGAAAGCTTCTCTCCAACCGAAAACAAAACTCAAAGCCTGCCCGAGTCTGTGAGTCCTGACTCACCCTACTCATGATTTTGTCTCATTTTAAAAAACCCAGGGAGAATTCAAAAGCTGTTCACCAACTACATTTCGGCACCATGTGGCTCTTGCAGCGGGGATGTTGTCACGGAGATGTACAGCACGGAAGCAGACCCTTTGGTCCAACTCATCCACGCCAACCAGATATTTTAAATTAATCTAGCCCTATTTGCCAGAATTTGGCCCATATTGCTCCAAACTCTTCCTATTCATATTCCCATCCAGATGCCTTTTAAACGTTCCAATTGTACCAGTCTCCACCATCTCCTCTGGCAGCTCATTCCAAGCTTGTATCACCTTCTGTGAGAAAAAGTTGTGCTTTAGGTCCCTTTTGAATTTTTCCCCTCTCACTTCAATGCCCTCCAAGTTTGGACTCCCCTACCCTGGGGTTAAAAAAACCCTTGACTACTCACCCTATCCATGCTCACGATTTTATAAACCTTAATAAAGTCACCCTTAGCCCCTGATGCTGCAGAGAAAATAGCCCCAATCTATTCAGCCTCTCCCAATAGTTCAAATCCTCCAACCCTGACAACATCCTTATAAAATCTTTTTTATAGAACCCCATGTGGAAGCAGGCAATTTGGCTCATCGTGTTCACACCAACCCTCCGAAGAGCATTCCAACCAGATCCAGCCCTCTATGCTATCTCTGTAAGCCTACATTTCCCATGGCTAATCAATCTAGCCTGCACATCCCTGGACACGATGGGCAATTTAGCATGGCCAATCTACCTAACCTGCACATCTTTGGACTGCAGGAGGAAATTGCAGAATGCAGCAGAAACCAAGCAGACACAGGGAGAATGTGCAAACTCCATACAGGCAGTTGCCCAAGGCTGGAATTGAACCTGGGTCTCTGACGCTGAGGCAGTGCTAACCACTGAGCCACCGTGCCACCCTAAGCCACCTTGAACCCGTTCAAGTTTCACAACATCTTTCCTATAGCAGGGAGACCATGAACGTCCTGTACAGCTGCAACATGACCTCGCAACTTCCATACTCAACGCACTGACCAACAGAGGCAAGCATACCAAATGCCTTCTTCACTGTCCCATCTACCTGCAACTCCACTTTTGAGGATCTATGAACCTGCACCCTAAGGTCTCTTTGTTGGGCAACACTCCCCAGGACCATATCATTAAAAGGTGTATATATCCTGCCCTACCAAAATACAGCACCTCACATTTATCAAATAAGAAAAATAGGACAGAACACATCTCTCAAAAGGCACATTACCATCACTGAAATAGAAACAGGAGTAGGTCATTTGGCTCCCTAAAGCCTGCTCCGCCAATGAACAGGATCGTGGGTGATCCAACATCCCCCACGTCCACCTTCCTGCTCTTTCCCAGTAATCATAGATTCTTGATCAGTAGGGGCATCAATCTCAGCCTTAAATATACACAAGGACTCTGTCCCTACAGCTCTCCAATAAGGAATCCCCAAGACTCTAAATCCACCGAGAAGAAATTCCTCATCTCAATCTTAAATTGGCACCCTTTTATTAAGTTTATGCCCTCTGGTCCTAGACTCTCCTGTGAGGGGAAACATCCTCTCAGCATTTACCCTGTCAAGCCCCTTAAGGATCCTATGAGATTTCTAAGAGATCACCTCTTATTCAGCTGAGCTCAAGTGAATACAGTCCTAATCTGTTTAGCCTTTGTTCATAAGACAATCCTTCAATACCAGAGATCATCCTTGTGAACCTTCTTAGAACTGCCTCCAATGAAATGATATTATTCCTTAAACAAGGGGACCCATGGAAAATAAACTGCAGGAATGCATGGGGACAAAATTTACAACAGCAATTTAAACAATTGTTAAGTCTGAAAATGCAAATACAAGAGTTAAAAAGGTAGGAAGGGGACTGACACATATGAAGTTAATAGATATCCACAGATAGGTGCCAGAAATCAGACTGCATTCAAAACTATATGTGTACAAATTGCATAATTATTTGGGAATGAACAGAATAATTAACGTAACAAATGATATATTCTGAAAACAAAGTTTGGAAGACGTATAGTACGAGATTTTGGAAACTGCTCCACAGACAATTTTCCCCAAATCAGCAAGTGCTCCACAGTGCTCTGCCACGTTCACATGCAGCTAAGAATCATGGGTCACCCGAGAATGAATAAATTGGTGGTTGGTCATGTAAATTAAGGTGCTGTACCATCAGCCTGGTACATATCCCATTATGGTTTTCAGGGCAGGTGAAGGAAGATGGTGCCATCTTCCCTCACCATTGTTCAACTCAGCCCATTAATTATCTAGGTAATTAATCCAGCCACTGCTCCAATTTAGCTAGGAGCAGAAGCATCACATTGACAGGGTTACACCTGCACAAAACAGTGGATGGATGACTCCAACTCCTTCCTGGGGCCCCATATCAGACCACCTTCCCACGTTTTTGCCACACACCAGCAGGGCCTCCCAACCCAACCCCTATAAGACCAAACTTCCAAGTTTGAGAGCAAAATTTGTTTTTTCTTCCTTCTATAGTACCGACTCTTGTGTAATCTTCCAAACTCATGACCACTTCTTTCTAGAAAGTGAAGTGCAGCAGATACATGGGAACACCAACACCTGCAAGTCTCCCTCCAATCCATTCACCATCTTTACTTGGAAATACATTGCTGTACATTCACTGTCACTGGATAAAATCCTGGAATTCCCTCTCTAATAGCATTGTGGATCTACCTACAGCACATGGACTGCAGCAGTTCAAGGCAGCAGCTCACCACCACCTTCACAAGGGCAACGGACAGGTAATAAATGCTGACCCAGCCAGTGACACCCACATCCCACGAGTGAAAGTAAGAGAAGGCATTCAGTATGACACCTCCCATTGGCCAGCAACACAGACAGGACTTTCTCCAGGACACAGAAAAGTCTCACCTCAAAAACTAAAAAGGACTATCACTCAAAAAGTAAGGCAGGGTGAGGCAGTTAAGCAGAGGCAGGCTAATCCCAAATGTATGCAGGGATACATGTAGCACAATCTCAGCACATAGCCCAGCTCAGTACGGTGTCCCAAGATTTTCAATTTTGAGGAAAAAGAGACGCTACATACATAGAGACAGTCCTCCACAATTTAGAAATTATCACCAAGTCAAATCAGGGTCAACCGTGGGGGAGGTGTCGAGGGGAAGAGATTTTATGAAATCAGCTAGAGCAGAAGGTATGGCATCTGGGGTGGCTTATCCCAGCAAGATATGAAATCTTGACTCCCCAACAGCAGGTTGTGACGCAGAGATAAAGTATGCTGGTCCTTATGCCAGTCTGTACCAGGTCATACCATTTGTAATTACATGCCCCAAGTACTCGGTCTTTTACATCCTACTTTCAAGAAAAAGTTAACAGCAGACAAGAATAGAGAAAGACTACAGAAAGCTACAGGACACAGGCATTGGAAGTTCTCATCCACGATTCACAAAAAGCTAGCATTCAAGTTCAATTTGTTAGAGGGAAGGTAAATGGAATACTGGCCTATATTTCAAAGGAAATGGAGTATAAAATTAAGGAGGTTTTCCAAAAACTGTAAGAACTGTACAAAGCACTAGTCAGATCACAGCTGGAATGCTGTGAACAGTTTTAGGCCCCTCATCTAAGGGTAGATATACTGGCATTGGAAGTAGTCCAAAAGGTTCAGCCTGCTGATATCAGATATAGAGGAACCGTCTCATGTGGAAAGGCTGAGCGAATTGGGCCTGTATTAATTGTAAGTTAGAAGGATGAGAGGCGACACTTTTGAAACATAGGAGATTCTTAAACTTGAAAAGGGTAAATATGGAATGATTGTTTTCCCCTTCTGGGAAGAGTCTGGAATGAGAGGATATAATCTCAGAATAAGGATCAACATTTAAAACAGATGACAAATTTCTTCCAAGAGATTTGTGAATCAGTGTAATTCTTTACCATAGAAGGCTATTGAAACTGGGTCATCAAGTATATTCACAGCAGAAGTAAACAGATTTTGAAATCAGTGAGGGAATCAAGGATTATGGGAAAAAAGGCAGGAAAGGGGAGTTGGGGATTGAGATCAACCATGATCTCAGAGAATGGCAGAGCATATTCAATCGGCAGAATCGTCTACTTCTGTCCTGATGTCTTATGACCATTTTTAGATCCCTGAATAAGCTAGTCTCAGCAAATAAGGATAACCACAGGGACAAAGTGAAACCAGTGTAATGTGAAATATTTCCATGTGAATTTAACTTTTGAAAATATCTGCACTTTTCTGCTTTCATGTTAACGGCAAATCGAGATGGACAGGGAAGTTGTGACTGTGATAAAGAACATCCTGGTTTGACCAGAAGGCTCATTTATAACCCAACACCACTTGCTGTATTAACAGTCAACAGTGTGTTTCACAACAGAAAAAAGTTTCCCCCATCACGTGATTACATGTCACATGCATACTGCTGGATTTCAAATTTTGATTATAACCACATTAGAAATGTGGAAAAAAAATGCCTTCAGTACGGTGCTCAACAAAGTTCCACAAGGTAGACTAGTTAGCAAGGTTAAATCACAGAATACAGGGAGAACTAGCCACTTGGATACAAAACTGGCTCAGAAGGTAGAAGACAGAGAGGGTGGTGGTAGAGGGATGCTTTTCAGACTGGAGGCCCATGACCAGCAGTGTGCCACAAGGAGTGGCGCTGGATCCACTGCTTTTTGTCACTTATATAAACGATTTGGATACGATCTTAGGAGGTAGCGTTAGTAAGTCTGCAGATGAAACCGAAATTGGAGACGACGTAGTGGACAGCAAAGAAGGTTACCTCAGAGTACAATGGGATCTCAATCAGACAGGCCAAGGAGTGGCAGACAGAGTTTAATTTAGATAAATGAGAGTGGTGCATATCAGAAAGGCAAAATCAGGGCAGGAATTACATCCTTAATCATCATGTCCTGGGGAGTGTTGCTGAACAAAGAGACCTCAGAGTGCCGGCTCACAGCTCGTTGAAAGTGGAGTCTTAGGTAGATAGGATTCTGAAGGTGGTTTTTGGTATGCCTGTTTTTATTGGTCAGTGCATCGAGTTGGGAGGTTGTGTTGCAACTGAACAGAACATTGCTTTGGCCACTTTTGGAATACTGCGTGCAATTCTGGTCTCCTTGCTATAGGAACGATGGCGTGAAACTTCAAAAAGGGCTCAGAGAAGATTTACAAGGATATTGCCAGGGTTGCAGGGTTTGAGCTATAGCGAGAGGCTGAATAGGCTGAGGCTATTTTCAATGGAGCATTGGAGGCTGATGGGTGACCATATAGAAGTTTATAAAATCATGAAGGGCATGGATACAGTAAATAGGCAAGGTCTATTCCCTGGGCTGGGTGAGTCCAAATTAGAGGGCATAGGTTTAAGGTGAAAGGGGAAAGATTTTAAAGGGACCTAAGGAGCAAAATTTTCCAGAGGGTAGTGCGTGTACGGAATGAGCTGCGAGGGGAAGTGGAGGAGGTTGGTACAATTACAACAACATTTAAAAAGACATCCGGACGGGTACCTGAATAGAAAGGCTTGGAGGGATATGGGCCAAATGCTGACAAATAGGACTAGATTTATTTAGGATATCCTGTGAGCATGGACAAGTTGGACCGAAGGGTCTGTTTCTGTGCTGAACCCCTCTATGGCTCTAAGTGGGGCACACTTTCAATCAGGAATGGCTCACTGCTAACATTCCCACATTTCCTCCATCACTAATCTATGTACACAACTAGAGAATACTGCAAGAATTAAATTTGCTATAGAAAACCTGGATAAAGACTGAGAATGAGCCACAGATGAGAATAGCGCACCTTTCCTCTCATTCCAAAAGAGAACTATGTTTCAACACCCATAGCAAAGAAGTGATTTTATGTACAAAAGATCCACACAGAATCTCACCATTCATACCTTCAAGCCCATACTGTCATTTGTACTCAAGAGCCATTCCAATCCCTTATCACCTAACTTGAATAGGCATAACCTTTGCACCTTTTTCCATGATCACAGTACAGAGTGTCTGATCTCTGTACAGTATTTAAATCAATTTGTTGCATTTAAACAAACACTTAAGTGAACCTGTGATAAATGCTTCAATTTGTCTAGTCTGTTTAATTCATACATCCTTAAAGTGGCAAGGATAAAGTAGAAATGGATTTGCCCTGATCTAACTCTAACTCTCACACATACAGAATTTTTCTTGCTGGGGTGTTCAAAATTAGTCAAATCCTTTTGCAACTCTTTTGGAAAGTGTTCAAACACTAATCTCAAATCTGAAAGCAGGTGCTGTTGAAAAAAGAAACAATAACCGAATGAAATGGAGACCCTTGGTCTGCTGGTGGGAGGACTGGAATGCACTAGAATTTAACAAAGAAGAACACTCAGCTACCTTTCTGAAATATACCTCACTGTTCTTAATTGAGTAAAGCCACATATTTACCGAAATTAAGTATTTAAGCCTCTTTTGTGGGAGATTTCTGCCCATTTTGTGGCTCGCTCAAAGGCTTGTATTCACGATCTGTAGTAATTGTCAATACAGTAAGGAACTGTTTTGTTCAGGCTTTCCTGAAAACCCCGACAGACTGGTCCTAGCAATTAAAGACCTTGCAATGCCAGCTTGCAAGACATTCTAAACTTCAATTCTTACGATGAATTATAACCAGAACCCCGATAGATAAAATAGCACAGGTTACAAATTGCAGAAATTTGCAAGCATATCAAAATAAAAAGCAGCTTCCATTACAGTAAATATGAAATGACACATTTCAGATGGAAGGGCAATGAGAAAGGAGGGACAAATGAAAAGATTGCTCAGTGGCAGCTGATTGTAGCAGATAATGCGAGTTTGAGGAGTACAAGTGTTTGCGAGATTGTTAAACTTGAAGAGATGGCAGTAATATTTAATTATTAAACAGTAATTTTCTTTTTTACACTGCAAAGAAAAAGAGAACTCAGCATACAAGTATAGGAGTAGTTGTCTCTAAATAATATTAGCGTTATAATATTAGAAGATGATTAATTTATTTCATGCCATTCTGGAGCAGTAAACTGAAGTTCAGTCACAAGTGTTCTGCTCACCAGAGGAAAAGCTGAGAAAGCTCCCCAAAACTTAAAAGCTCAGAATTTCTCAATCACAACTCGATTGAGCCATTAAGTGTGTTTTTAATTGAAGTTTGTGCACACTTTGTACTTACAGGCCTAAATTATTTGTTTTTTTTTAAGAAAAAAAGAAAAATCAGCAACAAGGACACCATTTATCACTATCCCCAATTGTTCAAGATATCGTTAAGAGTTCAGAGTCAATCACATTGCTGTACATGTGATTCCAGAACCACAGCAAACTAGATCAGGGTGGTAGACTTCCTTCCTGAAAGACATTCCTGTGGCAGATGGGTTTTTGTGACAAGCGACAATGGCTACATGGTCACTGTCAGTCCAGCTTTATTTTCTAAATTCTTAAGTATTGATTGAGCTCAATTTCCACCAGTTGTGATGATGGGATTCAAACCCATATCCGTTGAACATGAGCATTGGGTGACATGGCCATTCTGCCACCACCCTCCGCTAATCAACAGTCCAATCAGAAAAGGTGACATATTTGGTTGACCATACATATTACTGCATTGAGGGGGATCACAAATTTCATTGGCATCAGGGGTACAGAAAACAACAACCAAATACCATGTCCTGTGCAGCAAAACTGAAATTTTAAAGTTATCTTTCCACCTTCAACAAATCACAGAATATATTGAATGCACCAAAACTTCAACATTTAGCATTTTAATGAGACTTGCCAATAAGTCTACATTATTGCTCTCAATTTATTGCGCTGTTCATAACAATAACTTTTATTGCTTGTAGTCCTGGGACAACAAACATACAACATTCCTCCAAACTTCATTCCATAGCTGAATGATGACCTGTCTCAAATTGCACATAAAAAGCAATAAATAATCCTATACTTCAGATAAAACACAGGCTTACTTATCCCAATGTATGTTTATCTTAAAATAACTTAAACAGCCATTTTCAAAAAAAAAATCTTCAAAATCTCTAAAAAAACCAAGGTGAAGATAATTATACAAAAACTGACATTCCATGAGATTCATAAACCATTTGTCTCCTTTGGGCTTTTAGTTACTGTATCTAAATCCATCACTAAAAGATAACTGACTAAAGTGAACAGCTATTGGGTGTGCAATAGATGTTTATGGGTTACAAATAAAGAATGCAGTTCAGGCTCATCTCCATTAATTCATCTAGAAAGATCACATATCACCACAACGAAATAGCCTATTGTTGTTTAAATAACAAGGATTTGCCTCAATTACTCTGTCAAGAAAGTCATTCAAAATGGTGATCACATTTCTGTTAGTAATCTTCAAATTTACTTTATGAGTTTTGATCTGTTGTTTCAGAAGGTTAACGGAACTAGCTTACAACACATAACTGAATATTATCTAAATTTGTGACCTCAAATTTACCACTCACATTTATTCCAGCCAAGAATGTAGTTGCTTCATGACTGTTCATACTAGCAGATAGAGAATATTAACATTTTCAAAACTATAAACATTTCACTGAAAGTGAAATGAATGTCAATTAATCTTTTGTTTTAAAACAAGTTTATTCTTTCATCGCTGGGAGTGAGGGGATCAGAGGTTTTCCTTGCTAAGACATGCCAAGTATCCTGAAAAGATCTACAAATGAAGTTCGTTTTTAGAAGGCAAAATGTTTTTAATACTACTCAAAAAAAGTACTGAGTGATTTTTTTTTGAAAAGTCACAGAGAAAACAACACCTCATATCCATTCAAGATATTTACAAGTGTTTTGAAGCAGGGATCAACATCAGAAACATAGCTTGTCTACACAATATTGTGCTGTATTCCCCATGCCTGCCAAAGAACTAGAAAGTCAGACATAGCAGATGTTAACACTGCAAGTATAGAATGAAAGTGTTGCTAATTTAATTCTTTGCAATAAAGTTTAATATCTAAATAATGTAGATGAGGCTGTAACCACTACTCAGCAGTTTCTTTAGTCTGTGCTAACAGAAGAAAGTATCTATATTTCTACACTGCTACTTTGAAGCAGAGAGAACTTAGCCTTCCCACTCAAGGTAACAACAGATGAAAATGGCTATTCATCCCATCATTTTCTTCTAAATTGGAAGAAGCCCAATGATATAGCATGAATAAGTGCCCTTGCTGCATCCAAGAGGATGCATTATTAATACAAGTCAAATTGATCACAACATAATAATACAGGCACAGTTATTTTTAATTCATATCTTTAGGAAGAGTTTAAAGTTCCACAATGCAGCATCTAATTGCTTAAGACCATAAGGCCATTTAGCCCATCAAAACTGCTCCGTCAATGATATTATCCTTAACTACCTGCATTTTCCAATAATCCTGATTCTCTTACTGATTAAAAATTTGTACAGCTCAGCTTTGAAAATACTCAGCAACCTAGCTGCAATAGCTCTCTGTAGTAAAGAATTTCTCTTATTCACTGTTCTCTGAAGAAATTCCTCCTCGTCTGTCTTAAATATGCAGCCCCTGATTTTGAGATTCAGCTCTCTGGTCCCAGACACACTCTCAAGGAGAAAGAAGCTTTCCACATCTACTCTGTCAACTTCCCCAAAGAGTAGACCCCAATCTACTCAACCTCTCATAAGACTATCCCTCCATACCCAGGATCAGCTAAGTGAATCTTCTCTGGACTGCCTCCAATGCCAGTATCTTTCCTTAAATAAAAGGGGCCAACAACCATTCACAGTGATCAAGCTGTAGTCTGACTCAGAGCAAAATTACTACAGATGCTGGAGTCTGTACTGAAAACAACAAATGCTGGAGATCACAGTTAGTCAGACAGCATCCATGGACAGCAAGCTAACGTTTCAAGTCTAGATGCTTCAGCTCTGATGAAGAGTTATCTAAACTCAAAACGTTAGCTTGCTCTCTCTCCATGAATGCTGGAGATCAGTCAGACAGCACTTGTTGCTTTCAGTAGCGTCTTGTATTGTTTTAGCAAGAAGTAAAAACCAGCATTCCATTTGCCTTCCCTATTACCCACTGAATATGGATGCTGGCTTTTTTAGATGTGTGTGCAGGCTACTTGCCTTTAGAACACTACTCAAAATCCTGCGCCAGTTCTTATACATAATCCAGGGCTGGCTTAACCTGTGTCCTACAAGGTTTCTATAAAATAATTTCAATAGAAGTTTTACTTAAATGAAAAGCTACTTAAGTTAATACAATCTACTTTGAATTTCACAAATCTATTTCTACAGTTCTTTCACCTACAAAACCTGAATATAGTTGCTTAAAATGACCAATATTTCTTCCTTCTTGTTTTTGCGATATACACAAACCAACGGGTAAATACGTCATTCAACAAATTTCCAAATGTTAACTCCTCAACAAAAAGCACCATTATGAATATACTAGAATTCTGTACTTCCAAAGCAGTGCACTTTCTGCATGTGTGAAGAATTTCTACTTGTATACATTAAAAGGAAGTTTCCTCTTGAATACTTTATTTTACGTTAACGTCCATAATGATGGCACAGAAGTAGTGTTGGATTTGAGCTATTCAAGATATCCATTTTTAAACTCACAAACGCATTTTACGAAAAGAAAGCACGGTGGAACAAAACTTCAATTCAGCTTTGGGACTCTCAAGTGGGATCTGTAAAAGGTGAACTCTGCCAGGTTGAGATGGCCATCAGCACCGTAAACCTCACTCGCAACTACATGCACGCGTCTGTCGACAAGGCACGAAATAAAATCCCCCGGCCCTTTACTCACCATATTACAAATTGAAGCGATGTTTCTGACAGTCATTAGTTTGCAGCCTGTGGTTCCTCCGCCATCTTTATGAAGAACATAATAAACCCGGGGTGGGGGTTCCGAGAAAGCAGGGAGCGGGGAGGTGGATTCTCCGGGAGCCGGCCCTGAGAGTCTGCCAGGCGGCCACACTAAGGTAAACAAGGCGCCGGAGCCGGGCTGCACTCCCCGAGCCCATTCACCGCCCAGTCAGCCCTCACGCCGACCATTAACAGTTTCCGCTCCTGGTGCTGCCGTCGCAGCTGACTCGCCATGTCGCCGGTTCCAGACACATGACAGCGGACCCCTGGGATCAAGCTCGCGCTCGGCTCTACCGCCTCAACGTCCGCAGCTCCAGCTCGAGCTCGAGCTCGGGCTCGGGCTGAGGATTCCGGCGCGGTGCGTGACAGCAGGAAACAGCCTTCTAATTGACACCCCAACCATCCATTCACAACACAGATTCAACTGTCCGTCGGGGCATCGTGGGTGGCGACCGACCAATCAATACGTGACACATGCCCCCGCCCCCTCCGGCGTTGGTCATCATGTAATTGATCCCAGGTATTAACAGTTTGCTTGGAAAGGGGAATGTTTGTAAACCTCAAGGTCAGCTCCGTAAATTGCTGGCTATGTGCAACGGCATTTTAATTTGATAATTCGCACTATTTTCATGGAAAGAAGATAAATTTGCTTTGAATGGGTGACTTTTAATGCTTAAATCATTACAGGATTATGGATTATTTTATTGAATGCTGTGGTTAAAATTATGATTAACCCAAAAGCGATGATGTGTAATTTGTACCAATTATATATAACATAAGTCTTCTTCCTCGAAATATTTTAACATCTTGGTTAAAATCCACAAAGCAGTTTCTATTAAATATATAATTCATATAATAAATATTGTTAGTCCACTGTTGGATAAAATACTGCATGCAGTGAGCAAAGGGTGATTGGAGAAAGTCATGCTATCGTCTATTCTCTTCACACTCGCCTTACAACACACCCCCGTAAAAAAATGAAATTGTAATCATGATCCAGTAACTCTTATTTGAAAGCTCATGTGCGGGTAATAGATCAGAATAGAACATGCGTGACAACATTACTAATATACACGATGCTAATTTTGTCTCTATACAACCAGACAAAAGATAAGCAGCTTACTGTCCATAATCAATTATGATCCATTTGGAATGAACGCAGCTCTACAAATAGAGGACAAAATGATAGCGCTCGAAACTGATGTCCACAAAGGGCAGTGATGTTCATCCTGAGGAAAGGATTGAAAATAAGATTTGCGAGAAACTGACAGCCATGGCAGTGTTGAATACTGGGGATATATTGATAATTTGGAAACAAACCAGCATGATGTCCAATATTAAAAAAAAATTGGGAGGTGGTAGTGAAGGAAAACTCATGATTTTACTGAGTGAATGGAGTAAATCCTTCCCCTCCACTCATAATTTCCCTGCCTTAAATCTTGATCACCTTGCTTTCTAAACTTCATTTCTAAAGATTTTCAGCTTGTCACTATTCTTCCTGCTTTCAAAGTTTCCTGAGACCTTTACCTTTGACTTTCTCTCAAGTTCTTCTTCATTTCTCCCTTGTGTTTGGTGACCTTTTGTTTGTACTACTGTTTTGTAAAGTGCACTAACACATCTCCCTGTAAACAAGAAACATCAGAAACTGAAATTAGTGTAAATGAAATGTTAACAAACTGTCGACTGTTTGAACTAAATAGAACCGCAAATAAAAATTTTGAAGTTGCTGATCAGGTCAGTGAACATATGTAAATACATATAGAGTTAAAGGGCCACATTCTCATCCTGGAGGCATATATTTTCAGTGGCTTTGCCTGCCAGTTTGATTGGTGCCTAATCTGGAATAAAGAGGCAGAAATGGAGGCAGGCAGATGCCAATCTGGCCAGATTAACACTCCAATTGCATTCACTGAGACATCAACCTAGTTTTGCAGATCGTTGTAACACTCTCACTCTTGATTGTTTACCCGCTTCACTCTTACTCTCTTCACACCCTCATTCCTCCCATTCATCACCCACACTTCAGCGTCCCTCACCCCACTGACCCTTGTTTACTCACTCATCCAGTTCTAGAAATAGAATGCACAGTCCCGATGAAAACATTTGGAATCTTTGAAAAACTCATAAATCTGTCAAAATAAACAACATCTCTTGATAGGCACTTAAAGTAACCCATTATCCTGTTGAAACTCATAATCTATCAATGTAAACAATCTCACACTCTGCGGACAGTTACGTAAGCAAAGCGTACAGTGCTGATTTCATTAGTGCGTTTGAAGACAGTCAGACAGATGGCAGAGATATTTCTTAAATAATTAATAAAAAGTTCAGACTTAGTTGTTTTGCAACAGACAAATATATGGTTTAGATATTTAAAAGCTGAATGAATGTAATGAGAAAAGTTTAAACAGTTAGCAATGATCTGTCACTGGGCTATATTTCCAATAAATTATGCAAATTCAACAGTACAAACTCAGTAAACAATATTACAGTGCAGAAAAGGACTTTATCTAGTGGATAGTCTATTCTCCTAGATCTGAAGACATTTTTACTTTTAAAGTGATATTCTTTCACTCGAAATTATGCCACTTGCCAACATAATGATCCAATTATTATTAATTGGGTTAGAAAGGCATACAGGATACATGCCTTTTATTCGAAGCATTGAATACAAGAGCAGGGAGGTTGTGATTGAACTGTATATGACATTAGTTAGGTCACCACTGAATTCTGTGTGCAGTTCTGGTCGCTGTACTATAGAATGGATATGATTGCACTAGAGAGAATGCAGAGAAGATTCACCAGGACATTGCTCAAGTTGGAGTGTTTCAGTTATGATGACAGACTAGATAGGCTGGAGTTGTTTCTATTAGAGAAAAAAAAAGTGCTGAGAAGGGATGTGATTAAAATCTGCAAAATCATGAGGGGCATGGATGGGGTAGATAGGAAGAAACCAGGATGATTAGATTTGAGGTCGTGGGGAAGGCATGAGGCGATTTAAGAAATATTGTTTTCATTCAGATGGTCGAGGGTTCTGGAACTCACTGCCTGAAAAGGTGGTCAAGGAAGGAACCTTCACAACATTTAAGAAGTATTCAGATAAACACATGAAGTATCATAGCATACAAGGTTACAGACCAAGTGCTGTAAAAAGGAAGATGGCGCTTGATGAACAACGCAAACATTTTGGGTCAAATTGCCTCTTTCTGTGCTACATAACTCTATGAATTTATAGCCACTTACTTTTCTCAATCACAGTATGTCGTTCACTCAGTTTATCAAACATAAATATAAGTCAGGCTATAACATTTCATGATGAACTGGAAAGGGGCAACATAATTTTTACTCACCATTCAGATTGTTTTCAATTCCAATCCATGGTTAACAGCTCCACTTGAAAGGTATGATTTAGAAAGATTCCCAAAATGCAGCCACTTCACTGGAAATTAAAGGAAGTTTGAAATACCTACTTCTATTATGGCACCAATAACTTCAAAACAGTACATTATTAGAGCCCATCCTATGCACTTGCCTGCACTGCTAAAAGTAAACAGGGACAGAAATGGGAGAGGAACTTCCAGATCAAAGCTCTGGCCACTTTTTAAAAAATCTGCCTGACTGTGTAATGTCCTGAATTAGGACCACAAAACTGATCCCAACATGTTAATGAACTTCCATCAGAACTGGGAAAAGTTAGAAATGATTTCAAGAAACAAAAATTAGGAGGGTGGAAATAAGAACAAAAAGGAAGGTGTATGATCTGGTAGAAGACAGGAAAAATTAAATGATAAAACGTTTCATGGCTCAAGGTCAAAGGGACAAGTAAATAATCAAAAGATACCCCAAAAAGTGGTATGAATTACAGAATGAGGAACAACTACACTCCAAAAGCAAAATCCAAACAAAATTAGGAGAAAAACCAAACATGCAAAGAAAGTGGGAAACAAACTGGGAGGCAAAGATTGTTGTGAACAATTGTTCACCACATTTCAAAAATGATATATAGTCACTGGAGAATATACAAAAGGAGTTGCAAGAGTGATATCAATGCTGAAAGATTGCAACTATAAGGGATGACTGAATAGACAGTGGATCCATTCTTTAGAAAAGAGAAGTCTGAGTGCTGACCTTTTAGACGTCTTTATAATTGTTAAGGAGTTTGATCAGAAGTTGAGATGTTTGCACTTGCGGGGAGATAATAAATACATTTATAAATCCAATAAAAAATTAAAGAGAGGTGTCTTTGACCAGAGAATATTTAGAACATGGAACTTGATACACATGGCTGGGTGTGTGAAAAGAATAAACGGCTTTAAGGAGAAGCTAGGTGAGCACATAATGCAAAAAGAATTAGAAAAACATGTTGATAGATTTTGATGACCTCGAGTTTTGGGAGGCTCTTGCAGAACATAAATACCAGCACTAAGTTGGACCAAGTATTCCATTTCTCTGTTTTAAAACCTATACATTTGTTCTTGAGAATGAATAGTCATCCAGTTACTATAATAGTCACCCATCCTGCCATGGAAAATAGATTTGAGGATGGGTGATAGAAAGAAAATAAAATCTTTTCCAATCACAATTAGTAATCATTCTCTACAGCAATTTTGCATATCACCCCAGTTTCTCATTGGCTGGGAAGAGTTGTTGTTCTAGTAGTGTGTAGCAAAAATAACAGTAAGGCTATGGAATGTGCTGCAATGCGCAGAGCTAGGATGTACTTGTATCCTATTACAGAAACAACAGTTGCTTACTTAGAGTGTTACACTGTTCTCAATAAGTACAAAACAATGATCCTTGAGAAATTATCCATAACAAAATTTGAAGCAATGTCTAAACTTTGGATTTTTTAAATAATAATGTATGGTTTATAGCACATACAGCTGATTTTAATGTGGTATAGCATATAGCAAAAAAACTATTATTGAATGTGTAGATAGATCATATAAATGATGGTGGTACTTTATTACAATGCTGTTTAATTTCAAACCATGTTTTCTGCAGAATGCTGCAGGCACAAATGAATTTTTTCATGTGAAAGAAAACTGATATCACTAGAGTGACAACTTATTTTTACATTACAATGCAGAAGCTGAAGTTGTTGTGAACCTGTCTTTAGATTCAAAATATCCCATGGCATAGTTTAATATTTGGCTCTGGCTAAGTGATTTGATATGCAATTATAACCTCGCCAAATGGCGATCATATTTCACATGCATTGCTATTAAATTGACTTACTATACCAGGACAAATCATAGATTATTATTTCATGGTTCATTTTCTGAACTATTAACTGAAAATTAATTTAAATAAATTAGTGAATTGCTATTTAAAATGTCACTGCAACAAACTGTCCTGTTAGGTAGTTCTTAAAGTGTAAGAAATCCTCACAATATAAAATCTAACAACTCTTATTTCAACAGACTATTAACTTGAATAGGCAAGCTTCAAGAAACAATCACTTTTATCACAGATACTGAGCCCTTTGTGAATAATAAATTAGGTTAGGGTAATAAAATAGTAAATTATTTGAAGAAGATTGACTAGTCATTTGATTTGTACAACCCCGGCATCATTGAAGCTGTTTTTGTATTACAGACAAAAGCCATAGGTGACTGATTTAAGTATACTACCTCACTTCCCTATTTCTCTGTTTGAATACGTAAACGGAGTTTGAGTACCTTGTTGAAGTAATAGAAAGGATAAATAACAGCAGATGATGTAATAAAAATGGACTTGTAAATCAGTAAAATTAAATCCCATCCAATTGAAGGGAGAATGCCAGCATAGATACAAAATTTCAATTTATTAGAAGTGTTTGAAGCAAAGAAAGGTCCCTAGTTTAATTAAATTCTCTTAAAGGCAGTATCTAGCTTAATCTAGAGAGAAGTCATGACAGATGATCTCAGACCTATGGTGTGCTCCCCTTGCGCAATATGGGAAATAAGGGATACTTCCACTGTCCCTGATGACTATGTGTGCAAGAAATGTTTCCAGCTGCAGCTACTAGCTCATTGCTTTTCAGAGCTGGAGCTGCGTTGGACTCACTGTGGAAAATCAGCAATGCTGAGAATATTGTAAACAGTGCGTTCGGCAAGGTGGTCACACCGCAAGTGAGGATTAGACAGGGTGACCATCAGACAAAGTAAATGGATCAGGAAGGAAGTGCACGAGTCTCCTGTGGTTATGACCCTCTTTGGATGCTGTGTGGGGAGGGGGCGTGGGGGGTGGTGGTACTGGTGCTGGCAGGGAAGTGGTGATGGCCTATGAAAGGAAAACAGCATCAGTCAAGTTCTGCACAGGTGGCTCTGCTGCACAGAAGGGGAGGAAAGCAAGAGGCAGGCCTATAATGATGGGGGATTCAATAATAATGGGTACAGACAGGTGTTTCTGTGGCCATTGATGTGAATCTAGGATGGTATGTTGCCTCCCTGGTCCCAGGGTCAGGGATGTCATGGTTGGAGGACAGTCTGGAGGGTGATGGTGAACAACCAGTGGTCGTGATTCACATAGATATCAACAACACAGGGAAACATTGGGATGAGGACCTAAAAGCTGAATATAGGAAGTTAGGCGATAAATTAAAATGCAGGACCTCAAATATAGTAATCTCAGGATTACTCCCAGTGCTAACGAGAGTAGGAATAAAAGGATAAATCAGATGAATGCATAGCTGGAAAAATGGTAATCCAGCAAGGGGTTTAGATTTTTGAGGTGTTGGGACCATTTCTGTGGAAGAGGAGTGCTGTACAAGCCTGACAGGTTGCACCTGGACAAGGATAGGACAAATATCCTCGCAGGGGCTTTTGCTAGTTCAATTGTTGACATTTTAAACTAGTACGGCAGATGGATGGGAACAAAAATGTAGGCTTAGATGTGTCAGATCCAGATCAGGAAATGGAAGGAAGAACATTAGTTAATGATATAGTCAGTAACTCAGAAAGACAAAAGAAACAAGGATTAAAAAACATCCAGCAAAGGAAATTAATGGGGTTGAGCAGTTTATACTTCAATGTGAGGAGTATTGCAAACAAGATACATTGTAATATAGGAATTAGGTGTAGGATTAGGCAATTTAGCCCATTTAAATAATAATTTCACCTTTTATTTTTCCAACCAAAATGGACAACTTCACACTTATCTACATGAAACGCCATCTTCCAGATTCTGATCCATTTTCCTAGCCTATCAATACCCATCTATAAACTCTTTATCTTCTCATCACAGCGTTATTTCCCACCTATTTTAGCATCATCTGCGAATTTTGCTATGTTACACTCTGTCTTTGCTTGCAGATTATTTATATAGATCATAAATAGTTGATCTGCAAAACCTGAACCCTGCAGCACTCCATTAGTTACAGTTCACCATCCAGAGAAGGACCCATTTATCTTGACCCACTGCTTTCTGTCAGTCAGCCAATATTCTGTCCAAGCCAATACTCCACCCTTAAGCCTCTGGGATCTAAATTTCTGGATCCATCTTTTATGTGGTGCTTTGTCAAATACCTTTTGGAAGTCTAGATATACCACATCCACTGGATCTCCATTAGGTAGATGTACTAAGGGCACAGATAGACACATGGCAGCATAACGCTATAGCTATAACTGAAACTTAGCTAAAGGAGAGGCAAAACCGGCAGTTCAACGTCCCAAGATATAGAGTTTTCATGCAGGAAAAATTGGGTGACAAAAAGGAAGGTGGAGGGTTAAAAAATCTATTACAGTTGTGAGAAGGTCAGAAACCAGGGTATAGTCCAACAGGTTGATTTGAAAACACAGGCTTCTGGAGTGTAGACCCTTCATCAGGTGAAGTGAGAAAGAAGCATACAGAACACAGAACTTATAAGTAAAGATCAAAGGGTCACACAACTGACAAGGATGTATTAAACAAACCCAAAATGCTGTTAAATCTTTAATCAGTTAGAAGGTTTTAGTTGATTCATATGTATACGTAAATCTCTGAATTTCTTTCAAGTCGCTGCCCTGAGAGAACTGAAGGTCTTACCAGTGTAAAGAAGAGGTGACATTTTAAGTCAAACAATGCATGTTAGGTATGAGTTCTTGTTTAGAATCTGTTTGTGTTTTGGTTTAGAGTCAGACTGGTTAAGGCTATGAGAAGGGATGATATTGTAATCAGGTTAACAAATGAGGCTTATGGTTTGAGTTTAGGAGTAAAAAAGGGGCACTCACACTACTAGGAGTATACTACAGACCTCCAAATAGTGAGCGGGAGATGAAAGTACATACATGTAGACAAATTTCTGCCTATGGCAATAAAAAGCCAATAACTGTAGGAGATTGTAACTATCCCAATATCAACTGGTTTCAAACAATATAAGGAGCATTGAGGGTGAAAAATTCATATACTGTGAGTGGATGTCACCAGGGCCAGATGGATTGTTCCCCAGGATGTTGAAGGAGGTCAGGGAGGAAATTGTAGATGCTCCAAGGATTATTTTCCAATCTTCACTAGACTCAGGTGAGATGCCGGAGGACTGGAGAAATGTAAATGTGGTTCCATTGTTTAAATTGGGCACAAAGGAAATGCCAAACAATTTTAGGCCAGTTAGTCTTACTTCGGTGGTGGAGCAATTTTTATGATCAATCCCAAGAGTTTAGATAAACTGTTACTCAGAAAGGTATGATTTAGTCAGGGATAGTCAGCATGGCTTTATTAAGGGAAGGTCATGCCTTACGAATTTTATTGAATTCTTTGAGGAAGTAACAAGGAAGATAAATGAGGGTAATGCAGTGGATGTTGTCTACATGGATTTTAGTAAGGCATTTGACAAAGTACTAAATGGCAGATTGGTCAAAAATAGTAAAATTCTTTAGGATACAGGGCAATGTGTTGAATTGGATCCAAAGTTGGCCCAGTAACAGGAAACAAAGGGTAATGGTCGATGGCTACTCTTGCGAATTGAAAGCTGTTTCATGTGGAGTTCTGCAGAGCTTGGTGTTGGGACCTGTACTGTTTGTTTTACACATTAAAAATTTGGACTTGAACATCAGGGGAACAATTGAGACATTTGTAGACAACACAAAATTGTCCTTATAATGGATAGTGTGGAGGATAACTGGAAACTCCAAAATGATATAGATAGATTGGTGGAGTGGCCAGGGGAGTGGCAGGTGGCGTTTAACTCTGATAAGTGTGAGGTAATGCATTTAGGGAGGTCAAACAGTAAAAAGGAAGATAGAATAAATGGGAATATACTGAGAGGAGTAGATGAAGTGAGAGATTTTGGTGTGCAAGTGTACAGGTTCCTAAACATAGCAGTATAAGTAGATAAGGTTGTAACTAAGGTATATGGAATGCTGTCAATCATTGGCAGACGTATAGATTACAGAAGTAGGGATATAATGATGAAACTGTGTAAGATACTGGTGAGACCACAACTGGAATATTATGTGCAGTTTGGGTCACCACATTACAGGAAGGATGCTCTGGAGAGAGTGCAGTGAAAATTTACTAGAATGTTGCCAGGGCTAGGGAGTTGTAGTTATGAGGAGAGATTGGAGAGTTTGTGGTTGTTTTCCTTGGAACAGAGAAGGCTGAGGGGTGACATGATTGAGGTATACAAAATAGTAAGAAGTAGAGATAGAGTAACAGGAGGAACTGCTTTCCCTTGGTAGAGAGTTCAAAAACCAGGGGTCATAGATTCAAACTAAGTGGCACAAGAATTGCAGGGGACTTGAGGAAAAACATTTTTAGCAGAAGGTGGTGGGTGTCTGGAATTCGCTGCCTGAGTTGGTGGTGGAGACAGTGACTCTAAACTCATTTTAAAAATACTTGGATCTGCACCTGAAGCATTGTAAGCTGCAGGCTATGGGCCATGTGCAGGAAGATGGTACTCGAAAGGGATATCTGAGTCATTTTGGTTAGGCACGGACAAGATGGGCCAAACAGTCTCCTTCTACGCTGTATATTTCTACGGTTTTGTGGTTCTAATACCTCGTCCTTGGACCAAGTCCTTTATTTCTACTCTCCTTAACTCATCCTTTGCTATCAGGGCTAATCCACCTTTTTATAATTCTGCCAGTCTTTTTGAAATGCTATGTACCCTGGAACATTTATTTCTACACCTTGGTCACTTTGTAACCATACCTCTGCAAAGACGATTACATCAAATGCTTTCATGTTTATTTGTGCCATTAGTTTGTCTATCTTGTTATGTAGGTTTGTGCATTCAAATAAAGAGCCTTTCACTTTATTTTTACCACTGTTCTTTGCACAAACCTATCACTAATGAACTTACAGTTAAACACACTGTTCCTTTGATCCTGCTTTGCTTGTCTTTACCTAAATCATTACTATATCCTATTACGTCAACGTTACTCTTTAGATTTCTAATACACCCCTCACCTGACTATGTTACCCTGCACACCATTTTTATTTTAAAGCCTTATCTAGACCTCTAGTTGTGTAATTCACCAATTGAAGAGCTCCCTATTTTTGCAATAGTGATGCCAGTGCTTCGTGAACCAGAAGCCCTTCCTTTGACACCGCTCTTTCAGCTACATGTTTAATTTTCTATTCTACTCAGTTATAATCTGGGGATTATTACCTTTTAAAGTTGACATTTTAATTTGGACCCTAAATGTCCTCAAATACTCCAAGCTGTGCATCATTACTTGCTGAACCTATCTCCTTGGTTTCTATGTAGATCACAACGACTAGATTCTCATCTCCCACAAAAGCTCTTCTTCAACTGTGAGGATATGGGTAGGCAGCATGGCCTTTGGAAATCTTGCTTACGTCTGCAGTAAACAGCGCCAATTCCCCTGATTATACTGTCCCTGTCATTATCACATTCCGTTCCAACTCCCGCACATAAATGGCACCCTGCACTATGGTATCTCATTCTCTTACATGCAGCTCAAACTCCAACTCAACAATTCTGAGCCAATATTTGTCAAGCTGCAAACACTTTCCGCAGATGTGATGTCAGGGATGGGGATCGCAGTGCTCTGCACAAACTTCCACTTGTTGTAATTATAGCATACCATCAATCCTGACATGTTTATCAAACCTTATTTTTGTTTAATTGAGTCAGTTGTGTGCATTATAGTAATTAATTGATTTATCGAGTTAAACATAGTAATTTTGAAACGTTACAGGTTCCTTAACTTGGAGGAAAAATAGCTTTGCCAACCAATCAACAACCCCTTGTCCTGTGATATCAGATATCCATCCTGGTGCCTGGGATTTCCCTAATGCAAAGAATCTTTGGACATTTTAATATTTCACAGGTGTGTATAGATTCAAACTGTTAGTGTTAGATTTGGGATTGTTATGGTCCCTTGATGATAAGTTCAGGATGGAGTTTTATTTACAATTATCAAAATAAACAGTTTATATTTGACTAACAATTCTTTTTAATCGTGAACCAGGCTGCTCACTGTCATCTTACTCTGTGTCTTCATCAATGATGTATTGAATGGTATCTAAGCAAAAGACTTGGAATGTCTGATCCACACAATTTTAAAAGTAAAGCACGATTCCTTTTCACAAGTTGATTAATTGTGTGGATGGTGGACTTGATTGGGAATATACTTAATCTTCATGGTAGGCTAATTAATGCATGATGGTGAGAGTCATGAACGAATCCTTTTTGTGAACTATTGTTTCCTACTTTTTGCAATGTATATTTTAGGATATCCAACCAAAATTGTTAGTAGATATTAAAAAGAATATACACCATTACATACTTTTCTATCAAGTATTTGAAGCCACAATTGATGGCAAACAATAATTTCATTAACTTTAGAAAGGAGAGTGAATTTTTAAAATCATTTTGTGGGATGTGAGCATCGCTGGCTGACCAGCATTTATTGCCCGTCCCTAGTTGCCCTTGAGAAGGTGATGGTGAGCTGCCTTCTTGAACTGCTGCAGTCCATCTGCTGTGGGTTGACCCACAATGCCATTTGGCGGGTGGGGGGAAATTCCAGGATTTGGACCCAGCGATAGTGAAGGAACGGCGATATATTTCCAAGTCAGGATGGTGAGTGGCTTGAAGGGGAACTTGAATGTGGTGGTGTTCCATTATATCTGTTGCCCTCGTCCTTCTAAATGGAAGTGGTTGTGGGTTTGGAAGGTGCTGTCTGAGGATCTTTGGTGAATTTTTGCAATGCACCTTGTAGATAATACACACTGCTGCTATTGAGCGTTGGTGGCAGAGGGAGTGGATGCTTGTGGATATAGTGCCAATCAAGCATGCTGCTTTGTGCTGGATGGTGTCAAGCTTCGTGAGTGTTGTTGGGGCTGCACTCATTCGGATAACTGGGAAGTATTCCATCACACTCCTGACTTGTACCTTTTAAATGGTGGACTGGCTTTGGAGTCAGGAGGTGAGTCACTAGCCACAGTATTCCTAGCCTCTGACCTGCTCTTGTAGCCACCATGTTTATGTAGTGAGTCCAGTTGACTTTCTGATCAACGATAACTCCCAGGATTTTGATAATAGGTGATTCAGTGATGGTAACACCATTGAATGTCAAGCTGGCAGTGGATAGATTGTCTCTTATTGGTGATGGTCATAACGTGGCATTTGTGTGACACAAAGGTTACTTGCCATTTGTCTGCCCAAGCCTGCATTTGGACATGGACTGCTTCAGTGTCTGAGGAGCCGTGAATGGCGCTGAACATTGTGCAATCATCGGCGAACGCCCCCACTTCTGACCTTATGATGGAGGGAAGGTCACTGATGAAGCAGCTGAAGATGGTTAGGCCGAGGACACTAGCCTGAGGAACTCCTGCAGAGATGTCCTGGAGCTGAGATGACAATCTCCAACAACCACGACCATCTTCCTATGTGCCAGGAATGATTCTAACCACCAGAGAGTCTGCCCCCTGATACCCATTGATTCCAGTTTTGCTCGGGCTCCTTGATGCCACACTCAGTCGAATGCAGCCTGATGTTAAGGCCTGTTACTCTCACTTCACCTCTGGAATTCAGCTCTTTTGTCTATATTGGGACCAAGGCTGTAATGAGGTCAGGAGTTGAGTGGCCCTGGCAGAACCCAAACTGGGCAACACCAAGCAGGTTTTTACTGAGCATGAGGTAGCAAGAACTGCAGATGCTGGAGTTAGAGATAACTACGTGTGGAGCTGGAGAAACACAGCAGGCAGGCAGCATCAGAGGAGCAGGAAAGTTGACATTTCAAGTTGGGACCCTTCTTCAGAAATGGGAAGGGGGAAGGGAGCTCTAAAATAAATAGAGAGAGAGGGGTGGGGTTGGGGAAGGTGGGTGGAATGGTGATAGGTGAGTGCAGTTAGGGAGTGGTGAGGTTTGGTCAGTGAGGTGGGAGGGTCGGATAGCTGGGAGAGAAGATGGACAGGTTGTGTCCGTCAAGGAGGCGGGGTTGAGAGGGAGGGTTGGACATGGGATGAGGCTGGGGCTGGGGAGATTTTAAAGCTGGTGAATTCCACGTTTAGGCCATCGGGCTGGAGGCTTCCGAGGCGGAATATGAGGTACTGCTCCTCCAGTTTGATGTGGAAGGGGTTAATCTGTACATCCATCAACTTGGTCTACTGCATCCGCTGCTCCTGATGTGACCTCCTCTACATCGGTGAGACCAAGCAGAGACTCGGGGACCATTTTGTAGAGCATCTGCGCTTTGCATGTGACAAACGACAACACCTTCCAGTCGCGAACCATTTCAACTACCCTTCCCATTCCCTGGGTGATACGTCCATTCTGGGCCTCGTCCAATGTCACAATGACGCCACCCGCAAACTGGAGGAGCAGCACCTCATATTCCAAGATGGATCATCCACTTGGCACTTCTGGCTGAAGATTGCTGCAAAAGCTCCAGCCTTATCTTTTGCACTGATATGCTGGGCTCTTCCATCATTATGGATAGGGATATTTGTGGAGCCTCCTCCTCCAGTGACAGTGAGTTGTTTAATCATCCACCACCACTCACGACTGGATGTGGCAGGACGGCAGATTTGAGATAGGGTAATATAAATTAAATTGAATTTAATTTAACTTTCTCCTACAATGTTTGGTTCTTCAAAATATGCAGCATATTTGTTTAGTTATTCATTTTTATACCTTTAGACAATCTTTTTGTTAATTCTGCACTGAAATGAAACACCTTCGCAAGGCCCATTGTAATGAAAAGTGAATAATTTATAAATATAATTTTTGAAGTGAATTTTGAAGTGAAGTGATGCAGATGAATGTGGAGATTTTCATTAAAATAATGTCAAGGTTGCGGAAATTGCCTATTTGTCAAACTCTTGCATCATACGGAAAGCAAGTGTCTGTAAACTTCTAAGTTTTGTTAATGGAAAATTGGTTATACTGTGGTGGTTTATGATGGGTGGATATACATTGAAGGCCATTACCTTGTCTTCAGTTCATAATAATCAAGAATTTATTAGAGTTTAAAAAACCCAGAAATTAAATATTTTAGGAGACCTGTTTGGGGTCAGAAGCAAGTGTCATTTCTCTCTACAAAGGTGTACAGGACAGTTCAGGCAAAAGACATAGAATCCCTACAGTGTGGAAACACAATAGTCAAAACACAGTAATCTTAATAGAAAAGTTTTGTTTGTACCACCTCCCAAACCATGACAGTTTGATTTGAAATTTGGAGGTTATTAGACGCTTGGAATGTGTAGGTTCTCAACTTTGTAAATAGTCGTATCAGAAGACTCCACTATTCACATGAAAGAAATTGGGAAAATGAGTTAAGTAGAACTTAAAAATTTGGTGGAAAGGAGTTATGTCCTTGGAATTGAATCTTTGTAAAGTGCTGGCATTGGGAAATAGGTTGAAAACTTTGTTTTGCCGTGCAGGTCAAAATTTTTCTAGATGGTCTTCCATATCAAAATAGTTTGGTTTCTTTTTTGGTTTTGTCCTTTGTGTAATACATGTCTGTTCTGTTGTTAAAGAAACTCTGCAGCCTTGTGTGGCTAAGTTTTAGTGATTGGCCACCATGTTGACTAATACTTTAAAAATAATGGAATCTTGACTTGTTTAGCAGTAATATCACCCAGGATTGTAAAACTCCTCATTTTATTGCCAGTTCACTTTCAGAAGACATTTGAGAAAAGTGAATAATATCAAACAGCAAAAGAATGAAGGACAATGACTCAATAATATTATTATTGGACTTATTTTCCTTAATAAATATATTAAGCAGAATATAAAGTTTTTAAATAGTCACATCTCAGGTCCTAGACCTAATTAATCTGTGAGCAGTAGACTGATTTTCAATTATTCCATTAAAATCCTGGTGTATGTAGATTATAATTCAACTGCTAATTTTACACAATGTCTGTAATCTAGATTTAAAATTATCATGCCAGAGGACATAAAGACCAATCCCAAAGAAAACTGCATTCCTTTTTATATTTACAAATTTAACTTCTGTTTTCTTTAAAAAGAAATCACCTTTGTGCTTTGTGATAAATTGGCTGAGGATAATCACATGATCATATTTTCAGAAGCTTCTGAAACCTGTACATATCCTAAACATTCAAGATAAAGCTGATACAAAGGTCCTGGAGTTTATCTGTCTACAGTCAGCTCTGGATAAGGAAAACTCCAAACCTATTATATTAAAATGGGCACCAGTACTTTTAGTTACCTCTTCACGTCAGAGTGAACATTCTGATGGGTGAGGTAAAGCTACACCGTTAGCTTAATTAGCCCATCAAAATGGGCTCTCAGCACATGAAATGCTTCTATCACATAACTAGAATAAGAGCTTTTTGATTGCTTAAGTATACAAATCTGGGATTCTAAGTTAGTTGCTGTTTGAGCTACAAAGACATAGCAGGACACCAGGCTGAAATTGCAGACTGCCTCGGACCCTCCACCACTGTCTTCAATTTGCTGGCTGGAAATATGCCTACATTTTGCCTGTAAGTGGTAAAACTAGTGGGTCTAGCTCACCAAGGAAACTATTGTTGGACCCTGACCTCCCAGCAGTTCTATCTCACATGAACTGATTTTGTCAACCCTGAATTTACCAAAACTTGTACTATATGAGCTATTTCCTGTTCTTCTTTCCTTAAATTCCTGAGTGCTTATATGTGTTAATGAAGGACCAATGCAATTCCCCCACATTTTAAATGTTTTATTAGTAAATCCCACTTTTATTTTTATTTTAAAAGGTTTTACTGTAGCTTTATTTAAAAAATTGGAATCCAAAACCCAGGTTTGAAAAATACCCTTCAGCTCATCGCTAAGTGACAGGAGTAAAGAAGGCAGAGGAGTGAACCAACAATGCCTCGCTGTGTCAGGCTTAAAAGGGGAAAAGCAACCATAATTTAAATTTACTGCCATTCCCCTTTGTTCATGACATGTCATCTGTCGTGTGTGGTCGTTCCAAAGACAGATCCTTGGTTCATTGTCAGCTGATGCTTCATCTTGAGCCATTCTCTTGGCAATTTCTGTTACAGGTAATTTGCCATTGCCTTCCAATCTCATGGGCAGAACAAGGAGGCATGTTGCAAATCTCCCCCAGCCAGAACAGAAATCAAACCCATGCTGTTGGTGTTAAAATGAACCACACTCTAGCCACCTATGCTACCATTCTGAAGAAGGTTCACTGGACTGAAATATTAACTCTGTTTTCTCTCGACAAATGCTGCTGGACCTGCTGTGTTTTCCCAGCAATTTCTGTTTTTGTTTCTGAGTCCCAGTATCCACAGTTCTTTGATTTTTTTGCTTAGCCTTTTAACCTAACCAACCCCCAATCCATTCTAAATATATGATGACTTGTTATAAAAAGCATAAACCAAATAACTTGTAAATTTGTTGCTTTACTAAAAACAAATTGATATCATGATCATACTGATTTTCATTGATGAGCATGGAATAAAAACAACATTTCATGTTGATATTGCAAATTGCTGAAACCTGTCTATACAACCAAACATAACATGCAGTGAATTGTGATGGAAGATTTTCAGAAATGCCAGATCTTGCAGTCAGCTTGGTACAACTTGTCTTGAATTCAGTCACATGCTTTCTGAAAGTTCCAGCACTGTGCAAAACACAACACAGTATGATGAAAGCACTTATTCACACATTGTGCAAAAACTGATTATCTATAAAATCAAAAACTCTGAAATAGATTTCATGCATAGTTGTTTATGACTCTATTTTTCTGTGTCCCTGCTTTTCAGCTTCATTTAAAATATGTACAAGGCCAGTTTATTGATGACATTATGGCAATAAGCTGATATTATCTCATGGCTTATCAGATTGTTGTAAGTATTAGACAAGATGACTATGAACAGTACAATACAGATATGAGCAGGTAGAAAGCTCATAGGTATGTTCAACCCTCCCACACTCACTATTTATCATAAACAATTCATTATAATTCAACAGTTTTGACTGCACCAACCTAACAAGACGTCTGTCGTATTGATTACTCCTGTGAAAACTCATAGTTCTTTACAGCATAGATGGAAACCATTCCGCCCATCATATCTGTGCCAGTTGAAAATGATCTGACTACACTACAGATGTTCCTCAGGGTATTGTCTTAGGCCCAACCATCTTCAGCTGCTTCTTCGATGACCTTCTGTCCATCATAAGGTCAGAGAAGGGATGTTCACCGATGATTGCGCAATGTTCAGTACCATTCACAATTCCTCAGATACTTAACAACAAGATCTGGACAGTATCCAGGCTTGAGTTGACAAGTGGCAAGTAACGTTCGCACCACACAAATTCAACACAATTACTATCTCCAATAAGAGATGATCTAACCACTGCCCCTTGACATTCAAAGGCATTACCATCACTGCATTCCCTACCATCAGCATCCTGGCAGTTACCATTGACCAGAAATGCAACTGTACTCAACACACAAAGACAGTGGCTACAAGAGCAGGTCAGAGGCGAAGAATATTGTGGTGAGTAACTCACCTCCTGACTCCCCAAAGCCTATTCATCATCTACAAGGCACAAGTGACGAGTGTGATGGAATATTCCCCACCTCCCTGAATGGATGCAGCTCCAACAACACTCAAGAATCTTGACACCATATAGGACACAGCAGTCCAATTGATTGGCACCAGACCCACAAGCATTCACTCCCTCAACCACCAATGCTCAATGTGTACTATCTGCATAAATTCAGCAAAGATCCTTATATAACGCCTTTCAAAACCACAACCACTTCCATCTCGAAAGAGAAGCACAGCAAATACATGGGAATGCCATCCACCTCCTCCAATGTCCATACTTAATTGTACTTTTAATCAAAATTTGTGAGTAGGACTTGCAGAAGTTATTCAACATAGAGGGAGTGTGGGAATGCAATGTTGTTGGGGTAGATGAGGCAGCAATAGATGAACAGGGATCATGGTAAAACACTTTCAGGAATATTTCACAAGTGTCATCAATATTGGGTTTTAATCAATGAACACTGTATTCCACTTTGATACCAAATTGGAAAAGCTTCATGTGTGCAAAAGTGTAGGGCCATCATATCTGCAACACAAAGATAAGGGACTGATATTTTCAAAACAACATTAATTCAGTTGATGTAAATGGTAATCGATGTTTTGAAAGCTGTAAGGAGTGAAACAAGCTGACATTAATTGACGACAACAATTTGCTTCTTTTGAGCTGCAGAAAAACTAGGGGACATATACTTTATCAGTTAAAGCTGTTCTTAATTCTCCAAACCATAGTTGGTAAGAAATAAATAACTTAAGAGCCTTGGATTGTTTAATTTTCCTGTGGTCATAAAATGTATGTGTGAAGTGTGTCAGCCATATCTCTTTGGTAGCACACTTGTCTCTTGGTCACAAGTTTCAGGTTCTACTCCTTGCACCGGAGCTTAAACACAACAATTAAGGTTGACATTCTAGTACAGATGGGAGGTGATGGCCTAGTGGTATTATCGCTGGACTGTTAATCCAGAGACCTGGATAATTTTCTGGGGACCCAGGTTTGAATACCGCCACGGCAGATGGTGGAATTTGAATTCAATAAATATCTGGAATTAAGAGTTTAATGATGACTGTGAACCCGTTGTTGATTGTTAGGGAAGGAAACTGCCATCCTTAACTGGTCTGGCCTGCATGTGACTCCAGACCCACAGCAATGTGGTTGACTCTTAACAGCCCTCTGGACAATTAGGAATGGACAATAAATGCTGCCGAGCCAGCGACACCCTCATCCCGTGAATGAATAAAAAAAAACTGGAGGAGCTTTACATTGTTGGAGCTGGATTAGTTAGGATGGATGGCTGGTTTGCTATGCATAGTGACACCGATATCTTGATTCAATTCCTGCACCAGCTGAGGTTACCACGAAGAACCCTTTGTCTCAACCTCTCCACTCATCTGAGGTTTGGTGACGCTCAGGTTAAACCACGACGGGTCATCTCTTGTTCTACTGAGAGAACAGCCCATTGGTCCAGTAGGATGTTGGAGGTTCTGTCATTTGAATGTGATGTTAAACTAAGACCCATCCAAGTAGTTGAGTGGATATAAATGATTCAATGTCACTACTTCAAAGAAAAGCAGGAGAGCTATCCCGAGTGTCTGTGTAGGGAAAATATCATTGGTGTGTCTCTGGGAAAATACACCATATGGCGGATACCGAACTAAAGTTCTCAGGCTCAATCCTGAATCTGTGCTGAGATAACTGAACGTCAGAACATCTGGGTGGAGAACAGTCAGCTCAGATTCTCATCTCTGACTCATGCCCTATGACTTATAGTCTGGAAAATTTAAAATGTGTGTGTGACCAGGAAAGAAGGCTGCTGTTATAGCTACTGCTAATGATCTTGATAGCAAATGCAAAATCCAAGTGGGGAGGAAAATCTGATGAAGTTTAAATATGTGCTCATTGTCAAATATGTCTCTCATGTTGTGGTTTGAATGAAGTGTCAGATGGTTCCCCTGATAATCACAGCCTACAGTAGATTTTGATAAGACAACATGATGTTGTCAATTCAACATTTTATCCACCTTGAAGAATGTAAAGATCATTGCAAAAAAATTATTTGATGCTCAAGTCAGAATAGTTTGAACAGTTATTCAAGTGTAGAAGGTTCATTGCTCTATGAGTGATCACATATGTAGTTTCTTGTTATGCATTTGTGACAAATAAGCATATATTATTAGAACGGGTGTATTGTATTATACAAACCTAGTAAAGACATCAGCATTTGAAGTAGAGATAACAAAGCGTGGAGTTGGAGGAACACAGCAGGCCCGAAACGTCAAGTTCCCTGTTCCTCTGATGCTACCTGGCCTGCTGTGTTCCTCCAGCTCCACACTTAGTTATCTCTGACTCCAGCATCTGCAGTTCTTGCTATCTCAGCATTTGAGGTAGGTTTGTTTTCTCATCATTTTTCATAATTCTCATGCCCCTTCCTTCAACTATCTGCCAACCAGCCATCCTAGTTACATCACACGTATGTTGTTCTCTTACTGACTTGTTCACCAAATTGCTTATACAGCACACCTATGCGTTTCCACTAAGCTGACCATTTGATGCAGCCTGGAATATCATGCCTCTCAGTGAAGAATTTTCTGCCGCCCAATTCACCCCATCACATTGATGAAAAATATTTGGAACATGACTCATATACTTGTGCTGAAGAAGTTTTCACCCCTTCGTCCTTGACAAAGCTCTAATACAAGTTGACAGCCCTTTCACCAAAGGCCTCTCCATGGCAGATCCCTCTCATTTTACGTTGTGAAAGAGTCTTTGACCCCTTGTAAGATTTAGTCCATGAGCTATATGTTTTTCAGAAAGGGAGTTGAAACCAGAGGTGAATTTAAAGCAATTAGTTAAGAAGCAACAAGTTTAGATATGATACAAAAGCTAAACAGTCAGAAAAGACAAATGATCCATTACAGTACAAATGGTTTACTAGTCCCATGTGGGATAAAGAGATGTGGGAACCAGAAGAATGCTGATCTCTGTGGAAGGCAGTGGCAGTCTCCTCAGAATGGTTTTCTGTTCCTGGATTGGACAGACAGATGAAGCTAATCCTTGTAGCTCTCAGTCCCCTTGACCTAGCCAAAACATTAGCTCAAAGGCTGCATGGATCACTTCAGATATTTTCCTATCTTATGTCTTAATGAGCTAAGCAAAGTGTAGGCTGAAACCCAGCATGATTTACTTCAAAAGTTCTTTTCTGTCCAAAGTGAGTTTACTTCTTAACAACCTGTTTATATATCCCTTTCTTATGTCAATCTTTCGATAAATTGTCCACAGGAACAGGTATTCCAGACAATCCCTCTTCTTTCTGTCTGAAGCCATAAAGTCATACTGTGGATTTTTGTGTATTCGGACATCCTGTTTAACCTTTACTCAGACAACTGGTTTACATAGGGATCATGAGATCCAAATTTTTCACATTTAGTAATGCCTCGTTTCAAAGCCTTGTAGAGTCATGTCCTTGGCAGAGATAGCAGACTGCTATGGAATCTGAGGGGGAAGGAGAAAGAGCAATTTCTGTAATATTCAAGAAGTTTCTTAAAATGTTATAAGGCTATTTTAATCACTTCTTACACCACAGGCACCATATTGCTCCTCTCACTTTTTAAAAGTGATAATAATTTATTTTGATTCTTTTCAATTTATACAGCTTGTAGTCATTTTATTTCCATTAGAAGAGCAACATTAAACGTCGGATGCAGGTTTATTGACAACTCAATGGTCTCAGTTACCTGACTGGAAATTATTCACCAGGGAGCAACCCTCATGAGGAATGATTTCCCCACAGCCTAGCACCAGATTTTCCTGCAACTTCCCTTCAGGGATCAGATAGTGCAGTACACATGTGCAATTTGGGTTCACAGTGATCCATATTTCAGGCATTATTGCAAAGCCTACTCAAGTGTTCACAGAATGAGAGACTACCATCCCTACCATTGCAAGGTAATCTGAGTAGTCTTCAAGACTAAAGAGAGTACTCAAGCACTTCTTTACATGGTATTTAATCAAATGCATTGCATATAAATCTCTTGCTAAAAATTCAGTTCAATACATTGAGAATCTAATGATGACCATGAATCCATTGTTGTTTGTTGGGAAAAATCCATCTGGTTCACAAATGTCCTTTAGGGAAGGAAACTGCCATCCTTACCTGGTCTGGCCTACTTGTGACTCCAGACCCACAGCAATGTGGTTGACTCTTAACTGCCCTCTGGGCAATTAGGGATGGGCAATAAATGCTGCCTGGCCAGCAACTAATGAATAAAGAATAAAAATAAAAATAAAAGAATAAAAAAAAAGAATAAAAATGAAGAATAAAGAATAAAAAAAATACAATCAGGAAGCCCTGGCTGACGGATATAAACAGGAGTGTCAAAGGTTCTGTTCTCTGTCGGAGATGGCTCTGAGGAAGTTGGATCAGTGTCAACTACTATACACGTAAATAAAAAGTGACTTGATGACAGGAGACCAGCCTCTGACGAGTTGTTCCAGTGGCAATGAGAGAAAAGAATATACTCCTGAAGAAATTTGTTTATACCAGTCATCTTTGAGTTTGGGTAAGTACTACTAGGATCATGCTGATATTTGGGAAGCTTGAGTCATTTGGTCCTGCTATGAAAGACCAGGCCAAGTTTGTGGAAAGAACGGGATACTTTTTCCCAGGAAAATACCTTGAGGCAGATGAAAACCAACACTAATTCTGTGACAATTTTTGGATCTGCAGCTCTCTAGGTTATGAGGCATCTAAAATTTCCTAAGGCACTGGACACTAAAACCCTACAAGTGTTGGTGTATTTAGATAAAGAATATTACCAACCGAAGCCTTGACAAAGAACGAGAACCCTGAGATCAGAATTGAAGGACTGAAAACAGAGGTGGTAGTCCGTGACCTCGACCAAAGAGGGCTGGGAACCTGGGAACCTGAAAAAGGAGGCGGGGTTCTACCCAATGAGGAACTTAGGACCTGAGACTAACAAATGTGGCAGGGTGCAGAGAATTTCTAGAGTGCGGGAGCAGGCCAATCGGCCCATCTAATCCCGACCGACACACCCCTCCCCCCACATCCCTGTCAACCTGCACTTCTCAGAGCGAATGCACTGAATGTGCAGATCTTTGGACTACGTTTGCAAGGACATGAGGATCCGCCACCTTTCTAACACCTCCTCGATTCCTGCTTGAGCAGGACACCACATCGTTTTCCGTTTTGCACTTTGTCGATTCCCGACCGAGTAGAGCTCCCCCCTCCTTTGTTTGTTTCCCACATCCTCCTTATTGAAGATCACCGAGCAACACATCCGTTTTCAGTCCCTCAATTCCTCATTGGTCATAATCTTATTAAACCTCGTCTCCATGCCAGGAATCGTGCCCAGGACGTTGGCAGTATGAAAGAGCAGTGCTAACCACTGAACCCCAATGCCCTGCCCACACGAGCAGTGCTACCGCAGAGCGTCAGACTTCGGTTCGATTTCGCCTTTGCGTGCCTGTCTCCGAAGCACCGAAGCCGAATGGGACAGTGGTTAGCGCTACTGCCTCAAAACACCAGGCTGCAGGGTTGGATTCCTGGCGTAGAGACGGGGTTTATCGAGATCACGATTACTGACAATTGGGACGACGAGGAAGGGAGGCGGGGCTCGCGACATTTGTCAGTTTTAGCTCCTCGACACTACATCGTGCAGAGCCCCAGAATCCCCACTTTGCAGAAACAGGGTTTTCGGCCCATCAAGTATCGACTGACCCACCGAAGAGCAGCCCACCCTACCATTTCACTCCCCCGTCCCAATGGGGGATCCACTCAACCTACTCATCATTCCAATGCAGGTGCAGGGACATGGAGATCCGCCACCTTCTTCACCTCGTGGATTTCTGATTGGGCAGGGCCGCGCTTCCTTTTCCTCATCTTCCCACTTGTCAGTGGTCGTGATTCCATAAATCCCACCTCTATGCCAGGAGTCGAACACTGGAGTTTTGAGGAGCACTGTGCGCATTAGCCCCAAGGCCTTGCCCATACTATCAAGAAAGTCTCGAACACCACGGTAGCCCCTTGGATTACCCCTCACAGAGGATGGGCCTGATGAGCCGAAGACCCTGCTCCGGCAGTGCGGGCATTCTCTGCACATTTCCTAGTTTCACATCTTGTGCATAAGTGCCGCCTCGTTGGTCGGGATCGTGGAGCACTACCTCTGTTTTCAGTCCTTCAATTCCCGGTTCTCAGGTTTAAGTGCTCTGACTTCGCGGCTATAATCGGGAACCGATACAGTTGTGAGGCTGCTGTGCTAACCACTTTGTCAAGTCGCCTCCGATAAGGGTGTGGGCAAGGGGTCGGCTTGCTGGCTCGAGGGTTCGATTCCTGCACAATCAGGGAGCAGCTACGTGTCATAAAGTTTCGTTGGATTAGCCAGAGGAACTGCAGGGTAACCTTATGAGGGTCGGTCAGTACTCGATGAGCCGACTGCGCTGCTTCTACAGTCAAGGGACTCTCTCCATTTATCCGTTTCATGTCCTCCATTCCACATTGTGCGGAGCCCCAGGCTCTTCATCCCCTCAATTATCATCTGACCCTCGGAAGAGTTGCCCACCCTATCACCACAACCGTCACCCCGCACTTCCCATGGATAATCCACTCAACCTGCACATCATTGGAATGTGCTGGCTGGGACATGGAGATCCGCCACCTTTTTCACTTCCTCGATTCCCGATTGAGCCGGACTCTACATTCTTTCGGGATTTCCCCCGCTCCTCATTGGAGCAAATCACAAGAATCCCACCTCCATACCAGGAATCAAACCCCCGGACCCTGGCGCTGTGAGACAGCAGCGCTAAGCAGTGAGCCACGGGCCGCCCCCGATCCACATGAGTCCAATCCCTTGCCCACATTGTTAAAGGAGGCGAAACGCCAAAATCTCGAACACCACGGTCAGCCCCCCGCCATCCCCCCAAAACAGCACCAGGCACCCGAGTCCCAAACCGCCTTTGGATGACTGTCTCCGTGGGCCTGTTCTCATTGTAAAAGGAGGCGGAGATCCGTGATACCGCACACTGAGGAAGTGAGGGACTAAAACAGGAGACGGTGCACCAAGACATTGCCCACACTGTCATGAGAGGCAAAGCCCCCGGGGGAATGGGTGGCCCGTTAGCAGAGTGGCTAGCACTGCAGCCTCACAACGCCAGGGACCCCGGGATCGGTTCCAGGCTTAAGTGACTGTATCTATGCGCGTATCGTCTAAGAGACCTTAAACCTGAGATCAGGACAGCTGCGGAATTGCAGGACTGGGAAAGGAGGCGGGGCCCTGCACAATGCGGAATCGAAGACGCGTGACTGAGAAACGTGGAGAGGTGCAGAGATTCCCCACACTGCAGAAGCCAGGTATTCGGCCCATCAAGAAAACGGATGTGATGTTCTGTGATCTCGATCAATGAGACGAAAAGAGACGGTGTTCTGCTCAATGAGGAATGGAAGAAGTGACAAAAGTAGCGGATCTCCATCTCCATGTCCATGTTCGAAAATGCGCGTTTTGTTTTAATTGGCCATGGGTTGTGTAGGGTCACAGGGACAGCTTCGGGTAGAGGACCGCCCGGTGTCTTAGTGGTTAGCGCTGCTGTCTCACAACGCCTGGGTCCAGTTTAGATTTCTGGCGTGGTGGTGGGGTTGATGCCAAGTGGGAAGATGAGGAAAAGGAAGTGCGTCCTTGCCCAATCAGGAATCCATGACGCGAAGATGGTGGATATCCACGTCCATGGATTCACAAGCACCGTTCAAAGACGTGCAGTTTTGTTGTATCGTCTATGGGACATGCAGAGTGACAGGCGTAGGTGACGGTGGTTGGTCTTTGGGGGAGTATTAAGAGGGTCGGTAGATACTTGATGGGCCGAATACCTGGCTTCTGAAGTGTGGGGATTCTCTGCACCCCTCCACATTTCTCAGTATTCGGCCCATCAAATATCGAACGGTACTCCGAAGAGCAGCCCACCCTACCCTAACCTGTCACTATGACCCTGCGCAACCCATGGCTGATCCATGGACATGGATATCGGCCATCATTTTCACTTCCTCTATTCCTGATTGAGCAGAACACCGCCTCCTTTCGGAGCTTCCCGCTCCACACTGGTTGAGATCACGGAACCCCACATCCGTTTTCTACTCTTCTATTCTTTATTGATCGTAATTTAATGAAACCCGCCTCCATGTCAGGAATCGAGCCCTGAACCCTGGCGTTGGGAGACAGCACCGAGCCAACGGCCCGCTTCTTATCGATAAAAGCTTCAATGCCATGACTACATCTTCAGAGGGGGTGAAACCCCAAAATCTCGAACCGCACGGTGCCACTTTGGTTAGCAGTGCCGCCCCTCACAGCGTCAGGGACCCGAGTCCCATACCGCCTTTGGGTGACTGTCTCCGTGGGCCTGTTCTCGTTGTAAAAGGAGGCGGAGATCCGCGGTGGGTGGCGGGTGGCCAGTTGGCATCATGACGGAGATCAGGTGGCGGGGCCCTGCACATTCAGTGATCGAGGAAATGAAAAAAGGTGGTGGGTATCCCTGTACATGGACATGCAAGCACAATCGAAAGATGTGCAGTTTCAGTGGATTATCCATGGGAAGTGCAGGGAGACAGGGATAGGGCAGAGTAGGGTAGGAAACTCTTCGAATGATATTAGATGGGCCGAATACCCTGCTTCAGCAATGTGGGGATTCTCTGCTCCCCGCCACTTTTTTCAGTTTAGGTGGTGCTATTCCACATTGTTCAGGCCAAGGAAAACAGTCACCCGAAGGCGATATGGGACTCGGGTGCCTGACGCTGTGAGAGGCAGCACTGCTTACCAAAGGTCACCATGCGGCTCGAGATTTTGGTGTTTCGCCTCCCTTTGACGCTGTGGGCAAGGAATTGGACTCATGTGGATTGGGGGAGGGTGGTGGGGGCGGCCCGGTGGCTCACTGGTTAGCGCTGCAGTCTCACAGCGCCAGGGTCCAGGGTTCGATTGCCTGGCATAGAGGTGGAATTCATGTGATTTCCTCCAATGAGGAGCGGGGGAAACTCCAAGGAAGGTTCCTTGCCCACACTGGAATGGAGGCGGGTTTTAGGGGCCGTGACCACTACGTGAAGAAGAAATCGAAGAGAGTGACGGATCCACTGAGTACCCTGCACATTTCCCAGTTTCAAGTCTTCGATTCCACGTTGTGCAGACCGCCGCCTCGTTGGTCGAGATCGCCTCTGTTTTCAGTCCTTCAATTCCCCTTGGTCGTAATTTCAGGTGTCTGACGTTGCGGGTATGGGGATACACACCTATATCGCCTCGCCTCTGATAAAGCGTGCGGGGCAAGGGGGCGCTCCAGGGTTCATTTTCCTGGCATAGAGCCGGGGCCCCTGCACAATCAGGGTACGGCTAAGTGTCATACAGTTTCGTTGGATTAACCAGGGGAAGTGCAGGGTGACAGGTGGGATGGCCATCGGAGGGTCGGTCAGTACTTGATGGGCCGACTGTGCTACTTCCACAGGCGAGGGACTTTCTGCACCCTGCGACATTTGTCCGTCTGAAGAAAAGATTTCTGAAGGGTCCAGGCCCGAAACGTCAGCTTTCCTGCTCCTCTGATGCTGCTTGGTCTGCTATGTTCATCCAGCTCTACACCTTGTTATCTCATCATTGGAATGTGCTGGCAGGGACATAGAGATCCGCCACCTTTTTCACTTCCTTGTTTACCGATTGAGCAGGACTCTACCTCCTTTCGGGATTTCCCCACTCCTCATTGGAGGAAATCACATGAATCCCACCTCCATGCCAGGAATCGAACCCTGGCGCTGTGAGACAGCAGCGCTAACCAGTGAGCCACCGGACCGGCCCACATTGTTAAAGGGAGGTGAAACGCCAAAATCACGAACTGCACGGTGACACTCACAGAGTCAGGCACCCGAGTCCCATACCGCCTTTGGGTAATTCTCACCGTGGGCCTGTTCTCATTGTAAAAGGAGGTGGAGATCCGTGATACCGAACACTGAGGACGTGAGGGACTAAAATAGAAGGCGTATTCCCAAGGCCTTTGCCAAGTCCGGTGAGCCAGCGGGCCGACGCCTTACCCAGACTGTCATCAAAGGCGAAGTCCTAAGGGTGGTGGCTGGCCCGTTAGCATAGTGGTTAGCACTTAGGGCCCACAACGCCAGGGACCCGGGATCGGTTCTGGGCATAAGTAACTGTGTCAAAGAGACCTGAAACCTGACATCACGACCAACAATGCGATGCTCAGTAATCTAGACCAAAGCGTACTGAGAATCTAAGAAACGAGGCGGGGCTCTGCACAATGACCTAAAATGTGGTAGATACATCCTCACACTGAGGAACCCATCAAGTATCGTCCGACAAGCATCCCACCCTGCACTTCCCCTGGCTAATCCACTGACCTGCAGGGACATGGAGATCCGCTTTGCACTTCGTTGATTCCCGACCGAGTAAAGCCCCGGCCCCTTTGTTTCCCACATCCTCCTTATTCAAGATCATGGAGCAACACATCCGTTTTCAGTCCCTCAATTCCTCATTGGTCATAATCTGATGAACCCCGCCTCCATGCCAGATATCAGGCCCTGGACCCTGGCTGCATAAGAGAGCAGTGCTAACGGACCACGTCTTCGATTCCACGTTGTGCAGAGCGCCGCCTCGTCACTCATTCTCCCGCTCCACTATGGTCGGGATCATGGAGCACCACCTCTGTTTTCAGTCTTTCCATTCCCTCGTTGGTCATGATCTCAGGTCTCTTTGATTTTGCGGAAATGGTGATACACACCTACATTGGGAATCGATCCCGGGTGCAGTGCTGACCACTGGGCCAATGGGCCACCCAGCACACCTGTGGCTTCGCCTCTGATGACAATGGTCAGGTCTTGGCGTACCGCCTCCTGTTTCAGCACCTCAATTCCTGTGTTCGGTGGGTGTGGCACAGGGTAGGCTGGTCTGGGAGATGGGGGATGCTCTCTACTCGTTCGGTCTGTACCTGATATACCGAATACTCTGTTTCTGCAGTGTCGGGATCCCTCCACATTTCTGTGTTAAGTCCTCGATTCCACATTGTGTCCAGAGTCACCAAACTGCAGAAGCACAGTATTTGGCCGATCACGTATTTAACGATACACCGAAGGGCAGCCCACCCTACCGTAACCTGTCCCGTGACCCGGAACAACCCATGGCTAAAACAAAACAAAATCGCGCATCTTCGGACTGTGCTTCCATGGACATGGAGAACCGCCATCTATTTCACTTTCTCAACTCCTGATTCCTGCTCCTCATAGGAACTACCGATGCTGGAGAATCTGAGATAACAAGGTGTAGAGAGGCTGACGTTTCGGGCCTAGACCCTTCATCTGCTCCTATGATGCTGCTTGGCCTGGTGTGTTCATCCAGCCCCGCACCTTGTTGTCTCGGATTCTCCAGCATCTGCAGTTCCTACTATCTCTAACAAGGTGTAGAGCTGGATGAACACAGCAGGCCAAGCAGCATCAGAGGAGCAGGAAAGCTGACGTTTCGGGTCTGGACCCTTCTTCAGGAAACGTTCATCCGTTTTCTGCCTTTCTATTCTTCATTGGTTGTAATCTGATGAATCCCGACTGCATGTCAGAGTCTCGAACGCTGGACCCTGGTGCTGTGAGACAGCGGCGCTAACCAGTGAGCCACTGGGCTACCCCCTTATTCACAAAAGCTCCAATGCATTCATCCTGTCAGAGGAGGCGAAACGCCAAAATCACAAACGGCACGGTGTCCCTTTGGTTAGCAGTGCTGCCCCTCACAGCGTCAGGCACCTGGGTCCCATACCACCTTTCGGTGACTGCTCCGTGGGCCTGTTCTCATTGCAAAAGGAGCCCCGCTTCGTTTCTCAGTTCCCCAGTCCTCATTAGTCTCTCAATTCCTCACTGGTCATAATCTCAGGTTTCATGTCCCTCGGGCGATGCGACCGTGGACACAGTCACTTAAGCCTGGAACTGATCCCGGGGTCCCTGGCGTTGTGAGGCTACAGTGCTAACCCCTCTGCTAACGGGCCAACCACTGCCCCTGGGGCTTCGCCTCTGATGACAGTGTGGGCAATGTCTTGGTGCACCGTCTCCTGTTTCAGTCCCTCACTTCCTCAGTGTTCGGTATCACGGATCTCCACCTCCTTTTACAATGAGACAGTCACCAAAGGCGGTATGGGACTCGGGTGTCTGACGCTGTGAGGGGCAGTACTGCTAACCAAGGGCTCCGTGGTTATATAACAGAATCACTACAGAGTGGAAACATGCCCTTCGGCCCAACAAATCCACACCAAACCTCAGAGCACCCACCCAAACCCATCCCCCTATAACCCATCTAATCTACACATCCCTCAACAATACGGGCAATTTAGCATGGCCAATCCATGCCTGAGACAACAAGGTGCAGAGCTGGATGCACACAGCAGGCCAAGCAGCATCATAGGAGCAGAAAGGCTGACGTTTCGGGCCTAAACCCTTCATCAGAATCCACCTACCCTGCACATCTTTGGACTGTGGGAGGAAACCGGAGCTCCCGGACGAAACCCACGTGGTGTTCGTGATTTTGGCGTTTCGCCTCCCTTTAACAATGTGGGCAAGGCATTGGTCTCATGTGGATGTGGATGTGGGTGTGGGCGTGGGCGTGGGCGCGGCCCCCCAGTGGCTCACTGGTTAGCGCTGCTGTCTCATATCACCAGGCTCCGGGATTCGATTCCTGGCAGAGAGGTGGGATTCATGCGATTTCCTCCAATGAGGAGCGGCGAAATCCCGAAAGGAGGTAGAGTGGAAAAAGGTGGCAGATCTCCGTGTCTCAGCCAGGTTACCCAGGGGAAATGCCGGGTGACAGGTGTGGGGGTAGGGTGGGCAGCTCTTTGGGGGGCTGGGCAGTCGGCACTTGAGAGGCCGACGAGTCTGGTGCTCTGCACAATGTGGAATGGAAGGCATAAAACTGCTAAATGTCGCAGGATGAGAGAACCCCTTGACTGTAGAAGCAGCGTAGCACTTCCCCTGGCTAATCCAACGAAACTGTATGACACTCAGCCGATCCCTGACTGTGAAGGGGCCCTGCATGCCAGAGTGGGTAGTGAGGAAAAGGATGTGAAGACAGGTGGCAGATCTCTGTTCCAATCAACATTCCAATGATGTTGAGCAGGTGACAGGTGTTGGGGATATCCACAAGATGTTGGATCATCCTTGGGGCATAGGGAGTGACAGGGGTAGGGGACAGTGCTTCTTCAGTGGGTCAGTTGCTACTTGCTAGGCAAGAATACCTTGGGCAGTGTGCATATTTCTGAGTTTCCACCTTGTCAGGAGCACCGCCTGTTTTCAGTCCTTCAATTTATGATTTTGCGGGCCTGGAGTTGTGAGGCTGCTGTGCCAACCACCCACCACTCCTTGGGGCTAATCCTCTGATGAGGGTGTGGGCAAGGAGTTGGCCCACTGGTCACACTCTCACACCGCTTTGCTCCAGGGTTCGATTCCTGGCATCGAGGTAGAGTAGGGATACCCTTCGGTGGGTCGGTCAGTACTCGATGGGCTGATAACAGTAAAGGGGCTCTCTCCATCCTGCAACATTTGTCCGTTTTATGTCCTCCATTCCTCATTGTACAGAGCCCCAGCTCTTCGACTTTCAATTATCGTCTGACCCTCGGAAGAACCGCCCACCCTACCCCCACAGCTGTCACCCCACACATCCTTTGGCTGATCCACTCAACCTGCACATCATAGGAATGAATCTGCCACCTTTTTTGTTTCTGCATCCTTTTGCGGTTTCACGCCCCCATTGGAGGAAATCACATGAATCCCACCTCCACACCTGGAATTGAACCCCAGACCCTGGTGCTGTCACACAGCAGCGCTACCCAGTAAGCCAGTGGGCCACCCCACATTCACATGAGTCCAATGCCTGGCCACATTGTCAAAGGAGGCAAAACACCAACATCTCGAGCCGCATGGTGACACCGACCACCCTACCCCCCACGCCGCCTCACAGAGTCAAGCACCCGAGTCCCATACTGCCTTTGGGTGACTGTCTCATTGTAAAAGGAGGCGGAGATCCGTGATACCGCACACTGAGGAAGTGAGGGACTGAAACAGGAGACGGTGCACCAAGACATTGCCCACACTGTCATCAGAGGCGAAGCCCCAGGGGCAGTGGGTGGCCCGTTAGCAGAGTGGCTAGCACTGCAGCCTCATAACATCGGGGACCCCGAGATTGGTTCCAGGCATTTGACTGTGTCTATGTCCCCATCGTCCAAAGGACCTGAAACCTGAGATCAGGACCAACGAGGAATTAAACCACTAATGAAGACTTGGGGGGGCGGGACTGAGAAAGGAGGCAGGGCCCCACACAACGTGAAATCGATGACCTGAAACTGAAAAAGTTGCAGGGAGCAGAGAATTCCCCTACTGCTGAGGCAGGGCATCCGGCCCATCTAATTGTGTTCGTACAGTATCCTGCCCTATTCCTGTCACCCTGCACTTCCCATAGCTGTTCCACTGCACATCTTTCAACTGTGCTTGCATGTCCATGTACAGGGATACCCACGACCTTTTTTCATCTCCTCAATTACTGAATGTGCAGGGCCCCACCACCAGATCTCAGTCATGATGCCAACTGGCCACCCACCACCCACCGCAGATCTCCGCCTCCTTTTACAATGAGAACAGGTCCACAGAGACAGTCACCCAAAGGCGGTATTGGGACTCGGGTCCCTGACGCTAAAAGGCAGCACTAACCAAGTAGCCACCGTGCCGTACAAGTCTTTGGCGTTTCGCCTCCTTTGACAGTGTGAGCAAGGAATTGGAGCTTTTGCGGATTGGGGGCGGCCTGATGACTGACTGGTTAGCGCTGCTGCCTCACAACGCCTGGGTCCACTGTTCGATGGAGGCGGGGTTCATAAGATTACTGCCAATGAGGAAACTAAAACTGACAAATGTGGCGGAGTGCAGAGAATCCCTATACTGCAGAAGCAAGGTATTCGGCCCATCAAATGTAGACCAACCCTCCCAAGGGCATCCCATCTAAACCAGCCTACCCTTCCCCACCCCTATCCCTATGACCCGGCACTTCCCCTGGCTAATCCACTGAACCTGCACATCTTTCTAACGAGATCTGCCACCTTTTTCACTTCTTTGATTCCTGATTGAGCAGAGCCACGCTTTTTCCCCCTCTGTCATCCAGACAACCCCTCACCGCACCTCCATTTCCCACTCCACAGGTCTTAAGAACCCCGGCCTCCAAACATAATAAAGATAGGGGCCCCCTTTTCCAACCCGTCAGCCTCCACATCCAATGTATCATCCTCAAACACTTCTGCCAACTCCAATTAGACCCCACCACCCAGAACATCTTCCACTCCCCACCCCTCTCTTGCCTTCCATAAGGACCATTCCCTTCACCTCTCCTTAGTTGGCGCCATGCTCTCCACCCACCACTCCAACCTGCCCGGTACCTTCTCCTGTAACCATAAAAAATGCAACACCTGCCCACACACCACTTCCCTCACCTCCATTCAGGGCCCCAAACAGTCCTTCCACGTGAGACAGAACTTCACTTGCAACTCTTCCAACCTCGTCTATTGCATGTGGTGCTCCCAATGCGATCTTCTCTATATCAGTGAAACCAAATGTAGACTGGGTGACAGTTTCACTGAGCATCTTCACCTGGCCCATAACAACCAACCTAACCTCCTGGTCACCACCCATTTTCAACTCCCTCTCCAACAAGTCGCAGTGACTCACACTGCCAATTTGAAGAACAACATCTTATCTTCAGCCTGGGCACCTTACAGCCCAGAGGGCTCAACACTGAGTTCCCCAATTTAAAAAACTTCCCAGCCATAAGACCATAAGCAATAGGAGCAGAAATTTGGCCATTCGGCCCGTCGAGTCTGCTCCACCATTCAATCATGGCTGATAAGTTCCTCAACCCCATTCTCTCACTTTCTCCCCGTAACCTTTGATTCCCTAGCTCCCCTTCCAGCTGCCAACCAGATTCATCCCTCCTGTCGACCAACCAGGTCGTACCTGCTACCAGTGTCCAACTATCACCACCATTCCGCCCCCGCCCTCTTTATCTGCAGCTCCCCGTACCCCCACATCCAGTCCTGAAGAAGGGTAATACCCGAAACGTTGGCTGCTCCTTTCATATGCTGCCTGGCTTGCTGTGTTCTTCCAGCTTCCTGTTCGTCTACCTTAGATTCCAGCATCTGCAGCTTTTTTTTGGTTTGTTACTCCTCATTATTCAAGATCACAAAGCAACACATCCGTTTTCTGTCCTTCTATTTCCTCAATGATCGTCATTGCCACCATGGCGGGAATCGGATCCTGGAGCCTGGCGTTTGTAAGGCAACAGAGCTAACCACTTAGAAATTGAGCCCCCCGCCCCGTCACATCAACCCCAAGGCCTTGCATACATGTCGAAGGAGGCGAAACGGGAAAGTGTCGAACAGCACGGTGGCCCCTTGGTTAACTCACACGGGTCCGATTCAGCCTTTGGGTCACTATCTCCTTGAGCTTGATCTCACTGTCAACGGAGAATTAAAACAGGAGGCGGTACATCAAGACGTTACCCTCAAAGTCAAGAGAGGCTAAGCTCCAAGGGTGGTAGGTGGCCCGATGGTTAGCACTACAGCTCGCCACCTCCAACAACGTATGGGACACGGGATCGATTCCAGGCATAGGTGAGTGTATCCATGCTCGCATTGTCAAAGAGACCTGTAACCTGAGAGATCACGAGCAGCGAGGATTTGAAGGTCTGAAAACGGAGGTGGTGCTCCGTGATCTTGACTACCGAGAAACGAGGCAGGGCTCTGCCTTGAGTGCAGAAGCAGGGAGACGCAGGTTGCGACCCCTCAGCATGCGGAGGAATTGCAAAAGGAGACTAAGGGTCCACTGCAGCTTCACAGCCGCTGCATTTTTCCAGCAATTTCTGATATTGTGCTATGAAACGAGGCGGGGCGCAGAAGTCTCGCCTAATTGCTTAAAGGAGGAGTTGGAGGCGGGAGATCTCGCCCCGCTGTCCCTGCTCGCTTTGAAGCTGTTACGGAGGCGGAGCTGTGAATCCCGCAGTGAAAATACCCGATCCGTCCGCAGTGAACAGAGCGGGGAGGTGGTGCCTACCGCGGTCTCCGGCTGGGGCATTGGCGGTAGCCGCTGCGCTGACTGGTGCGTGTCTGTGAGGGAGGCGTGTCCCGGTGACTGTATAAAACGATACACGCCCGGAGGCCCCGCCTCTTTGCTTGTGCAGCTGCTGCTGGGTGAGCGCGTGTCAATGGGATCCGGCTCCGTGCGCGGTAACCGCGTGGTGCGGCTGCCGGCCCGCAGTAAGACCCGGGAAACTGAGGGCAGTGAGGCGCCTCGGCCACTGTCCGGGGAAGTGAGGGGGTGTGGGAGTGATGGTGGTGAATACACCGCCCGATCCCATGGAAGAAGCGCTGGGGTTTGGGCCGCCGTGACTTGGGGGTAGTTGGTGCTTTATTCGGGGCCTGTTCTTTTTTTTTTCCTCCGACGCCTCGTTACCAGAATCCCGGGAAAGAAAAGTGAGAGAGTCTAATCGGTCAGGAAGGTGTAATTGCATGGACTGAATTTATTGAGTTTTTAAATGTTTCTTTTTTTTAAGGACCCGGACATTAGAGAGGAGTCCCAAGAAATGGCGTTTGTGAGCAGACCAGCCGGAACGGAAGTGGCCCACGTGGCATTGAGTAATATTCAGGTGAACATCCATGATATTTTCATTGATATTGCCCTGAAAATATTTGACTCGCCGTAAATCAGTTCAAAAATCATTTTGTTACTGAGGATGAATTGGCTTAGATGGGGGATGGGCTGTATTAAGGGTGCAGCTGGCCTGTCACCAAGGGACATGAATTCAATCGCAACCCTGAACTTTTTGTTTTGTCTAGGCTGCTGGCCTGGTCCCTGGTATAGGGAACATCCCTGGCTCAATTTCTTACCTTTGTTAATACCACTGACTGAATACTAAAGGTTGTGAGGCAAGAAATATTGCTGACTAAAACATCTTGGGAAAGAACTGGAAATGTCGGTTTTTAGGTGTATGTGGGAGTAAATTGAAATTTACTTTCACTTTCATGCCAGCTCTCTGTAACCCTTAAACCTATTAGTTAAAAATCTATCTTATCTCCCCTCCATGAATTTATTCAATGTCCAGCATCCATTTTTATTTCATCATTCTGGCGATGAGGGTGTTGCTGGCTAGGTCAGTATTTATTGCTCATCACTGAGTGCAGTTAAGAGTCAGCCACCTTGTTCTGGGCCTGGCGTCCCATGTAGTTCAGACCAGATAAGAATGGCAGTTTCCTTCCTTAAAGGATATTGATGGATAAACCCATCTGGTTCACCAATTAGTAATGGACTTGTGGTCATCATTTGACTCTTAATTCCAGACTTTTATTGAATTCAAATTCCACCATCTGCCATGGCAAGATTCAAACTAGGTTCCTCAACCAGTAGCTGGGTTTCTGGATTAACAGCCCAGCGATAATACCACAAAGTCATCACCTCCCCTGTATCCAGTACAGTATCAAATCCATCCACTTGATCCTTGGGTGGTGAATTCTGCCAATTCTCTACCCTTTTATGAGAAGTTACTTTTCAGTCATAGAGAGGTGCAGCATGGAAAGAGACCCTTTGGTCCAACTTGTCCATGCTGACCAGGTGTCCTAAATAAATTTAGTCCCATTTGGTGGTGTTTGACCCCTATCTCTTTAAACCTTCCTATTCATATACCCTTCCAGATACCTTTTAAATGTTGTAATTGTACCTGCCTCCACCACTGCCTCTGGCAGCTTGTTCCATACATGCACCACCCTGTGCATCAAAAAGTTGCCCCTTGGGTCCCTTTTGAATCTTTACCCTCTCTCCTTTAACCTATGCCCTATAATTTTGGACTCTTACCCCACTCTGGGGTAAGAAACCTTGTTTGTATCTATGCCTGTCATGATTTTTTAAACCTTTGTAAAGTCACCTGTCTGTCTCCACTCCAGGGAAAATAGCCCTAATCTTTTCTGAACTGTTTCAATTCTCTCAACATCCTACCTATAGCAGGGTGACCAGGATTGGATGCACTATTCCAAAAGAGGCCTAAATCTGTAACCCCTTTATCCTAAAACAATAGCCCCTCATTCTAGATTAGCCCACATGAAGTGTCTAGGTCTACTTTGTCAATCCCCTTTTTGTGTTTTATGTACCTCAATTAGATCTCATTATCTTAACCCCTGAGAGTATAGGCCTAAACTACTTATTCCGTCTTGATAAGACAAATGCCTTATTGCTGTAATCCATTTCAGTGCACAAGTTGGGCTGAAACATCAGTGCTCCTTAGTCTGAGCTGTCCTTTTAAAAGATGATTTTAAATTCATTTTGTTTTATTACAAAGTGCTGGAGGAACTCAGCAAGTCCAGTAGCATCTGTGGAGAGTGCAGCAGATTTCATTTTTTGAATCCATGTGACTGTTTGGTATATTTCTGTTTGTTAATTTTGACAAAGGAGCAGCGCTTCGAAAGCTTTTAATTTCAAATAAACCTGTTGGACAATAACTTGGTGTCTTGTGATATCTTGATTTTTGTCCACCCCTGTCCAATACCAGCACTCCATATCTTGCAAATCTTCAGAGAAGTGCAATAAGTTCGGAAAAGGGCAACAAAACAAATTCTGTTAAGTGTAGATTGCGTACCAAGTTGACCTATATTACTACTTGGCCATCTATTTTTCTGCCACAACATGAAAGAAGCATGCCATTGTGTCTGCTACTTGTATTAAAACAAATAAGTTGTCTGACCTAGACTATGATAAAAGTTAAGGTTACACAATTTTGGGTCAGTGCAATCTCTATCCAGTTGCACATTCTTGATGTGGAAGTCCTCTGTCACTGTTGGATTGTTGCTGGCAATTTCTTTCTTCTGTTCCATTACCACACAAATTGCTGCCTGTTGTAAGCTTTTGCTGCCAGAAAGGTATTGTCATAGTTGCACATGTCAAAGGCTGCACCAAGAGCTAAATGAGTTATGTACACTGTATCTAACTCCAAAGGTGCATTCAGGTTTAATTGCCTCAGCGACACTTCATGACTTAAGTTACCTAATGTGAAATGCTGGAAGGTACAGATTTGTTATCTTGTAAATTTCATCTGGAGCAAGTAGGATGTGGCCCCATGGGTGGTTTGTAGTAAACAAATATTTTTTAACTAGCCAATTAATGTGTTGGTCAATTTTCATGTGTTACTGTTATTACAGGAAATTTATGGTTTCAAGTGGATTGATGACTGCCTGCTTATATATTCATCTGAAAGGTGCAGTGTCATAAATGTCCACGTGACCCCTTTATAGCTTTGCCCATTTAAAACTGACAGTGTCTTAAGTGGCCAACACAGAAGGGTAGATCATTTTCATTCTCAAACCCAAAGCAAAGTGCCTGTGAATGCTTTGGATCCTGTCGAGTGGAACATATTTCCTAATGTTATTGCAAACTAGCTTTTAAATTCAACAATAGCTGTATGATTCAGATAAAAGATTTGCAGGTTAATTTTGTTGAATTGATTTGTGAAGATCAAAATTTGATGGCTTGCGTTTTTACCTGTAACTTTTTTCACCATTTGCAGGGAAATGAAAAACCAAGCAATAGATGACATTGGAAAGAAGAAATGTGAATCTAAGAATTACCATCAAGTAAGATTGAGGGAGGGAACCACTTGCATCAAAAGGCTTGAATTTTATTTGTATTGGCTCCCCCTCCATCATTGCCCATCTAAGACAGGCAGTGTCCTAGGTGGCCAACACAGAAGGGTAGAATATTTTCTCTCTCAAACCCAAAGCAAAACGATTGTCGATGCTTTGGATCCTGTCGTGAGGAACAGCTACATCCTGATATCAACTGTACTAATCTTTAAAAATGGCAAGTCAAGGTCAAAGTGTAGAGTCTACTGTGTCAAATTGAGATTGCAGGTGACTACCATTATACTTTACAAAATACTTGGCTTCCACTGATTGCAGCCTCTTTTGAATATGGTCTTGAGGCAGTTATGTTTTAGCACCCATTGCACAATTGTGTGAATTTCTGGATGGCAGATTGCATGGTGCAGATGTATGAATGCTAATATAAGCTGACATGCTGCATGCAGGGCTCAATCAAACAAATACAATAGAATTTTACCAATGTGTGTGCTGAATGTTAAGGTTACATGTGTTAAATTCTTGTAGAGAAATAGTTGAAAATAGATGTTAAGTAGTATGTGAAACAATTGAATTTTGGGGCCTGGGCAGTGTATTTGAAGAATAGTATATAACTTCCATGATGTCTTGGTTAAAGACTGTGCAATGAGGCATGAATAATTCCATTTTAGAAATGACACTTGACAGTCCTGGCATGGCTGCCTCCAAGGCAAACTAAAATCACATTAGGCCTTTTATTTCCATATGCAAATAGGCTAATGCTTGTCTCATGTTTGTCCTTTTCCATCAAGGTGTAATTGAATATGATTTATGACAGGAGTGCCTGTGTATGTATTGAATTCCATTTTGTTTGCCTGACTGCCTGTTGTGCCTGAACAATAGTGTTGTCAACTCCATTTCTGTCCTGTGTTCAGTATCTTAGATGATCAGTGCAAAAGGGTGATTTGTATCATCTAAAACAAAACCTTGTGTCCAATTTTGGATCTTGTTGGGGGAACCATTTGAATTCTTGAACATAATACATTTCCAAATTTCTAATATTTTAGAAATGAAATAAGAGTAAAATTGCCACTGGGTTGTGATCAAAATTTGAAACAACATTTATCTATGTACTTAAACAAATTGAACTAGAAACAAGGAAATAAATAGTATTCTTGGAGAAAATTAAGGTGCAAGTGTGAGAAAAACCTTGAGCACTTTCACCAGCTTTGTGTCAGGCAAATAGTGTCTTAAATGGCCAAGAACAAATGAGGGGGGTTGAAGGGAGGATAAAGATGATATTTTGTCTCAAAACCAAAGTCAAGTAGTTGATGCTGCTTGGGATCCTGTCAGAAGGAATAGCTACCTTTTATGCAAAGAAAAATGGATAATTTTAAGCCCAGGTTTGACATTCACCTAAACAAATCTTTGGATGACCAGCATCAAACTTTCTGAGCAGATGCCATCCTGTGCATTTTTCATTGTAGTTCATAGTTGACTTTATTAGATGGTGTTAAATCTCTGTACTCTTATATACATTGAGTTATGCTGTAAGTACTAACTCTCTCTTTCTCATTTTTCTTAAATAGAAAAGCTGAACCATGAAATAAGTGCTTAAACATGGAGGAACATTCAAGGATATGTGCAGAGGTCAGATGCTCAATTACATTGAAATGTCATATCCTATCCTATCCCTTCCAGCTTTGTCTAAGACAGATTCTTAAATAACAGTTTCTTATTAAGGGTGAAATAATATTCTCTCTAAAACCCAAAGCAAAGAGATTTGGTGTTTTGGATCCTGTTGGAAGGAATAAACTTGTTACTTGTATTTGCATTACCATTGAAATAAGGAACAGCTCATTTCTCCAAACTTGTCATTAAAGCAGTGACATTGTGTAGGCAGGTTGGAATATAATATTACCTCCAATATTTCACAAGGAGTCTATTCTTGGCCACTTCCTGTTTCATATCAGCATACTGCCCCTCGACAGCATCTGAAAATTCACCATCCATCTCCATTATTCATTGACATTCAGCTGTATCTTAACTCCCCATCTTAGTCTGTCCTGTGTCTCTAATATTGCTTGACTGACATCCTCTACTGGATGAGCAGCGACTTCCTCCACGAATTGGATAAAGCAGGGCCATGTCTTTGATAATAACTGCAAACTCTTGCCTTGTCACCAACAACATTCCTCTTGTGACTAAACCAGACTGTTCTTTTGTTCTATGTGACCATCAGGCTGATGCATTCAGGCCACCAATAAAATCACTGATTTCCAGTAGTCTTATGTGCACTTGTTTCACTAAGATGAAAATTTCTCATGCTTTTTTCCAAATCCCTCCATTGTCTTATTTCCTGTTCAGCCTGGCAACCCTCAAATTCTGACTTTTTGATCAACCCTAATTGTTGCTGCAGTGCTGGCAGCTACATTTCCAGTGCTCAAGGTGGCAAGGTGTGGAATTTCCTCCCAAACTATCTTTCCATCTTTTGTTCTTCTTTCTGTTCCGTTCGAGGTACTCCCTAAAATACACGTTTTGAAGCTTTTGTTAATATGCCCTAATATTTTGCATTGAATGTCAAGTTTTATTTCATAGCCCTGCAACAGGCAGTAGATGTTTGACTACATTAAAGGTGTAATGCCAATACCAGCTGGTGCTTTTTTGTTCACTTTCATTTATTTACACTTTCCTAATAAGTCACAATCTAGCAAAGTGGAGATACGCCTGTGTATACCTCCTTATCAGATCTGAATTAATATTTTACTCAAAATTACTTGAAGCAAGATATTGTCACCCTAAAATTATTACTGCCTTCTACTTAATTAGGAAATGTCCCTTTCACACAGCTGAATTTGAAAAATACCGTAATTGAAACTAAGCAGCTCCAGTGTATTTTATAATGCTTAGTGATACAGTGTAGAAGAGGCCCTTCAGCCCATTGAGTCTGTGTCAACCTATTGACAGTAATTCCCATTTCCCAGGACTTGGCCCATAGCCTTGAATACTTTGTTTCTGTAATGTTGCCTATGAATTTTGGTTTGAATGGTACTGGCAGTTTTAAAAATTCAATTGTATGGTTTTGTTTAGGGGTACATTAAAGTGATCATTTTGTTGAAGTACTTAATTAGAAGTTCTTTCCCTTTTTTCTACAACAGGCATGCCAGCACCCTGTACATGTCATTGGAATAGTTGTGGATCGTGATCATGAAGGGGAGGAAGCCACAAGTTTAAATTTTTGTGAAGTAGAATGCAACTAATTTTTAAACTTCTCATGCGAGAATAACTTGCTTGAGGGGGAATGAGGGAAATGTATATTTGATTTGTAAAATTATCTTGTAGAAACAGGGGTAATGCAAGATTTGAGATTTTGTAAATGTTCTCAATTCACCTGTTCAAACTGATTATGATATCTCTGGAGCAGTTAGGACTTGAATCCAGACCTTCTGGTGCCAAAGCAGGGACACTACTGTGGCACCAGTCCCTTGAGACTTTGTATTCATGAACACTACTGTGATTTATTTGCCATTGTGTTTGTAGTTAGCTTCATATAATGTTTTAGGTATTGCAATTAGTTACTGATAATATGCCCCAATAAATATATAATAGTGCCAAAGTTGTTTTTTTCCTAAAGCTTACTTGCTACCCAGTGTTGATTTACCAATCCAGTTACAACTGATTGTATAATTGCTATGTTCTGGATCTTGCAATTGATTTTAAGATTTAATGTAATAAATGTTTACACCCTGGTTAGTTGCATAACCTTGGGAAATTTACTTCAATGCAACGGACAATTTTTTTTTTTTTTTTTGTCACATTCATCTAGCAACTCTTACCAGTCATGCAGTTATACTCTAACTCTAAATAAAACCAGGCAGACCATCTGGTCGTGTCTGAGGCATCAAAAATAATGATGGCAAACATGTCCCTCTAGGTCCTACAATGTCCTCACTAATGTTCATCATTCTGTGTGCCTACTATTATTGAGATAAATGGCTAGACTTTGAACATATCTAGCAACTCAAAATGGGGCATCCATGATGTGCTGTATCATCGGTGGAAGAATTGTCCTCTGATTAAAATTTTAATGTCATGGTATAGTATATTCCCTGCTCTAAAGTTTTGGAGTAGATCTGTAGCTCTGGTTGTGGGTGTTGAAGTTGGTTGGCTCGCTGAGCTGGTTTGTTGTTTTGCAGATGTTTCCTTACCATGCTTGGTAACATCCTCAGTGCAGCCTCCGATGAAGCGTCAGTGTGTTTTCCTGCCTGGTTTTTAAACTCTGGGGTCTGTTGAGATGGATTGCCTCACTTCTGGTTTTCCTTCATAGTGGAATGTATATGGGGTCGAGTTCAATGTGTTTATTAATAGCATGCTTCCAGGAATTCTCGTGCTTGTCCATGTGGATTGAGATGAGTGAGTATTGGTCATGTCTTTTTGTAGCCAGTTGGTGTTCATGTACCCTTGTTGTTAGTTTCCTCACTGTTTGTCCGATGTAGTGTTTCTCGCAGTCTCTGCAGGGGATTTTGTAAATGACATTGGTCCTGTCCATGGCGGGGAGTGGGTCTTTAGTTTGGGTGAGCAGTTGTCGTAGGGTTGATGTGGGCTTGTGTGCCACTCTGATGCCCAGCGGTCATAGGAGTCTTGTGGTGAGTTCCGACGTGTTCCTGATGTAGGGTAGTGAGTGTGTGTCGGGGTGCGTAGAATCTTTCTGATGCTGTTCTTATAGGCATCTTCTGACCCAGTTCCTTGGATATCCATTATCCTTGAACACTTGGAAGAGGTATTCTTCTTCCTCTGCTGTTACCATCAAGTCAGGTCGTTGACCCTAGTTCCATGAAGAGTGAAGGAGATGTTCCAGAAGTAGCATCAAGTATTTTTTGAAAGTGGCGTCAACCTGGAGAAGCTACAAAACAGGACTAGTGTGCTAAACAGCATAAACAGAAAATCATGGGAGTTAAGCAAATTAAATTCTGCAGTCCTGTCCTATGCAGTTGTGATTGGTGGACAGTTGAAACCACTCACGAGAGGAGGAGGAGGACTTTGCTCAGCTTAAGACTTTCTCTTTCAGTCCTTGTCATGTAATTTGCCAGGGTGCTGGTCCCAGCATAGGTCAAGTGAAGCCAATCCTAATAGAATAGTTCCCACCTACCGCAGTACTGCTACCAGTATCCCATGAACTGAAACCCATTCCTCCCACATCGAATTTTGAGCTACAGTTTTAATTCCTTGACCCATTAGTCTGTACCAATAGCTCAGGTAATAATACTGAGATTATTACATTGGAGGTTCTGCTTTTCTATTAGCTCCTAAATATTCAAAGGTTTTTGGCAAAATCTAGTTTGACTGGTACTAATGATGATGAAATCTATCCCTCCCTCTCCAAGTTCTTCCCCACCCTGAGGAGATGTCTTTAACCCTGGTACTAGGATGCTGACAGTCTAACCCCATAATTATACTGTCCCCTCCAGTACTACATTGCTATTTTCTTCCCCTGCTTGAAGTCTCATGTTGCTGTAGTCAGTTTGCTCATTCTCCATGCAGTCCTCCTCTTCTCTGCACTGCTTACAAGAACCTCTTGAGTAATTGCAGGTGCTGAGGTTCCTTAAACTAAAAATAAAAATTTTAATACTGATCTAATATTTAAGCAGTTATTTTTAACAGAAATAAGAAATCAGTAAACACAAACTAAGGCCTTACTTTAAAGACTAGAAATATTCACCAGTCCTACTCTCCAATCAAAAACAGAAGAACTGCAGAAGCTGTAAATCAGGAACAAAAACAGAAGTTGCCTGAAAAGCTCAGCAAGTTTTAAGCACCTGGTGAAGAGGAATCAGTGTTAATGTTTCAGGTCTGGTGATCCTTTCTCCGAATTGAGCCTCCCAAGTCAGAAAAATGATTTGACATGTGGTGATGTCAGCAAACAGGGAGGAACTCATGATCTTGGGTGATATCTTCAATCTACAAATATAATTTTCAGGGCCTGTAAGGATAATTATCAAAAATTGAAGTTAATGCACAATTATAATCCAGTTACACCAAATTCAAGTAACATTTTCAATTTTGTTTAGAACATGCCTAACAGTGCAGAGTTGAGGCCTTTGAAGAAACCTTGCAGGAGAATGAATTTGTTCTCAGCCATGTATTGATTTGTGTTATTCTGCACATTTGTTGACTTCTAAAGTTGTTTGTTAACTGGAGTAATAATAGTAAAAATGAAGTTATCCTGTCGCATTCTGAGCTGTAAACTTGTGGTTGGCCCACAGTGCAAGAAATGCATTAACAGCTGCATGATACAGATAGGTCCACCATGGTGAGGGGCAAGAACTAATCAAGTAATTCAGGGAAAATGATACTGTTAGCCAATTTTAATAGATGTTGATTTGTAGGCCAGTTTGTTGACAGAAGAATTTGAAAGTCTTGAGTAAACGATTCTGAATGGCACTGAATTGGTCACGCAGAGGGTAGTGCATGTACAGAATGAACTGCCAATGGAAGTAGTGGAGGCTAGTGCAATTACAACATTCGGAAAGCATCTGGATGGATATATGAATAGGAAGGGTTTAAAGGATATAGGCCAAATGCTGGCAAATAGCACTAGATTAATTTGGCTTATCTGGTTGGCATTGGATGAGTTGGACTGAAGGATCTGTTTCCGTGTTGTACATCTCTATGACTGTCTGGTAGGATTGATCAGTGACCTCGAACTGACTCTTGACAACACTGTTGATAACACTCTTCTCTGAAATAAATAATGTTTCAAGTTTCCCACAATATAAACCCAAAATGGCTCCTTTTGAGTATTTGAGAATGGCTGGGAATTTGGAAATACCTTTGCTATGTCAGGAAAGGCAAGAATGATTTTTCAGTTCCAATTCTTTGAAATGAAACTGACCAACAGGGAAGATCTGTAGAAGCTACATTGCTGTGTTGAACTTCTGAAGTTCTCAAGTTGCTATGGCACAGGAAGAAGCCATTCAGCTCAATAAGTCATTTTGAAATGATTGGTCATTTCTGCTTCTACCATGCTAATAAACAGTGGATTCCAGGTTATTACTACTTGCTGTGTAAAAATGTTCTACCTCAAATATCCCGTACATCTCGTATCTAAATCTGTATATATCTGGCCTGTATTCATTTTACTATCAGCAATAGAAATGGCTTTCCTTATCTATTTTATCTAAATCTGTTATCATCTTATGTACTGCTGTCAAATCTCCAAGCATCTTTGATCCAAGAAGGACAATTCTATCTTCTTCAATCTAACTGTATAGCTAAAATCTCTCATCTGTGACCAATCTCATTAATCTGTACACCTTTTCATCAACCCTGACATCCTTTCTGATGTGGTGACCAGAATTGAATGCAATACTCTAGCTGGGTTGGGGCCTGGGGGGGAGGGGTGATGGTGCCCAAACCTTTAAACAACTTCAGACAAACTTCTCCTACTTTGGTACTCAACACCTCCATGCATTGTATTTGCATTGCTAACTTCTCAATATGACCTATCACGCTGAAAGATCTACACTTATAAAAGCCCAGGTTCTGACATTAAGTGGAGATTGCCTCTTTCTGTCCTTTCTGCCAAAGTTACACACAAATTTCATCTGCTATTTGCCCATTCTGAAAGTGTACCTATGTTCTGTTGGAGTTGATTGGAATCATGCTCACTGTTTGCAACAATGCCAAGTTTGGTAAGGCAGCAGACTTGATAAGTAGGTTACGATTAAAAACAAACAAGTTGAAACTCTGACACCTGTACAAAAAGACACAGCAAACCCAGAAACAGTTGTTGAAGCATTTCAAGGAAAAGTAGTTGTTTGGCCTTCGTGTATAATGGAACAGACTTAAGTGGCAAGTGTATCTCATTTTCTCAAAGGTTAGATGTGATTTTTTGATTGGAAAATAGTGATATTTTTCACTATTTTAATTTTTTTAAAACACAGTAAAAATACAGGTGTAAAATTATTGATGTTTATTAGTAATGTTTATTTACAGATACATACAGCATGGGTTACTCCACCCCTGCATGAGTTCATCTGCCAAAACTTTCATTCATGCTATTGACCCCATATTGATTATGCCAAAGTGTTCTTGGCTAGTCATCTACATTGTACCTTCCATAAACGTATGATCATCCAAATGTCTGCTGTTCAAAACTATACTCACACCAAATCCCAGTCATTACCCTTGACATAAAGTGGCTCCTGGTCAAGCAATTTAATATTCTTAATCTTGTTTTGAAATCCCTCCATAGTCTTGAAGTCCATTCCTTTAAATCTCTGCAATCCCCTCCAGCCCCAGACCCTCCAATGTCTGCACCCATTTGGTGCTGGCCTCTTGAGCAATTCCAACGTTTATCATAGATAACAAGGTGTAGAGCTGGATGAACACAGCAGGCCAAGCAGCATCAGAGGAGCAGGAAAGGTCCTTCAGAAGGTCCAGACCGGAAATGTCAGCTTTCCTTCTCCTCTGATGCTGCTTGGCCTGCTGTGTTCATCCAGCTCTACATCT
>NC_063332.1:77099907-77115162 GCF_021869965.1 Rhincodon typus
AGCTGGATGAACACAGCAGGCCAAGCAGCATCAGAGGAGCAGGAAAGGTCCTTCAGAAGGTCCAGACCGGAAATGTCAGCTTTCCTTCTCCTCTGATGCTGCTTGGCCTGCTGTGTTCATCCAGCTCTACATCTTGTTATCTCAGATTCTCCAGCATCGGCAGTTCCTACTATCTCCAAAGTTTATCATGCTGCAATTGATGGCAGGCCATCAGTTACCGAGGCCCAAACTCTGAAATTCCCTTCCCAATAACTCTTCTCTCACGTCCTTTACACACTCCTTAGAAGTCTCTGACCAACTATTTGTCCATTCCCCCTAATATCACCTAATGTAGTTTTATGACAAATCTTCTTTTATTATAATGCTCCTGTTAAACACCTTTGGATGTTTAATTACATTAAATATGCCATAAAAATGTATGCCATTGATGAAGACCTTCAGGGTGGTAATGCAAAAACAAATTCTACCACCATCATGTATATCTAGAACTGGATAGTTAACCTACATATTCAGCCTTAAAAATTTATTTAAAAAGTGGCACTGTGAAACACTTAAGATTCAAAATATGCATTTTCAAAAGGTGCTTCAGAATTATACAGGCTTTGAAAGGCACTGGCATAAGATACACGCATCCCTAATATTGAAAATGGATGTGTTTGCAACTGATTCTGGGATGTTTTTGCTTAAGGTGAATCAACAATAATTAGAAAAATGATGAAATGAATCTAAATCATACAAAGCCCAATGGGATGATACAAATTGAAATGCTACTTCTATATTTTGAGAATTTCTCATTTTTAAGCAGTTTGTCTGTGGCTTTTGAAGCGATCTTGATTATAACCTAGTTTACCTTAAATGATTATAATTAGGTTATATACTGATATGCCAAACAGTCATGGCTTATTTTTATTTTTTTAACAACAAATAAACAGCTGTGCAGAAACAGAAATGGCATTTAATTTCCATCACATTGGACAAATTAGGAGACATGTGTTCATTTCAGAGCTGTTGGCCTGCATTGCATGAAAGTGGTTAAACCTTCAATAGGCAGAAACATAATTGAAGGATATAATCATAAATAGCAGTCATGTTAGGATGTGGTTTAATACAGGTCACTGCACCTGCTGTTAAAGTGGAGTGTGCTTCAGTGGAGGTAAAAGCTTTGAAGTAAAGATCTGAGGAAAACTTTCTCCTCCCTTTAAATCTTTTGATGTCTTCAATTGCCATCCTTTGATCAAAGATATTTCTTTTAAATTGTGTTCTAGTTTTTTTATTCAGGATTAGATTGCATTTTGGCAGTTTTATGAAGATAAATTATGCATGAGATTTCTCTCAAATGATGCGTCTCCCTGATGAATTCTTCCAGTGAAGCTTATGAGCTCATTTGATCAAACTTTAGTGCTGACAACATACATTTTCTCCCAAAATATGAAAATACCATATACACGCTTCTGTTTTGAGTTTTCCTTCAGCTATTGTATATATTGTGATTTAGCTCCAGATGTTGTTTTGATTACTGTTATTAAACATGCATTCAATTCTGGTCTCGCTGCTATAGAAAAGATGTTGTGAAACTTGTTGGAGGATTTGTGCTGTAGGGATAGGCTGAATAGGATGGGGCTATTTTCCCTGAAGCGTTGGAGGTTTAGGGATGACCTGATAGAGGTTTATACAATCATGAGGGGCATGGATAGGGTGAATAGCCAAGGTGTTTTCCTTGGGGTAGGGGAGTCCAAAACTAAAGGGCATAGGTTTAAAGGTGAGAGGGGAAAGATTTAAAAGGGAATTCAGGGGCAAATTTTTGATGCAGAGGATGGTGTGTGTATGGAATAAGATGTGGTGGAGGCTGGTACAATCACCATTTAAAAGGCATCTGGACAGGTATAGGAATAGAAAGGGCTTTGAGGGAGATGGGCCAAATGCTGGCAAATGAGACTAGATTAATTTAGGATATCTGGTCAGCAAGGATGAGTTGAACCAAAGGGTCTCTTTCCATGCTGTACAGCTCTATGACCCTATCAGTATAAAGGAAAATTATCTCTAAATTTGATTTGATATATTTATTGTCACATGTATTTTGTTATGAAAAGTGGGAAAAAAAATTCTCCTGGTTGCCCAGTCAGTACATGCAGAATGATGAGTAATAGTGTCAGATTTAATGTATGAGCTTCAAAACTCTGCTTTATAATTATATACATGCTTTAAAAATCATTGACACAAAAAATGTAGGTGAAAACAGCTCCTTGCAGTTGTTATTGTATATTAATTCCCAATTATGTCAGTATTTTCATTCATATGACTTGAGGAATTTAATAGTCATTTTAAAAATGTAAAGATAGTTTAAACAATGCAGAACCTATACTAAAAGAAAATGATGGTAATGTTTGACAGGCAGACCCATTGGGATGAAACTGCCCTGTGCTATTCTGCACATTTCTAAAATTACAAGTTGTTGAGATTGTTTTTGATCAGGGCTTTGAGGAGGATTCCATCATAAATTGTCTTTACTCTAGTGCTGAGCTTTCTGATCTCAGCCAAAGAGGACAAAGAAGTTGAGCAGAGTTTCTCACCGTGATGATTCCCCATTGAAAACATTTGCCATGTGTGTTAAATATCATGAGGCTGCATGTGTTCAGTGTCCATGACAAAGCAGACGGAGCTCAACATGCAGAAAACCACATTCTCTATTTTTGCATTTTTAACCATGGTTAAATCATTACTGCAAGTACAATAAAATATATTGAAATCCTTCTCATTTTAATTAATTCAATTTGTGACAAAAATATTACATTTATTTTAGAGGACTTTGAACACAAAAGGATTTTTTAATACCATGGAGATCTCCATTTAAACAGAGCCCATAAAGACAACAATCACTCTTTCTGTTAGACCTGCCCATATAGTGTCACTGAGTTGGAATTTTTTTTTAATAAACTAACATATTAGCTGGTTAAGGGCAATGATCACCCAAATCTATGGATTCCAAAATAGTTCCAGGTATGTTCCATGACTGGACCTGCAGTTAGGGTGGCAATACTCCTGGTGAATGGAAAATCATAATTGACTGTTTTGCAGTGGCTACCTCTTGGATGATCACTTAGTGTTCCTCTCAAGACCCTCAGATGCATTGTGAAGCTTTATCAATGATTTTATTAAGCATCATTAATTTTTTTTTCTTTAATTCATGGGAAGTAGGTGTCACCTTTACTGCCATCCATAATTACCCAGGGCAGTCAAGTCAACCACATTGCTGTGCGTCTGAAGTCATATGTAGGCCAGACCCAGTAAGGACAGCAGATTCCTTCCCTAAAGGTCATTAGTGAGCCTGATGAATTTTTTTGACAATTGACAATTGTTTGATGGTCATAATTAGATTCCTAACTGCAGATGTTTATTGAATTCAAATTCTACCAGTTGGCACTCAAACTCGGGTCCCCAAAACATTATGTAGGTCTCTGGCTTACATTACTGGTAGGTGCAGTGTTAAACAATATAAGTGCATGAAAAGTGAGAGAGTTGCTGACTGAATGTGATAAAAACAATCATGACTTGCACTGAAATTAATTCCAGAACATTACATGAGTAAATGGATTAATAGTCTAGCAATAATACCACTAGGCCTAAAGTGATAAGGTGCAGGTCCACTGTTAGAGTTGAAATTTACCAAAAAAATAGTTAGTGTCAATTTCAGGTACATTCATGAAGCGTGTCTCTTCAGGAGCTCCACTGAGTAACCACAGGCAGTTCTCTTCTGCTCACCTTGAAATATATGAGATCCCTGCTATGGCACCAAGCTCACACTACTGTATGCTCACTAGTGATGGATGTCCACTCCGCTTTCGGGACTTACCGGGATTTGCCCCACCAACACCATATTTGAATAAAACAAAGAAGTGCAGATACTCAAGGTCGGAAATGAAAACAGAATCTCTGGAAAAACTCAGCAGAGTGGAGTGAATTCAATAGGTCTGGCAGCATCTGTGGAGGGAAGGCAAAGTTAACGTTTTTTAAGTCCAGCTCCCCTTCAAACAATACTTGAAACTCAACTGTACACTAGGTCAATTGCTGCCAGTTACCAACAACCTTTCACAGTACATGTAGCAGAAGGGAAATTAAGAAAAGAACAGCTTCTAAGGTTGGATATCTGATATGGGTGACTCTTCATTGGAAATAGAAGCTCATATTTGCAAATGTATTCCAACTTTATATCGTTATCTGTCTGATTTCTTCCAGCTGCGGCTACAATGAGAATCATTGAGCTATACAGACTACCTGTTCTTAGCACCAAACAAACAATGTCAGAACACCACCTAAGGCAGGGCTGCTCTTTCATTAAACACAAGGAAAAGTGAAGAAAAACACAAGCAAGAAATACATTTGCTTCTGGGAACAAACAGAGCTGCTTGCCTTTCAAGCAACAACAAAATCACAGTCAATGTATGATAACTTCACCCAACTCACATCAAATGGAAATGTGTTTGAATTAAGTCCTGTCTGGCTTGTTGTGCCTGACTCTGCACTGCTGTATCGTGGTGAAGGTGCTGTTCCTCCTGTCATCACAGGGAAACAAGGTGAAGCAATCTGTCACAAATTGCACGGGAAGGAGAAGGTGCTGGAGAAGCTGAAAGGTCTGAAGGGAAATAAATCACCCAGACCAGGTGGACTACACCACAGAGTTCTGAGGGAGACTGTAGAGATATTGGTCTTTCAGGAACCACTGCAGTAAGGAAAGGTCCCAGAGGACTGGAAAATGGCTAACACAAGAAGGGAAGGATATAGAAAACAGAAAATTATAGGCTGGTTAGTCTGACCTTAGTTGTTGGTAAGAATTTAGAGTCCATTACTAAGAATGGGATTGCAGAGTAATTGGAAATGCTTGGTAAAATAGGGCTGAGTCAGTATGGCTTTATCGAGGAGATCATGCCTGACAAATCTGTTAGAATTCTTTAAGGAGATAACCAGCAAGTTAGTCAAAGGAGAACCAGTGGGCGTGATCGCTTTGAATTTTCAGCAAGCCTTTGACAAGGTGCTGCACAGGAGGCTGCTAGATAAGTGTCCATGGTACTAGGGGCAAAGTATTGGCATTGATAGTGGATTGGCTGACTAGCAGAAAGCAAAGAGTATGGATAAAGAAGTCTTTTTCAAGATGGTAGCCAGTGAGTAGTGAAGTTCCACAGGGGTCAGTGTTGGGACCGCAACTATTCACGTTAGACATTAACAATCAGGACAAAGGAACTGAGGACATTGTTGTTAAGTTTGCAGATGACACAAAGATACATAGACCAATAGATAGTGTTGAGGAAGAGGGGAGGACCTGGACAGGTTAGGAGAGCAGGCAAAGAAATGGTAAATGGAATACAATGTGGGAAAGTGTGAGGTTATGTACTTTGGTAGGAAGAATAGAGGCATTGACTATTTCCTAAATAAGGAAAAGCTTCAGAAATCCGAAGCACGAAAGGGCATAGGAGTCCAATTTAAGGATTCTCTTAACGTTAACATGCAGGCTCAGTTGGCAGCTAGGAAGGCAAATGCATTGTTAGCATTTATTTTGAAAGGGCTGGAATACAAGAACAGTGATGCACTGGTGAGAGTGTATAAGGACTCTGGTCAGACCACGTTTGGAATATTGTGAGCAGGTTTGGGTTTTGAATCCAAGGAAGAATGTGTTGGGTTTGGATGGGGTTCAGAGGAGATTTACAAAAGTGATCCCGGGGATGAAATAGCAGGTGCACTGGCGGTAATTTTCCAAAATTCGCTGGACTCTGGGGCAGTCCCAGCAGATTGGAAAACAGCAAATGTGACACCACCGTTTAAAAAAGGGAAGTAGACAAAAGATGGGGAATTATAGACCGGTTAGCTTAACCTCTGTAGTGGGGAAGATGCTCGAGTCTATTATCAAGGAAGAAATAGCAAGGCATCTTGATAGAAATTGTCCCATTGGGCAGACGCAGCATGGGTTCATGAAGGGCAGGTCATGCTTGACAAATCTTTTGGAATTCTATGAAGACATTACGAGCAAGGTGGACAATGGGGACCCAGTGGATGTGGTGTACCTAGATTTCCAAAAGGCCTTCGACAAGGTGCCGCACAAGAGGCTACTGCATAAGATAAGGATGCATAGCATTAAGGGTAAAGTATTAGCATGGAGAGAGGATTGGTTGACTAACAGGAAGCAAAGAGTGGGGATAAATGAGTGCTATTCTAGCTGGCAGCCAGTAACTAGTGGTGTGCCTCAGGGATCGGTGTTGGGACCGCAATTATTTACAATTTATATAGATGATTTGGAGATGGGGACCATGTGTAGGGTGTCAAAGTTCGCAGATGACACTAAGATGAGTGGCAGAGCAAAGTGTGCAGAGGACTGTGAAACTTTGCAGAGGAATATAGATACATTGAGTGAGTGGGCAAAGGTCTGGCAGATGGAATACAATGTAAATAAATGTGAAGTCATACATTTTGGTAGGAGTAATAGTAAAAAGGATTATTACTTGAATGGTAAAAAGTTGCAGCATGCTGCTATGCAGAGGGACCTGGGTGTCCTTGTGCATGACTCACAGAAGGTAGGTCTGCAGGTACAAGTAATTAGGAAGGCAAATGGAATTTTGTCCTTCATTGCTAAAGGGATTGAGATTAAAAGCAGAGAGGTTATGTTGCAGCTGTACAAGGTGCTGGTGAGGCCACACCTGGAGTACTGTGTGCAGTTTTGGTCTCCTTACTTGAGAAAGGATGTACTGGCACTGGAGGGGGTGCAAAGGAGGTTCACTAGGTTGATTCCGGAGTTGAGGGGGTTGGTTTATGAGGAGAGACTGAGGAGATTGGGATTATATTCATTGGAATTCAGAAGATTGAGGGGGGATCTTATAGAAACATATAAAATTATGAAGGGAATAGATAAGATAGAAGTAGAGAGGATGTTTCCACTGGCAGGTGAAGCTAGGACAAGAGGGCATAGCCTCAGGATTAGAGGGAGCAGATTTAGGACTGAATTGAGAAGGAACTTCTTCACCCAGAGAGTTGTTAATCTATGGAATTCCTTGCCCAGTGAAGTAGTTGACACTACTTCAGTAAACGTTTTTAAAGATAAGGTAGATTTTTTTTGAACAATAAAGGAATTAAGGGATACGGTGAGAACGCGGGTAAGTGGATTGGAGTGCACGAAAAGATCAGCCATGATCTTATTGAATGGCGGAGCAGGCTCAAAGGGCAGGACGGCCTACTCCTGCTCCTAGTTCTTATGTTCTTATGAAGGGCTTGTCATATGCGGAGTGATTGAGGACTCCGAGCCTGTAATCAATGGAGCTGAGAACGATGAGGGGGGATCTGATTAAAACTTACAGAATACTGAGAGGCCTGAATAGCGTGGACGTGGGGAAGATATTTCTACTGGTAGGAGAGGCTAGGATCCAAGGGCACAACCTCAGAGTGAAGGGACAACTTTCTAAAATGGAGATGAGGGGGAATTTCTTCAGCCAGAGGGGGGTGAATCTGTGGAAGTCGTTGCTGCAGAAGACTGTGGAGGCCAAGTCATTGAGCGTATTTAAGACAGAGATAGACAGGCTCTTGATTAGTAAGGAGTTTAAGGGTTTCAGAGAGAAGGCAGGAAAACAATATTGAGAAACATATCAGCCATTCTCAGATGGTGGAGCAGACTCAGTGGACCAAATGGCCTAATTCTGCTTCTATATCTTATGGTTGTAGGGTTGGAACAGACTAGATACATTTATGGGTTGTGGTTTGAGAAATCATGCACAAGTCCTGAGTGGATCCTTGGAAATTTCAAGCAGGACAAAAATTTAGCACAGTTCTCACCTTAAGGACCGCTGGGTTGGGATGGCCACCCATTCCTTCAGCTCGCAAGTCTCAGTCCAGCAGACGACACAGGTTCTGTATTGCTGTTCTGGGACCTCTACAGTCAGCCATGGCAATGCGCCTCAATCACCTGTAGGAAACAGCATTGGCATTGATAGGCAATGGGCCTCCTGTACCTCTGGCTCATCCTGAGGGGTCCTTCAGCTACAACCTATTCACTTGAAGACTGTTCAGCTGCTGCTGATGCTGCGTTTGCATGTGTGAGTGTTCTATCTTGATTTTTCTGCACCTTAATTGCACAGCAGTCACAGTGACAATAACCCCCTGCTGTGGCTGGATCCATTAGTCACTGTTCTAATGAATCTATGAGGAATATCAGAGACTGAACAGGTCCTTACTAATGTGAGAAGTCAGCATTGCATCATAAATGACAGTTTAGCATGCAGCTGATACAGTGGGACATGGAGGACTCCAATAAGGAGGGCTGTGGATTGCCTGTACGTGGACCTTTGACCACTGAATGTGGCACAAGCCAAGCCTCACAATATGGCAGATCAAAGTGCAGTAGGATTACTGAAATCTTGCTGCCTGCACTAACCTCTACACCTCACATTATTCAAAAAGGCGGGATTGCATATAAGAGCATGTTGGCAAATACTTACATTTCATGGTGAGAAGAAATCAGCTCCATGGCTTGTGCAGATCTTGGATTGTCTTTATGAATTGTGGCCCACAAGTGACGCCTGTGATTATTTCTGCTTCACAGAGATGACGATGATCAATTTGGAACGACCACTTACATGGTCAAAATTACTTGGCCAGGATTTGTGTCCCATTTTGTTGACACCTGAATGTGTTTCACTTGCAGAACTCTATGATTACAGATGTCTTTAGCCTGTACTGTGTAAGTGCTTGATTAGCACAATTGCCCCTTAAATGGTCTCACATTACTCACAAATAGGCTCCACATGCCCAGCACTCACTCTGCTCACTCCAGGTTTGTTGGCAGCTATTTTTCATTTTCTTTGTGCATTAACAGGTCACATGAGGATGCAAGACAATGCAAGTCATGCCTGGCAATGCCTAGACCCTTCAAACATTAATGTTCTTTTCTTTTTCGCACTACCTCTCGATTTGAGTTCTGAGCTTCTCCCGACATTACATGTTGATCTCTGGACTTACAGCTTAACCATGCCAACCATCATGATGCATTGTTCCCCCAGTGATGCTAGGATGGTGATGACTGTCAATGATACCTGTCCTCACTATAACCCACATCCTCCAGTGCTCTATCATCTCCCAAATACATGGTGTTGCTTCACCCCCTACCCACAATTATCATGACGTTGGCACCCCAGTGTGCTGCCTCCAATCCCCACAATTAACTTCCCCAATTGCCCTGCAAGAGTGGTGGCCCCTAAAAATCTGCCTTGACTTTCATGAACAGACTCCCAGGACTCACCATGGCCTATGTCCCTAACTGTCTTGGAAAAATGGCCCTGACTGATGACCAGACAAATAACCAAATAACAATCTTTGTGCAGCTCCCAATGGACCTGCCTGGATTGATTAATCCCCCAACTGGTTCTGCTGGACATTCAGGACTGACCATGGCCCACTCCCCATAATGGTATGGAACCCCTGATCCTGACCATCCCAAGTCACCAACTGATTGTAACCAAGCCCCTGGACTGAGATTGTAAGATACCTTTGACTGGATCATAGAATCCCTACAGTGTGGAAACAGGCCATTTGCCCCATCGAGTCCACACCAACAGCCCAAAGAGCATCCCATTCAGACCTAACTATCCTACACTATTTCTGTAACTCTGCATTTTATAGAATCATAGAATCCCTACAGTGTGGAAACAGGCCCTTCGGCCCAACAAGTCCATACCAAACCTCAGAGCATCCCACTAGACCCGTCTCCCAGTAACCCACCTAATCTACACATCCCCAAATGCTACGGGCAATTTTAGGATGGCCAATCCATCTAGCTTGCACATCTTTAGACTGTGGGAGGAAACCAGAGCATCCAGAGGAAACCCACGCAGACATGAGGAGAATATGCAAACTCTACACAAACATTCACCAGAGGGTGAAATCGAACACGCATCCCTGGTGCTGTGAGGCAGCATGCTAACCACTGAGCCACTGTATTGCCCTTGGCCCTATGACTAATGACAATCTCCCTTGACTTGGCTGCGGACTGTTCCCTCAAACTTTGAGACACGGCCATTTGGCTGAGGGGTAAGAAGGCAATTGTCAGGGAGCCCACCAGTTATCCTGAATCCTTCCGCCCTATTGTGGGCTGTTTACTTCCTGCAATGTGAGAAATGCAGATATTAAGGGAGATGATGGGGTGGGGGCACAGCTGTTATTTTTGGTGCAGGTTGAGGAGGTATCCCAAGTTTCTTTTCATTCAATGCCACTTCATTGGGGATGCTTTCATTGCTGACAACAGATAGTTTCTGCTTCTCCTTTGCTTTGGATTTGTCATTAGAATTCTCTGGAAAGAAATTCTTCTTCTCTTTGCCGCACATTTGGAATTTGGAGTTGCATTAACTGAGAAGTAGGGAGGAATCAGAACACATTTTGCCTTAGGCAGCACAGAGGGCATGCGGAGTTAGTGGTGTTGGAGGATGCGGTGGATGTCAGTGAGTGAGGGAAGATGTTGCAGGCAATAGTGAGAGTGATGGAATATGAGACTTAGTGGGGGTAGCTACAGTAGGAGAGACAGAGTGAGTGTGAGGTATTGGATAGAAGATGGTGGCATTTATGTTGGCAAAGTGGAGAAGGTCATTGACTTTCTTCCTATAGTGCTGTGCATTCCTTTAGACCAGGCTGGCAAGGCCTCAGGTAATGGTTTCCTCTGCTGGTTCTGTGGAAATAGGATGTCCTCCTACCTCTGCAGCACTCCATTCACCAGGGTCTCCAGGTCCCTGCCGACAAGTACAGTGCCAACATTCCCTTGTCTGCCACGTCAAGGGCAAATGTTAAGATCTGTGTTGGACAGTTTTTGTCTGGGTGCATAATGTCAGAAAGCATCAGCACAAGGGATACCCTGGCAGTGAGTGGTAGAATGTAGCAAGAGGGGCACCATGAGGGCAGTGTAATAGTTAATGAGACAAATTTGGTAAGGTGCGATGGGAGATGTCACTAGGCCTCAACAAAATTGACACATGGTCAAAAGACATAAGATTCAGCTCAAATTTTTCACCAAATGCCACATTCTTAGAATTTAGACTCCCTACAGTGTAGAAACAGGCCCTTCAGCCCATCAAGTCCACACTGACTCTCACAGCATTCCACCCAGACCAATCCGCCTATAACCCACCTAATCCACACACTCCTGATCACTATGGGGCAATTTAGCATGGCCAATCCACCTAGTCTGCACATCTTTGGACAGTGGGAGGAAACCAGAGCACCCAGAGGAAACCCAAGCAGACACGGGGAGGATGTGCAAACCCCACGCAGACAGTCACCCAAGGGTGGAGTTGAACCCAGGCCCCTGGTGCTGTGAGGCAGCAGTGCTAACCACTGAGCCACTGTGCTGCCCAAATTCTATTCTGAGATGCCGCAATACATTTGTAATACTGTTGATTTTTACAATGTACCTTCTTTGTAAGGCACACAGGGGTTCTATAGTTTCCAGCCCCTGAATGTGATATGGCTGAAAGGCCTTGGATGGTAAACCTTGCCCATTGTGACTCTGTAGCTGCTGCCCTGAGCTTTAGTGTGCCCCTCACCATGTAATCTTGGACCTTGGATTTTCAAGTTTGCAACATTCGGTCAAGGACAACACTTTGTGCTGGAAGAATAGCAAGTTCCAGATAGACCAAAGAGTTTCTTCCAACAAGTTGATAGTCCTCCAAATTTAGTTGATGTTTGTCTTGATGCATATCCCTGGGAACAGTTTATAGAGCACAGAGTCCTGTGTCATGGAGCTACTCAGGATGATCCTCAAGAAAAAGCACTGCATCTCTCTCAAACCTTCTATGGAAAGGCACATTCCACAAGGAGGTGGACAAAAGTCTCTTTCCTACCACAGCCACCTTGACGGCAATATACAGAAGAAGTGAGGCTCTGCACACATAGGAAATATCTGACAGGAGGGACTTTTTCACCAGCAGCCAAACTACATGGTGGTGCTTGTTTGCAAGTTGTAGTGATGAAATATTCTGCCAAATGACTTTGGAGATGTGCTCGGGGAACGACTTGACAAGACCCACCATCTCCTTTTCTTGCAGAACCTCAGAGGCTTTGTGTGCTGACCACTGCTTGATGGCCTTGTGTTCAAAGGTGTTTTTCTGCAAAAACTTCTCCAGAAGGACAGGGGACAATGGCATTACTTGAAGTGTTCATATCCTTCACAGCACCATGGATTCAACATGTAATGATGCTTAGTGTTTGCATTCTGAGGGTCAACACACAGCTTAAAGCCACTGCAGACAATGGTTGCCTCCATGGTGACAGTAATGTTAGATACATTTAAGCCCTCTTTACTTAAGGGTTTATGCACCATGTCCTTGCAAACATGGTCCATTATTAACCTTCAGATAAAGTGAAGAATGACTTGGTGATTGTCACAGTGCACAAGTGAGGAATGAGCCAGATATGCACCATTTTCAATGACACCAAGAGTGCTTCATACCTGATGACCAGATTCTTGCCCACAATGGACAGGGAACATTGCTTCTACTTGTCCAGTTTACCATTGCTACTCACTGTTTCAAGTTTCTAGTGTCAGTCTTGGTTCCTCTGAACCATATCCCTCGGCACCTTCAGGTAAGCTGACCAGGTGGTGAAGGGACAAAGGATCAGTCAGCCGGTTGCCAATGAACATGGTCTCACTGTTGTTTGGATTGATTGTGGCTCCTGAAGCTTGCTGAAACTGGTCACGTATGCCAGCCAGTCTGCATGCCAACAGTGGAGCCCAGCAAAAGACAGTGCCATCATCCATGTACAGGGAGGCTTTGACCTGACTGCCTTCACCACCTGGAATTTTCACCCAATTATACCTGCCTCCTTCTGTACAAACTGACCCACACCAGCAACTGAAAGACCAGTCCTCATGGATTCTGAGTTGCTGTGCCAACATGTACTTTTACATACATACTGTAGCCCAGAACTGTGGATAATGATGGTAGCAGGTCCAATACTTTTTCCATCACATGGTTGACCAGGAAGCTCTCCTGTAAATGGTATAGGTTGATGTCCAACCTGTTTGACTGTGTTATGAACATACCTTCCTTGGCCATCCAATCTTATGGTGGGACTTGAGCCTGTAGCTCTGTCTCAGAGGCAGGGATGCTACTCATTGCACTAAGACCTCCTGTATATTACGTACAGGCATTCATTTACTTACCCGAGCATTGGTAAGGAACATCCTACTTATTTATTTTCTGCAATGTCTCCAAGGCCTCTTCCTTCAGTGGAAATGCATATCTGTTCCCTACTTGCACATTCCTACCAACCAGGATTTTCTTGCAACAGCAAAACAGTTGGCTGTTGAAGACTTGCTATTTTACATAAAGAGTTTCAGAGAAGATATTGCACAGAAAAATAGGAAAAATGACTGAATAAATCCATCTGTCCAAACCAGATGGGGGTTGTCCATGATAAGCACTCAGGTTTAAATAAGGAAGTATTATTGAGAACAATTACTTTGCTTTTAATCTCCATTAAGAGCTTTCTAAATTCTTGAATGAAAAATGTATCTATGCTCTAGAGATAATGATCATTCAAGCATTACATTTTCATCTTTAGTCATCAAAGCAGATTAATTGAACATTTTAAAATTATTTTCCTTATGACTTCCTGCAAACTGACAGAAATGCCGGAACAGCAGATAAAAATTCAGATATTTGAATCGGGACAACCTGACAATTTAATTATCTTCATTATTGGATTATCTATTTTAAACAAATTCTTTTGTTATTGACAAATGCCAAAAAAACTTCCCTCTTGCCTTCATCACTAAGCCAAAATTACTTTAGACAATGTTCATTGAGTTAAGATAACAATTTATTATTAAGTTTGAACACCGGGGCTGCTTATATAGCTCAACTCCAATACTTGGTTCAGATCTGTAAAAAAGTAATCTTACTGATTGGCAGGTTATAGCATTAATTCTTTTAAGTCTGATTCATCTTTTGCCAATCTTATGACAAAGTTTTGAAAAGGTTCATTTTGAATGTAAAGAAGTCAAAATGTTGATTTAGTGGAAGATTTTCTCTCCAGCTTTTATCCGCTTTTATCTTTGCCTTATAAGGTTTAGTTTTACTTTAACTTAGTGGCAGACATTCTTAGCAAATCCATTAAACCTACTTTGAGATAGTTGCCGGCTGTGTGACATCCACACGCCAGGACCTGCCATATAATCACCCCTTTAAGACTAATACAAACACAGCTTTAATTCTGCTGCTTTTCTTCTACCCTGAAAGAGTTTGATGCTTGCAGTAGTGGAGTATCAGCTACCATCTGGTATTTAATCCAGTTGCCTGTATTCATGGGCAAGCCTTGACAACGAGGGCTGGATTTTCACTACTGGAAATTATCTGAATTATTTACATTATTTAAAGGACCCATTAACAACTGTTACTCTGGCAAGGCAGGGGCAGGTAATACAGCCCAGTTGTATCAAAAGCTGTCAAACCTTCTAACTCTCACCACTCACATCCCACCACCACAATTCACCCTCCCTGCCATCACCATGACCTCTCCGTAGGTTGTCCTTCCACCCAGTATGCACTATGTACAAAACCAATGAAGCATGGAAGAACAATGGCAAGTTTTAAAATGCTAAGAAAAATACCCATTCAGAAAACCTTTGAAAGAAATTGCCATTCCTATGAGCCCATAAAAGTGACAGTCAGACAAGTCAATTGTAAGATCAATGATAGAATCAATTATAGGTCAATTATAGAAGCTTTAACCACTTCACACTTCTTAAACCTGTCCAAGTAAATATTTATGCATTGACAAAAAAAGACTGCAGATGGCATAACTTATTATGACCACATAGAGATATCAGAAAAGCAAAGAAAACACTCCAGTTTCCAAAACAGAAGCTGAGCTAATGCATTTGCGAGTCTTGATGTGCAATCCAGCATTCACAAAGAATCTATGAAGGAACTCGTTCAGTAGAAACATGTGGCCAAACATCTCCAATGTGCTTATGGTTTTGTGATTGGGAAATCCTACTTGACAAACCTTTTTGAAGATGTAATGAGTTTAGTAGATAAAGAGAAACAAGTGGTGTAGCCTACTTGGATTTCCAAATGTCACTCAGGAAAGTGCCATACAACAATTGAATACAAAAAATGATGCATGGAATTGGGTGTAATATATGAGCATGGAGAAAGATTAGTTAATGGGCATGAAGCAAAGAGGAACAATTGGGATAACAAGGTGTAGAGCTGGATGAACACAGCAGGCCAA
>NC_063332.1:77115562-77169925 GCF_021869965.1 Rhincodon typus
GTCAGCCTTCCTGCTCCTATGATGCTGTTTGGCCTGCTGTGTTCATCCAGCTCTACACCTTGTTATCTCAGATTCTCTAGCATCTGCAGTTCCTACTATCTCTGATACAATTGGGATACATCCAATTTGAGCAGTTGTGTCTGGTGGAGTGCTGCAAGGATCGGTACTGGGGCCTCAGCTATATATAATCTATTTTAATGACTTAGACAAACAGACTAAAAATATCACATTTGCATTTACTGACAATACAAAAATAAATGGGAATGTAAGCTATAACAAAGGCATGAAGACATTGCAGAGGTATACGCAGGTGAAGTGAACGTGCAAAAAATGGAGAATAATATGTGGAAGTGTGAGGTTCATCACTTTGATAGTACAAATAAAAAAAACAGAATATTTTTAAAAGGCCTGAGACTTCTAAGTGTTGATGTTCAGAGGAACTTGGATATACTCATACAAGGAATGCACAAAGATATCATGCAGCAACAGCAAACAATTTGGAAGGCAAATTACATGTTGACCTTTATTGCACGGAATTAAGTACACAAATAATGAAATCTTATGACATTTGTACGGAGCTTTGGTGAGGTTACAGCTGGTACTGTGTGTAATTTTGGTCTATCTTTTGAAAAAAGAATATATTTGCGTTGAAGATGGTTTCACAAAATTTCACTAGACTGATCCCTAGCATGAGATGCTTATACTAAGATAAGAGGCTGAGCAAACTAAAATATACTCTCTGCAGCTTAGAAAAGTAAGTGGTGACTTCAATGATACATTCAAGATCCTGAAAAGGGTTGACAGGTTAGAGACTGACAGCTTATTTTCCACAACTAGGAATTCTATTACACAGAGACATAGCCTCAGGATAAGGGGCTCATAATTTACAGTTGATATAAGACATTTCTCCTCTGAAAGGGTTATGAATAGTGGGAAGTCTCTACCGCATGTTGTTCTGGATATTTCATCACTGAATACATTTAAGACTGAAATACAGACACAATTTTTGGTCACTTGTGAAATCTAAGGAAGTGGGAAGTGGGCAGAAAAGTGGAATTCAGGGAGAAGATTAGTCATGATCGTAGCGAATGGTGGAGCAGGCTGAGAGCTGTGTGGTCTATGGCTGCTCCTATTTCATGTGTTCTACCTCTCTGCCATTTCCTCATTCTTATGATTACTCCTCAGATCTCTACCTCCAGTGAACAAATGTTTATTTCAGCTACACTTTTACTCAGACACTTGAAAAAGCTTTTGCAATCTGTTTTTATATTACCAACTGCTTTACTCTCATATTCTAACTTTTCCCTTTATTTATTTGTTCGTGGGATGTCTGTGTCACTATCTAGGCCAGCAGTTACTGCCCATCTCTAGTTGCCTTTGAGAAGATGCTGGTGAACTGCTACAGTCCTTAGCATGTAGGTTCACCAACAATGCTGTTACGAAGGGAGTTCCAGCACATTAAGCCAGCAACAGAAAAGCTGTGGTCATATTGTTACAATTCAGGATGGTGTGGTCACTGGAATGGGAACTTGAAGGTATTTTGTTCTCATGTATCTGCTGTCTTTGTCCTTCTAGATAGTACAGATCACAGGTTTGGAAGGTGTGGTCTGAGGGGCCTTGCTGAGTTTTTGCAGTGCATCTTGTGGACAGTACATATTGCTGCTACTGTCCATCAGAGATGGAGGGAGTGAATATTGAAGGTGGTGATTGTCAAAGGTAGTGGATAGGGTGCCAATGAAGTGGATGCTTTGTCCTGGATAGTGTCAAGCTTCTTGAGTTTTGTTGGAGCTGCACCCATCCAGCCAAGTGGGGAGTATTCCATCACACTCTTGACTTGTGTCTTGTAGATGGTGGACAGACTTTGGGGAGTTAAGAGGTGAGTTACTTGCTGCAGGACTCCTAGTGCCTGACCTGTTTTAATAGCCATTGTATTTATATGTCTGATTCAGTTCAGTTTCTGGTTAATGTTAATATCCAAAGTTTGATACTGGGGTATTGGTGAAATGGTCATTGCCTGACATTTGTTTAGCACAAATATTACTGCCACTTATCATTCCAAGCCAAGATGTTGTCCAGGTCTTATTGCATTTACTGATATTAGACTGAATGAGGTGGTATTGGCTCAATTGAGGGGTTTTGTCCTATTTTCTATGGACAGAATATATCTGGGCAATTTTCCCATTTCCAGCTGGATGCCAGTGTTGAACATCACACCTTCCTCGACTAAATTATAATGTGTACTAAACATAGAAGTTTTAAAAATATCTCTTACAATCATTTCTAAGGTTCTCAAAGGTCTAAAAATAGAGACATTCGCCAAATTCTCACTTCAGTAATTCATCTCTGCCATTTTGAGGTTTTGACTTCTTTTAACTTCATAGATTTCAAATGTAGAAAGAACACCTCGGGGCAAAAACGTAAGGAGACCAATTTGTGATACCTATGTTTAACTGACAAAACTTTTCATGAAATCAGGATTTTGTTTTTGCTGTCTAAGTATTTTTGTTCAGTTGTTGAAATGAAATTATGTATAGTAATGCATATCATTCAGCAGCATTCGCAACTGATGATTGATAGATTTATAAAAATGCTTTCATTATCATTTGACAGATGACTATTTTCTGAGTGTGGAACAACATCTCCATGTTCATCATTTCAACTGGTAAGAGAAAGACAAAGTAGGGTGACCCACTATTAACAGAACTCTTTTCTAGAGCTCAAAATTTAAAAATGTTACCCACACTTGAATTTTAATTTATAAAAATATACAACATGGGTCGTTGGAAATAATTTTACAAATAACGCATTGGCCACAAGAGGTTTGTTGACCACAATACAAACATGTTAAGATATGAAAGTTTTTTTTTTGTCCATGGACCATTTCGGAGCACAAAGCAATTCACATAAGAACTTAAAAATCTTAGTGAAATTGCAGCAAACTAGCGCAGGAATTTAACTACAAGAAAACAAGCATCAGACAAATAAAAAAAGAAATGGAAACTTAGTTTTTTCTTAAAAGGAATCGGTTGGGAGCGAAATCTTACTTGGTTTGAAACCAGGCAGTCCGAAAACAAAACTGTTAAGAAAATTGGGTTCAGAAGGCCTTCTACTTAATCATTGCTCCTAAAAATTTGTAATAGAATAGACTAGAAATTTATTGTCACTTGTACTTTTACATGAAAAATACAATGAAAGGTTTTATAAGTCATCCACCACAGCACATACGTCAATGATAGAAGTCATACAAAAGAGTAAAAAAAAGTAAAATTAAGACAAAGTTCATCACAGTTCAGTTAATGGCTCTTGGGTTTGGGGGGAAAGCTGATTAAGGAACGATGGAATAGCCTGAAGGTGCACTGCAGCAAGGCTTCCTCAAAAAACTCCTAAACCACAATCTCGCCCATCTAAGAAGGAGAAGGGGATGTGGGGGATACTACCACTGGCATGTTCACTTTTGAGTCGCACATAATTGTGACTTGGAACTTTATCACCCTTTCTTCACTGTTGCTCGTTAGAAATGTTGGAAATCTCTCCTTAACAGGACTAGGGAGTATCTCTGTTACATAGAATACCAAAGACTTTGAAGGACAAGTATCAACGGGCAATAAATCCTGCCAGGAACGCCCATAGCCCATATACAACTTGTAAAATAATGTAGGCTAAAAAAGACCATTTGCAACATTGGAAGTGGGCAGCACATTAACCTGGCACTCCCACCTTCCAACATTAATGGTAGCATGTGGTGGAGTGTGTTCTTGGTGTCCTCTTCACCTTGGTAGCTGTCTGTGCTCAGCAGGGGTCTGGCCAGTATTTCTCTGAGAGCACTGATGCAGCCAACCTGTTCCTCTTAAAGGCAGGTTGTCCCACTTAAAGGGAAACTGTTGGAAATTAAAAGGTGGAATATGTAATGCTAGGGCAGATTGAGGTTTCCAGGGTGAAAATATGTTGCTAGAAGCATTAGTGTTGAAGGTGGGCAGAAGACCAGATGCTGTGGTTGTAGCCTAACTACAGACTACTTGTGCCTAGATGACATACCATGTGCTGATCTCAACAATCTAACAGTCTCTACAGGGCACACTGTGCCAGTGTATGAACTGGAGGCTTTGAGTGACAAATTTAGTACAAGGGTTTCTTCAGTAGTGCTGTTCTGTTGTTCTCTCTCTTTCTCCCAGGACACTGAGACTGGGCTACTGACAGTTCCTGCATGTCTGAAAAGAGAGCTAAGAAGAGGAAGGTTGGTATGAGGAAAGAGGATAAGGGTGGGAAACAAGAAGTCCATGATCACACCATTAGCAGCTTGTGCATCGCACCAGTCAGCAGGTTAGGGGTGAACTGGGGCTCTGAAGGGATAAAAGGTGGGAACATCCCTCACTCTTAATGTTCTCCACAAAACAGGGTGCGTAGCTCCATTGTAACTGATACCAGGACTCTGACAGTCAGCTGGCCGGTATCCCTACCTTTCTGTATTTAATTTTCCATTTTGTCGTATGAGTGAGAACTGAATGTTGGTGACTGTGTGGCACTATGTTCAGGTGATGTGCCTGCCATATCTGAGGTTTGTAAAGGCAGCAAGAGATGGGTGTGATGTTGGCAGCACTCATAGGTGTGTGAGGGTGAACGGGTTTGACCCCTGAATGCCTGGGAATGTTGCTGGATGAATGCTGGCAGTATGTTGCATCAAGCAATTTGAGTGGTTGGTGATGTGATGGATAGGTCATGTAAAGATTCACTCACTGACTTTGACTACCCATCTGAGTGTGAGACTTCTTTGTGACGCTGGTTAAGTTCTGACCAGGAGTTGATTTCCCTGGCCCCCTGCTCCCACTCTCAGCATAGAGAATGCTAGAGAAACTCAGTAGGTCTGGTAGCAGCTGTGGAGGGAGAAACAGTGTTAACGTTTTGAAACGGGTGTGACACTTCTTCGGAACTTCACAGATGCTGCCAGACCTGCTGCTCTCCAGCATTCTCTGAGTTTATTTCAGATTTCCAGTATCCGCAGTATTTTGATTTTACTCTTCTGAACATAGTGCTTGAGATCCTTTTATGCGTCTGCATAATTATGGCATCTTTCCTCCTACACCCCTTCACCATGAATGTGTCCGCACCATATCTGTCACTCTGGAATCCTCTCTATCCTGGGTCCATTTCTCACCTTTTAAATTGCTAAAACATCACTCAGCGCAGCTTCTCTTCAAAAGACAGACAAACTACCTCTACGAGGAATAGGCTGGTTGCACCATGTGATCTCAGCACACTACTGTTCAGTGCTTAGAGCAAGGGCAGCCAGCAGTGTATGGAGGAAACCAGACACACACAGTCTGCACTAATCAGGCAAATGAAGTAAGAGCTGCAAGTTAGAAATCTGCCCACCTCCAACAGGACTGGTGCAAGCAGGCTCCTAATTGAAACCCTGAGGCCATACAATGAGGCAAGTAAATCTTTAGCCCTTTAAATCTTAGTTTGACCTGTGCCAGTACCTGTGTGTAATATAGGACTCATATAACATTTAGTTTTTAAAGGGATAAATTTCCAATTGTTTACCATAACTTGGTGTGACATAGTGGCTCAGTGGTAAGCACAGCTGCCTCACAGTGCCGGAGACCTGGATTCAATTCCCTTGTTGGGTGACTGTCTGTGGAGAGTTTGCGCATTCTCCCTGTGTCTGTGTGGGTTTCCTTCCACAGTCTAAAGATGTGCAGTCTAGATGGGGATTAGAGGGATTGACCTGGGTGGGATACTCTTCAATGGGTTGGTGTGGACTTGATGGGCTGAATGGCCTGCCTCCATAGGGATTCTATGAACTTCCACCATAACTCATTTATGGGGTCAGTCCAGAGAACCCCTGAGGAAATTCCCAGTGATTTCAGGAAACAGGCTATAAATTATATTTGATTATGTAAGACCAAGCCAGTTCTGGATACATTTGCTAAGTATTTGTCTTCAAATTATAAAAGGGAGATATCTAGGGCAGAACCTTCCCAGACCCTGACAACACTGGAGTACACTGGTACCTCTCATTGCAATGCTGCTGCAAGGACATGATGTGCACAGGGACAAAGACCCAGGCTCAAGGACTGGACCAGGCTGTATTTCAAGACTGTTTACTGTTCCCTTAACACTCACTTATCATGTCTCTACCTAGATGCTTACAGCATCCCTGCTTTACTTTGCATTGTGTTGCAATGTTTTGCCCCCTCAGCTGCACCTTAAAAGCTCAGAGTTCTTTTGCCTTGCCCTGCAGTTTAGTGCGCACACAAAGCCAGGCAATTTGACACGCTTGTCAGCAGTTAGCAGTCAAAAGGATGGATATTCTGTTCAATGCCACAGTCCTATGTTAATCTCAGACTTGCAACTTGCGCCAGCATTGTCCTTGACAGAAACATTGCCTGTGTATCCACCACATGGCCATGTCACAAAGTCTAAGGAGAGTAACCCTCTATCAAATCCAGGGAGACACTGTTCAGTCAGTGAGTGCCAGCACAGTAAATGAAGAGCAGCCTTCAACACCAGTTCAGGGGCTTGGGCATTGTCAGGCAGCTGGTTGAGACAGTCAGGGTCAGAGGCTGCAAGCTGACGCAGTCCAAGTGGGTAAATAGGCAGTGCAGAGGATATGCAGCATTAGTGTGGTTGGGATTGGGGAGGATGACAATGAGTGAGGGGAAGATGTTGTATGTGATAGTGATAGTGGTAGACCAGGAAACTTGTTGGAGGTGGGTATAGTTGCAGAGACAGAGTGAGTGTGCGGTACCAAAGAGAAGATGGTGGCACTTACTGTGGTGGAGTGGAGATGCCTATTGAGATCTCAGCAGTGCTGGGTGTTTCTTAGACCATGGAGACCACACTGACCCAGGTGACCCAGGCCAGGCTGGCTGATTCTTCCTGTGCCAATCCTTGGGCAAGAGGTCATGCCCCCTGCACACCATTCAATCCACCCCGGACCTCCAGGATTCTGTCCTCAAAATGGAGAACATCAGGTTCTTCCTGTCTGGTACATCTGGACTTGACCATAAATGTAATAGCTTTTTAAATATGGAGGCCAGGGACGCCAGTATATCTCAGCCATGGCGAGTATTTCTGGCTATGGTGAGCAGGAGAATCAGGTTATTAGATGTCATAGGGTGTGGCAGGTAGCTAATGAAGTGAGTTTGGAACAATTTATGAGAAAACTTGCTAGGCCTTGCAGAGTGAAACTCTCTGCAAACACAATGAAAATGACACTTGACCAAAACATGGGAAGCTTCAGCCCCTTGTTTCAGCAGTGTTGCTGCTTTGAACTTCTGTGCTATTTGAACAAGTTATGTTTGCTTCCATTCTTGCCGCTACAGTAAACTCCCGTTTATAGCTTAATATCCCATTTAACAGAGTGGAGTAGGTAAGCTAGCAACAGAAATTCTGTATATCAGAAATGACAAGCATCATGGAGATGTCCTGACATGTATGTTAGAGGATGCTAATAATCTTTAATAACCTTTTTGAAGAGATTTGTTTGCTGCTTTTCAAAACTTCTACCATTGGACCATTCCTTTATGACTCCATGACTCTATGATAAAATTTATTGATATTTCTACAATGTTCACTGTTTCATCTGTTCAGCATTGACATGCTATTTATGAGGCCACAATATTTCTGTTGTTATGGTTTTGTTTGAGACTATTAACATTTAAAGAGAGATCTAACACTTAGAGCCGAATTTTACCAAAAATTGTCTAAGTGTCAAGTTTGGGGAGTTTCATGGAGGGTTTTTTTCGGTGAGTACTAGCGAGTTATCTCATGCAGTACTCCACTGGTCACCTCATTGTGCAAGCCGTTTCTATGGCTCTGCACTTGCACTATCTTGTGATCAGCAACAGTAGAAATATTCATCTCTGCCAGGACCTTCCATGGGATTTTTTGTATCTAAGTGCATCACCTCACAGTTGTCGACACTGAAATTCTTCTGCCACTTATCAGCCCAGTCCTGTAAGTGTCATTGTCCTTTTGACATTCTACCCTGTCATCCTCACAGTTCAAAAATTTCCTAAGTTTTGTGTTGCCTGCAAACTCTAGTAATTGTCCCCTGCACATCAAGATCTAGATTATTAACATATATCAGGAAAAGCAAAGGTCCACCCTTTGAAGATCTCATCTAGAAACCTTCTTCCAGTCCAGAAAATACCTATTAACCAATTTTGTATCCATATTGCTGCTGACCCTTTTATTCTATGTCCCATAATTTTCCTCACAAGTCTGCTGTGTGGCTCCGTATCAAAGTCTATGGAAGTTCATGTACACCACAACATAAGCCTTTCCCTCATCAACTCTCTGCTACCTCTTCAAAAAACTCCAGCAAGTTAGTTAACAGTGTCTTTAACCATATTTTGCAAGGGATAGCCCTTGTCTCCCAATAACCATCCTGTAAGGCATCCAGTCCTTGAAATGAAGTAGGAATGCCTGAGTTCTCACAAACTCACAGGTCAGGATTTATTACCTACCTCTATCAGCCCTTGAACTGAGTGGCTTGCTAAACCAATAAGACAATAATTAAGAATAAACCATATTGCTATGGGTCTGTAAATAGATCATAGTAAATGCAGATTTTCTTTCTGAAAGGACTTTAGTGAACATAATTGGTTTTTACAATTGATGATAGTTTCAGTGTCGCTTTTCCTGAGAGTTGTTTTATATTCCATCCAGATTTTATTCATTCAATTTAAATTCCACAAACTTGTTGCAGTAAGATTTGAACCCACATGCACTGAGCATTAGCCGCAGTCGCTGGATTACTGCTCTAACAAAATTACCACAATCTCTCCAACTTTTCCCGCTTTACAAGGAACATTTGTGGAGACTCTTTAATAGTGAACATGCAAGAAAAAAATCTGAAATCATAAAAGCATTTAATAATTTAAAAATGAACAAACTTGTGCTCATTTTCAGTGCTTCACAAACACAAAATACTGTTTGTATTAAATTCACAAGTAAGTAGAAATATTTGGAAGAACTAAAGTAGTATTAACTGACTGGAATAGGTCTAATTAAAAGCAGCTAAGATCAAAGATAGCATATAAAGACGTTTCAATTGACCAAAGTTTTTGGTAACCTTGATAATATTTAGACCAACTAAAGCCTACGAAGGGCTTTTGTATGGGAGACAAGGGTTATCCCTTTTGAAACAAATATATACATTAACTGTCCAACTGTTCTGTCTAGTAGTGTTATGCAATGTGAACATGTTACTGATTAGTAAATGTTGGAAACTTTTTTTAAAATTATGAGCAATTTGTGTCTTTAAAGGTAAGTATATATGAGAGAAATTATTTAACCATTTAACTCATCCTTCCATGGAGCTCAATGGTGCCAATGTACTGCATCTAGAGGTCCCCATCATGAGATTTTGCCCCCATCAGCCACACTACAAGTCCTTTCAAGTGCTTTGTGAGTGCAGTAAAAGAGTGCTTATCCAGCTGAGGCATTCCAGACCTGAAGTGTTGGAAGTTCGATCTCTGGTTTGTGGCTATGTTAATAGAAGGGCAGCAGCAGGGGAGCAACAATTGGCTTCATTGCTCCTGGGTTGGGGAGAGGAGAATCAGTCAGGGTTTCGGTTCCAATTCATTTTTTTCCCAATGAAACAACAATGGAACAGCACTGGACTCTGCTGTGGTTCTCCCATTATACAAGTAGCTTAATGACATTCACAGTCAAATCACAAATAAATTATTGGGCAAGGGACCACAGCAGAGTTGTTGAACTATGGGGAGTGGGGAAAGTTAACAAGGAATAAAAGAGAAATAGAGCAGAACACATTTGAGAATTATTGTTTCGGCTGACAGTCATGCATTCCTGGAATGCGGACACAACCCTTATAAAATGTATTTGATGCTGAAAAGCTTTGACAGCCACCATCTGCAAACAATAATTTGGAGGAATGCTGTCTTATCAATTGGTTAAGACAAATATTTCAAAAGTAAACAAGCATACTTACATTTGGAAACTTGTAATACATTTCCTCTTAATGAACAACTGTCTCCTTGTAAGACTTTTTAAAACATCAACTGGCTAAGAATGAACAAATTGAACCAAAAAATGAACAGAACTTGCAATCAATTAGATGACAAAGGATTTAGATTTCCGGCAGAACCAACTTGTAAAATAACCCTTCTTACAAAATGCTGTCCCTGAACTGTGTCCTTCTCACCTTGAGGAAAGTCAAACATATTTGATAAAGGCAAATTGTTTATCCAATTTGATGAAGTTTTTAAATGATGTCATTGAGGGGTTTGCTGAGGGTAATGCAGTTTGTGCGTCTCCAGTTCTGAAGAAGGGTCACTGGACCTGAAATGTTAACTCTGCTTTCTCTCCACAGACACTGCCAGACATACTGAGATTCTCAAGCAATTTCCATTTTTGTTACAGTTTGCGTGGACTCGGACTTCCAAAAGGCACTTGGTAAGTTGTCACATAACAGGCTTGTCAGCAAAGTCAAAGCACATGGAAAAGACTGGACAGTGGTAGCATTGATATGAAGTTGGCCAAGTGACAGGAGACAGAAAATCGTAGTCAACAATTGTTTTTCTGACTAGAGAAAGATAAATATGACAGCCTTTATGAGAACTATTGATTCTCTTGCTCTATATCAATGATCTAGACTTGGGCTGCAAGACATAATTTCAAAATTTGCAGAATAATCAAATTTTGGAAGCATTGCAAACTGTAGGGAAGGTCATGATAAATTTCAAGAGGTCAGAGACAGGGTCAGGTGAACACTTGATAGATGAAATTTAAGATGAAGTGTGGATTCACTGATACATTTTGGCACATCTGAACAAGGAGAGACAATATAAATGGAAGGATATAAGATTAAATCTGCAGAAATAGGAACAATGAGACAATAGGGAAGGTACATGTACAAAAGTCTTTGAAGAACATTGGAAATAGGAGCAGAAGTGAACCAAATGGCCCCTCAAACTTGCTCTGCCGTTCAATACGATTGTGGCTAATCTTGGAACATGGCAAATGGGTCTGGCCTTTATAAATAGAAGCACAGAATACAAATGCAAGGTAATTATGACGAACTGTAATAAAACACTGCTTTGTCCTTAACTGAAAAATTGGATTAGATTTCTCATATTGAAGGTGGGGATTGGAGTTAGGAAATTTCCCAACATTGTGATCCTGCCCCTATCCTGGCACTGCTGGCCTGTGGGATTTCCATCAGGTGGAGATGTTGTTGGAGTGTTCATGGGCTTGAAAGGAAGCATAAGTGGAGGGGGCCAGTCCCAGCACAGGCCTGAGAAAATGTCTGCTTCTGCTACCATTTTTGTTCTGTAAGTATTTTGGGATTTGAATTGAAGCTATGGACTTTATTTGGAAGAGCTGGCTGAACTTTCAAACTGTGAATGGCACTGTTTATGCGATTTCTGGTTGATGTATCTGTTCTAACTGACCCAGTATAAAAGAACCCTCAGTAACTCCTGGCCTATCAGAAGCTCCCCTAAGATTCTGGGCTGCTGCCTCACGTACACAGCTCCGAGAGAAAGCTAGACCAACCTACTCTCCCCTGCAAGTGGTCCCATTGTCTTGTGCTGGGAGATTTGCTTAGAGCTTGAGGAAGGAATCTACAGTGTCACCCTCTCAGTGACAGAGAGAGTGTTCTGGGGACTTGGTGGGCAAGTACACAGCTGGGAAAGTAAAAGGAAAGCAACACATTGGGAGCTGGGACCTATGGTAAGAACTGTGTGATATGTAGGAAATAAAAAGGAATTTGTTTACTTCACAATTTAAAGTATAAGTTGCCTATAAAAGAAAATAATGTTCAGTCAATAGTATTTTTAATCAATTGATCCAGTGAAAGTTTTAAAATATGAACTCACATTGTGTTGTTCTTTCTGCCGTAAGTTCGTAATTCTTTCTAAAATGTATTGGCCTCTATGACGATCGTAACATAACTCCCTGGACTGCCACAGTATCTCTTGCACTGGGTCTCGGACATTTTCAGGCAGGAAAGCTTGCTGCAGTACACCCAGTCCTCTCCGGTTCTCCTCCTTTGCCTTCATTCCTGATGTTTGTTGAGGGACCATGTCTTGTGCCACATGATGCCGTTACTGCAATGCCTCGGCAATGTGCGTCCTCCCTTCCCTCGGATCGAATGTTGTCTTCAAGCCTCACTGGTACACTGTTGGTGGCAGAAATCTGGCCTGATGGTAATGCCACTGAACCCAGCAATCCAGAGGCCCAGGCTAAAGATATGGCCACAGGCTAAAATCCCACCGTAGCAACTGAATTTAGAACCAGTTAATCAACCTGGAGCTTAAAGCTAGTGTGATGGTGACCTTGAAACTATTAACAATTGTTGTAAAAACCCATCTGGCACCGTTTCCTTAGAGAAGGAGAATCTGTTGTCCTTTCCTGGTCTGGCCTACATGTAGCTCTAGATACATAGCAATGTGATTGACTCTTAAATGCCCCCTGACATGGCCTAGCAAGCCCCTGAGTTGTATTTCACTATATCTAACTGCTTTGAAGTCTTAAAAAAAGAAATTTAATCAGATAGAACATCTGGCATTGACCTAGACACTGGAAAAGACAATGACAAACTCACCCTGTCAACCTGCAAACTCTGCTTACTAACACCTGGGGTCTTGAGCTAAAATTGAATACCTGTATCACAGATTTGTCAAGCACAGCCTCTCATTGTAATAAGTATGAAGCCATACCTCACGGACAATTAGTTAGCTGAGAGAAGGCACTTAAAGGATGCCAATGATGTATTCAGTAGGGAGAATAAAGTGTGTGAGCAAAGTGAATCATTTACCATGACAGAAAGCATGGTGAGGTTGCAAGATGTGTAGAGAGGAGATCATGAAAGTAGCATGGAAGAAATGAGGTGCAGTGGGACCATGGTGCAGGGAGGAAATTGGAGAAAATTGTAGAGGGAATAAAAACAAAGGTGGCAGAAACAGTCAGAGGTGGAATGATGGACTGGGAAGAATGGATGGGAGACAGGAATGATATCAGGAGTAATAATGAAGAGTATTGGAAGTTAATAGCTGAGACAGCTTCACAAATCTTATAAACAAATAAATCTATGTACTTCGTATGAAGATGATAATATTAAATGTGACTGTGAAGTTGGAGGAAGTGCTTTGTCTGGACGATGCTTTGATGGCTTCCTGTTTGTTCCTATACTTCAGTAACCATAATACATCAAAAATAATTAAATGTATAAAAGTATTATGACATCTTGCTGTTCACTGTTAACAGGATTTCAAGAGGATCAAAATTATAGATGGTGAGGAATAGGTGTTGATGGAACTCAGTTTTTAATGGAAGATTGGTCACTTTCTCAATTCCAACAACATTAAGTGGGCCTTGGGTTTGTGAGATGTAAAGTTTTCAGGATTAATTTTCTGAAATTTTATATTCAAGCAGTTTAACTGCAAGAATTTTTCTCATTGCACCTAAATTCTGGAATGAGGCATTTCCATCTTTTTAATTGAAAGTTATAGAAAATGGAACATGAAAATGGTGGTCTGTTTGTTTAATCAGTTTCTTAGTCTCTGGGGATCAAACTTGGAAAACCTCCTGCTCAGCTCCCTATTGAATAAAGTCACTGCCTGCTGGACCAGCATTTTATTTCCCACAATAAATGCTTCGGTTTGACTCACCCAATTAGCCATAGGTAACCTTTATTTCGCTATAGGATATGAATATGGCAATTACCAGCATGTTCAAACCCTTCTGCGTCAAAGCGGTTTATCACCAAAACCAAGAACATATTGTACTTTTGTCAGCAATGATAAAGACAGGCATAGAGTTGCATTTTAGTTATCTGGCAGTTCATAGTAAGAGCTTTGTTTTACCCACAAATATTGTGCGTTTTCAATAATATAATTTTACAAGATACATTACTTGGATAACCAGACGTCACAAAATCAAAACTTAGAGCAACCTGGAAGGTACAGTTCCTATAAACAAAGCTATTAAGAAATTTTTTAAAAAAGCTCTGTAGACATTAAGCTATTTGTGACAATTCACAATTTGATCAAATCAGGTGCTGAAAGATCATTTCAGCCCCAAAAAACCATTATCCACTCCTCATGGCTTCTCACTGTTGGAGCAGACTTCAGTATATCTGGTCCTGTCACAATTACCAGCACCAGCCAATTTACCTTCACTGACTGAGTGCCCAGTATTGGCAGAGCTGGGCTAGAGGAAGGCTGCAAATTGAAATGTTTACGAGCCATTCGGGGACAATGCCATCAGGTCTGGCAGCAGGAAGGCAAAGAAGAAAACATCAGACCTATTCTACAAAGTGCATTTTTGTTACAGCCTCTGAAAGGTTTGCATTCTAGCTGCTGTAAGGAAACTGTTCTTAAAAACATCATGGGCTTCATTTGTGGATGGCTAACAGTCTTTTGCTCCTATTCTGCACATAATTGGAGCCATAGTAGGCAGGATTTTCAGATGATGATGCCATTCTCTCAGTGCAACTCCTTTTGTCTGTGTCCCTGAAAAAGGGAGAATACAAGAACTGCCTACTCACATATATCAATGTCCTGTTAGACCCTAAATTACAGTTGATTGAATAGGATGGTGCCGATGTAATTTTACCAGCTTGGAGTTCCATTACTGCCTACACCGATAATGCCCTGATATCATAAAAGCATTGCGAGTTTAAGTATTATTGCAGAATTTTGACGTTCTTATTTTCTTAGTTGTGATAAACTTTAAAACACTATAGGAGGTACAGAGGCTAGTGAATAATGGAAAAAATATAAGCAGAGTATCTCACTGGGATATGAACTTGGCTGGAAAACTTGTTTAGTGGAAGTCTCTGGTAGATAAACTCTCTCTGTCAGGGTGAAGGGATATGTGTGAACCAGCAAAATATTGAAGTGATAGCTATTTTCAGCATTACTCCAGAATTCCTGCTGATCTTCAACCAAAGATCGGGGTACTCTGTGGAAATTCTAACCCAAGGTCTTCAATATGACGCAGTGTGAACGAAAAGTTGGAATTTCAGTTCTTCTATTATTAAATTTTGGTGCTAATTTTTGAAATTCTTTGAATTTTTACAACTTTAAAGTAGGGACTCTCATCATATTGAGACAAAGATGAAAATCCCGCCAATCTATTTTTTTACACTGAAGGTCAAGTATAAAAAGGGCTATAATGTGTGATGTGCACTGTTAGCTCAGATATCTTCCCTGGCTCTACTGTTGGCCACTCTTCTATCTCATCTGCAAGCTGCTCTTCAATGACATCATCTGAAAGCATGACACCAGCTCTCACACATTGCTGGTGACACCCAGTTCTTTCTCAGCATTTGCTCTCTCAGTTCCTCCACGGTCTCAAAATTGTCAGACTGCTTATTTGACATGCTGCGAAGGAAGCTGAAGTGAACAGAAAATGCTGGAAATACTCATACATCAGGCAGTATCTGTGGCAGGGCGAACAAAATTAATGCTTCAGGTCCTTTCTTCAGAATTAAACCAGGTTGTAACCCCTTGCTCTTCCTTGGGCCTCTGTACTCACTTAAAATTCCATATATCTTCAACTTTAAAGTTCAGATGAAAGCTGATTGACCTGAAATATTGGGCTGAATTATACTGGACTGTGGACCCTGCAGCAACCCATCACTCCCACCTCCCCCTCCTGCCGGTTATTACGAGGCTGGAGATGGGAATTCCAACTCTCTGTGGAGTGAAAGTCTCACCCGAGAGAACTGCCAGCCAGTCAGAAGTTGAAGCACGACCACTGTCACTATCAGGATTACAATGGTGCTGGAGGATGATGTCAGTGATGCATCAGTGTTTTGTAAATTTTCTAGAGGGAAGTTGGCAAGGTGGGTGAGATCCATCATTTGAAAGGCTATTTAAAGAGGAGAGCCGAGGGAGAGAGGGGGTTGGGGTGACACCTTGAAGTAACTGCCTTTCAACAAAAATTCACTTGTAAACAGTTTTGAGATAAAGTATTACATAAATACAATGCCCTTCTTTGATCCCTATAATATGCTAATATTATTTTACAATTACCACTGTCTAAAGTAGGTCACCTATGGCAGTAATCCAATCATTGCTGCAATTATTGCTGCTCCTCATGATCATTAAGTATGTTGTCATGGAATAGTTCACATTGTTTGGACAGCAGGTTTACCAAGTACCCAGGTTAGCCCCCATATTCCATTGTATATAAGTTTCTTCTTCAAGTGTCAGTTTATGGTGTGCAAAGATTTACTTTCTGTAGCTGTACGAGTCTGTTGGCCGGTAGTCAAATGCATTACTCTATGTGACTGCCTTTCTCTTATCATTAAATCATTTCCAGATGACTATCATGAAGATTGCATTCAATGATTCAGCAATTGTCTCCTATGCCTGGAAATTATCCTGGGGTTTAGATGGAGAACCAATGATTGTGACCATAATGACTTACCGTTTCTTGGGCACTTAATCCTCAATTAAATCCAGTCCCTTTTGCATAAAAATATAGCTTCTTCCGTCTTTCTTGTTAATTAACTAATACATTAATAATTAAAGTGTATTAATATTACCAGACGAACACCAGGAGTATTCCATTACAGCTTTTTTTTTAACGGTAATGTGGAGCAGCAGTAATTACAGCGTGTATTGGACTACTGCCAGTGGTAATATACTGTAATCAATGGGAAATGTAAGATAATATCGCTGCACACAGCACACTCCAAGCAATAAACCTGAGTGTGTCTGCTGGACTCATGGGGACACAATAGCTTAATAAGTATTTTCTGTGTTTCTTACATCAGAATCTGGGTGAAAAGTCAAAAAAAAAGAAGGGAAACCTGCAGTCATTTCATGTCTCCTTCCCCATCACCGTTTTGTTCTTTCACAACCTCCTCACTTTCACTTGCTCAAAACCTATCACAATTTCACTTTTCTCGGTTCTAAAGGGTCACCATGATCTTAAATGTCTATTTCTCCACACATATGCTGTCTAACCTGCTAAGTATTTCTAGCACTGAACATGCATTTAAGTGTGCGAGGTCAAAAGTTATTAGCTGGAGTGTTAATCCCAAAATTGCAATCTACTCTGCATACGTCCAGCACTTGCTTCCTGTGAGGTGCTAACATACACACAAAAATGGTGTAAGGCTCACTAGAATCAAAAATACATATTTGTGCCACAGAAACCATGCTGAAAACAGACATTACCTGGTGAATGAAAAGCCAGGCGCTAAGTTGCAATATTCATTATAAATGCATTTAAAAAGTGTTATTAAAGAACATTAAAGCATAATTATGCAACTTCATTCATATGTTTAGAATAGGACCAGGGTTATTATGCATTCAAAATGGGAAAATATAATTCCTGAGCACATGAACTAAAAACAAAACATATTGAAATGAACAGTAAGTTCAATGGCTTCTGGAAGAAAGGCTTATTTAATACGTTTAGTGTAACTCTTCAAGAGAGTATTGCATTGCCAAAAATAGCCAGTGAGCTAAATCTGTACGCTGCCTGTAAGCCAGCTGTAACAAATGGCATAGCTCTGCTACTGTTTCTTGAGTCATCCTCACCTTGCAAACAAGTTCTCCATTGATAATCCCAGGCTGTTGCAGCTAGCCCACTAAACATATCTTAGTGAATAAACTGACGGACGGTTGTAAGATTACGGGCAGTCTTCATAGAATTATAGAGTGTAGAAGTAGGCATTCAGCACAGTCACAGCAACCCAGTGTTTAGACTCTACTCAAACTTCCATTCATCTTCCTGCATCTAACTATTCCCTTCTCTCTCCTACACTTGGATGGCCTCCTCATAAATACATATCTATTATTCACATCAACCACGAACTGCAGTAGCTCGTTCCACACTCTCATTGTTCTCTAAGCAAAGAAATTTCTTTTGAATTCTCTTGTGGATTTCTTCTGTCTTACTTTTGTAGCAAGTTTTGCTCTCTATCCATTAAATTAATTTATAATGTAATTCATTAGATCTCTATTAGATCACCCCTTAACTTTCACTTGTCAGAGAAAATGGCTCAGCTTGTTTCTTTTGTTTCTTTAAAACCTTTCATTTTTCATAACATTTTTTGCATCCTGCTAAAGTCTGGTGAAGACAAATCTTGCTCTGTGTTTACCTTTCAGAACAGAGATGTAGGATTACTGGGTGCCAAGACCATTTTCTTAACTTTAACAGCAGAAAATAACTTCCATTTCATAAGCGTTAGCTAAGCATACACAAGTGCAGAACTTTGGAAACTGAACAAGAGCTCATTAGATTTATTCTATCTTCTTTAAAGTGACGTTTGCCATGTGCTATTGAAACTCATGCCATTTCAAACCTACTGAATGACCAATCAGTTGGAACAAGAGCCAGATAATGAATGATTAACACAATTTTCTAAGCAGGTATTTTGAACATACATTTATTAGTCATAAGATTTGATTATTAAAATGCAAATAAAGAACTTGCACTTAGGTAAAGGGCCTAGCATAACATCAGAATGTCTCAATATGCTCCACAACCAAATAAGTGCATTTAATTTGTAGTCACTATTGTAATAATGAAAAATGCTGCAGTCAGTTTGGATACAGCAAGGTCTCATTTGCAGTGGTGAGAGAAATTATGAGAAAATCTGCTGAGTGATATTAGCTAAGAAATAAATGTTGGCTATGAGTGCAGATGGCATGTATATGGTCAGTTCATATAAAGAGCTGCAAATAATCAAATATACCATACAAATAGGAATAATCAAGAAAATCTTCATAACTGTTATCGCCATTTAAAGACCATTCATTGTGAGGTGATCTCAACTAAAATTCTATTTATTCAGCATCCTTTCTTAACAGTCTTTATATCATGTCTGTCTCCACATAGCTCTTTCTGTGTCTGGCATTTCTCCCTTGAGGAGAAGGAACGGAAGTACAAAGTCTGGAAATTCTGGCAGAGAAACAAATGCATTTGGGAACTATCCAAGACTATCTGAACATTGTTAGCCAAAAGATATCCTTTTCACCAATTTTGAATTGAGGTTAATTAAGGATAGGAATATGAAATGGAAATATTAGTAAATGAATTCCACTATGTATGTTTAATGTGAAAATCATGTGCTCCTTATGTAATCTATACGCTGTCCAAGAATCTTCATAAAATGAGCTGCATTTTCCTATCCAGATTTATATAGACTCTCCATTTATTTACCTTCTACCTGCCTCATGTATGGAAATATATTCATTTCAACTTTTTGAAGCCACAGAAAATATGGAGACAAGTGTGTTCTGTGCTTGTTGGTACAAGGTACATCATCCAGTTGCTTTTGTACCTTTAGGCGCCCTTAATACTTTTGTCTTGCAATCAACCCTAATTGTACTTTTTGCAACTTTGTGTCTGAAGAAGGATAGTGGTTTGGTGTTGCTATGAAAGTGTGCCACTGATTTATGGATCACAGAAGAGGAGGAAATCAAAGATAACAGAACAAAGGGGAAAAGGAAGAGGAGTTCAAAGAGATTTTATGGATTCTGACTTGCACTTTGTTATTACAAGTCTCAAAAAGTACAAAAAAGATTTGAGATTAAGAATTACACTTCTAACCCCACTAGGAAATTGTTTTTAATAAGTGTATCCTGCAATGTCATAAGACTAGGAAATACTGCCAAGATCATTTTTGCCTAGAGGCTGCCAAGGCAAAACAAGGCAAAATTAAAAGCTACAGCTGGGTAAAGAGAACTACAGGAATCTGAGCTAAAAGGAATGAAAAATCAACAACCTGGAGTCATGAAGCCCTTTATATGTTGAAAAATGTTCCAATAAGCTTCACAACCATGTGAATAAAATTGACAGTTATCCAATAGAGGAGAGATTACAACGGGCAAACGGGCAAACCTTAGTTAGAAATGTGGATTTAGAGAGACCCCTATAAAAGGAGGATGGATAATGGAAAGGATTTCTAGAAAATGGATTCAAAGTAGATGAAAGCACAACCACCAGAAGAGAGGAGATAACAAAAGAATGCCAGACTCAGAACAGATATGGACAATGGCAGGCTTCTGATGGGGTGCTCTTCATACTTTACACATAAAAGCAGAGTCAGGCTGCTCTAAAGTTTAGTGTCATATCTGACCATGAGATGAGTTCCTGACCACATATCCACACTGTTACTAAGTCCAGCTATTTCTGTAACATTACCTGTCCCCACCCCCTGTGTCACATTTAGTGAAGGTAAATGTAGGCCCCTTACAGTCAGAAATTGGGGAAGTTATAATGGGGAATAAAGAGATAGCTGACCAATTAAATACATATTTTGATTCTGTCTTCACAAAGGAGGACACAAATAACACCCCAAAAATGTTGGGGAACACAGTCCAATGAGAGGGAGGAACTGAAGGAAATCAGTAACAGAAGGAAAATGGTTTTGGGGAAATTGATGGGATTAAAGGCTGGTAAATCCCTGGGCCTGATAATCTACATCACAGTGTATTTAAGGAAATGGCCCTAGAAATAACGGATGCATTGTTGGTCATCTTCCAAGATTCTATAGGCTTTGGAACTGTTCCAAGAGGAGGCAGACAGAAAACAGTGAAATATAGCCAATTAGCTTCACCTCAGAAGCAGGAATGTATGAGAGTCCATTAAAGAAGATTTAATAACAGAGCACCTGGAAAATAGTGACAGGATCAGGCAGAGTCAATATGGACTTATGAAAGAAAGATCATGCTTGAAAAATCTACTGGAATTTCTCGAAGATGTAACTGGTAGAGTGGCTAAGTGGGAGCCAGTGGATATGGTTTACTTGGATTTTCAGAAGGATTTCAATAAGATTCCACATAAGAAATTACCATATAAAATTAAAGTGCATGGGATTGGGGTAATATACTGCCATGGATAGAGAACTGTTTGACAGAAAGGAAACAGAGTAAGAATAAAAAGGTCACTTTCTGAGTGGCAGGAACTGGCTTGTGGGGTACCACAAGGAGCAGTGCTTGGACCCCTGCTATATACAATACACATCAACAATTTAGATGAGGGAACTAAATGGAATATCTCCAAGTTTGCAGTCAGCACAAAGCTTGGTGGGAGAGTGAACTGTGAGGAGGATGCAGAGATGTTTCAGTATGATTTGGACAAACTGAGAGTGGGCAAATGCATTTTTTATTTATTTATGTTGTGGGATGTAGGCATCACTAGCTGGCCAGCATTCATTGCCTGTTCCTAGTTACTCTTGAGAAGGTGGTGGTGAACTGCCTTCTTGAACCGCTGCAGTCCACTTCCTGTGGATTGACCCACAATGCTATTAGGGAGGGAATTCCAGGACTTGGACCCAGCGATGGTAAAGGAACGGTGACATATTTCCAAGTCAGGATGGTGAGTTGCTTGGAGGGGAACTTGGAGGTGGTGGTGTTCCCATATATCTGCTGCCCTTGTCCTTCTAAATGGAAATGGTCATGGGTTTGGAAGGTGCTGCCTGAAGATATTTGGTGAATTTCTACAGTGCGTCTTACAGCCAGTACACACGCCAGCTACTGAGCGTTGGTGGTGGAGGGAATGGATGCTTGTGGATGAAATATCAGTCAAGCGGGCTGTTTTGTCCTGGATAGTGTCAAACTTCTTGTGTTGTTGGGGGTGCATTCATCCAGGCAAGTGGGGAGTATTCCATCACACTCCTGACTTGTGCATTGTAAATGGTGGGCAAGCTCTGGGGAGTCGGAAGGTGTGTTATTCACTGCAATATTCCTAGCCTCTGACCTGCTGTTGTAGCCACTGTGTTTACACTGTGTTTACTGTCCTGGAGCAGAGATGACTGATCTCCAACAACCACAACCATCTTCCTATGTGTCACGTATGACTCCAACCATAGAACATAGAACATAGAACAGCACAGCACAGTACAGGTACACACCAGTAGAGGGTTTGCCCCCAATTCCCATTGATTCCAGTTTTGCTCGGGCTTCTTGATGCCACACTTGGTCAAATGCAACCTTGATGTCAAGGGCAGTCACTCTCACCTCACCTCTGGAATTCAGTTCTTTTGTCCATGTGGACAAGGCTGTAATGAGGTCAGGAGCCGAGTGGCCCTGGCAGAACCCAAACTGGGCGTTACTGAGCAGGTTATTTCTGAGCAGGTGCTGCTTGATAACACTGTTGATGATACCCTCCATCACTTTACTGATGATTGAGAGTAGAGTAAACCCAGGAAGGATGTTCCCGATGACTATTGAGTCCCAAATCAAAGGTCACAGTTTAAGGATACGTGGTAAACCATTTAGGACTGAAATGAGGAGAAATTTCTTCACCAAGAGAGTGGTGAACCTGTGGAATTCTCTGCCATAAAATGTGATTGAAGTCAAAACATTGAATGTTCTCAAGAAAGAGTTTGGTATAGTTCTTAGGGCTAAAAGGACTAAAGGACGATGGGATGAAAGCAAGATCAGGGTACTGAGTTGAATGATCAGCCATGATCACATTGAATGGCAGAGCAAACTTGATGGACCAAATGGCCTACTCCTGCTCCTATTTATCTCTGTTTCTACCTGCTGCTGAAACCCTCATTCACCCCTTTGGTACCTCTAGATTTGAATCTAGCACACACTTCTGGTCAGTCTCCCACATTCTATCCCCATAAACTTGAGGTTAGCCAAAACTCTGCCGTCTAAGTCCTACCTCACACCAACTGATGTTTGCCCATCACCTCCAGTTACATCCTGTCAAATATTACCTCGATTCTTAAATCTGCCCTAATATCTCCTGGCGTGACTTGAGAAGAATTTTCTGCTCTGATGAGTTGTGTGAGCAATGGCAAGAAATGACACAAAACATGGTGAAAATGAAAAATCCAATTCTTGACCTTGAGATAAAATTTCTGATTTTTCAAGTAAGGTTTAAACAGTGAGTTGAGAATATCACTGGTGAATGGCAACTATCTTATTTCTATGCATTTGATGCATTTTTTAACTCATTAATGACTTTCTCACCTCATTTCACTAGAGCTTCCAATTCTCCTCTCCTTCCCTCAGAAATTAAATTGCGCCGATTCCAGGTGTGAAAATTAGAGTGGTTACCTAGTGGCAGTGGCTTGTCAATTCCTTCTCTGGACCTCCAGCCAACTCTGTCTTCATCACAACATCCCTGCCTGCTCCATGGAGACCATCTTCCTCCAGCTTTCATTCTACCAAATTGGCATCATCAAACCTCCAACTTCACTACATCATAAAACCTGCTCTTGGACCAACTCACGCAGCACTTCAGCCCTTTAGGACTTTACTTTGGAGCTTAGGGACACCTACAACTTGTGTGCTTCTGCTGGGTCACTTTGTATAAAGGGACACACATGCATTGACACAGGATGCTCTTAACTTTCAGAGATAGCAGGAACTGCAGATGCTGGAGAATCTGAGATAACAAGGTGCAGACCTGGATGAACACAGCAGGCCAAGCAGCATCAGAGGAGCAGGAAGGTTGACGTTTCGCGCCTAGACCCTTCACTTTGTTTAGTTTTAGAAGGCAGTATATAAATAAAAGTCATTGTTGTAATGGCTGACTTGGGGGAGGAGGACAAAACAAAGGGACTGTGAAAAGCCAGGTCAAAGCACTCAAACTGAGACAAAACATTTAACATCCTTGGCCAACTTAACAGTACACAGTCTGAAATGAGCAAACCGTGAACAGGAACTCTTAGCAAGGCATTATGCACAAGTTGACAAGAAGGGAAGCCAAATCTCTTGGAATTTAGCCTGAGATCATTATGGTGAAAGATGACCTGTCAGAGTTGGAGCAGTGGAGCAGATATTTCTATGTATTTTACAGCACAGACACCTGCCCATTATCTCCAGCTCCCGTTTCAAATTACCAAAGCCAAGGGGGAAACAACCCTGCAAAGTACAAAGAAATAAACAAGTGTTGAAGCCTGAACATTACCGCTGGGTGTGGGGGGAGAAATTTTAGGAAAAGGGGTTGATGAATAGTTTCAAGTATCTCTTGCAGAAGGGAAATGCAGGGAGCCTGAGAAATCAGTAAAAACAACTGAAAATAGACATTTGCACCATATCGGAGATGGTTCCACTGCACTTACAATAGGATATCAAGGATTGTGCAAATATCTGATAAATGTGTGGACTCTCTGCCGATTTGTCAAACATAAAATGGGCTCAATATGGTACGTTCTGTGCACATTCACACTCAGTACCAGAAATGCATTTTGTATCACATTAACAAACATCAAATTGTCTCTTTAAATTTTCTCTGTTATGAGTAGCCTGTTTGTTATAATTATGTAGTAACTGCCAGATTGTTATATGGTCATTAACCTGGACAGCTTAGAGTGATCATTGTGCCCAACTTTGCCAGTTTCTGGAACCCTACCTGATATTAGGCTCCCTGAAAGCAGCTGGGGACTTGACTTGGACCCACTTGATTTATCAAGCAATAGATTTAGTAGAATATTCAGCGTAGCCTAGGAATGCCCCAAAACATGATTTCCAAACCAAAATCTTGCCTGGGGACAATGGAGAAAATTGTCAGAAATACTCAGCAGGTCAGGCAGCATCTATAGAGATAGAGACAGGTAATCCCAGTGTGCTTGTTGCCTGTTCAGAAGGACAAATTATCATTAAAGAGGGCAGATCCATCTGAGAAATTGGCAAAGAATTCATCCAGTCAGTTTTAACTGACCATGCACCCAGCCTCAGGCGAGTATGTTGTCTTAATAACTTTCTCATAGCAACAATAACTTGCAGTTCTGCTGTGCTGTTAATGTGGTTTTAAAAAATGGGACAAGATGCTTAAAGCCTGCAGTAACACAGTTGTGTTTAAAGAAAACCCCAAGGCGAGAACTTCATGAGGGTAAAGGAAGCACTGGCTGGAATCATGCCTTATCAGATCCAGAAACTCCCAGCATGGAGGCTAGTAAGGGGTCAAGAAGCTATTAGTCTGTTTTGGGGGGCATTGCAATGGCTCTTAAGCTCAGCACCAGTTTGTGCTTCTGGGTTTCCCAGCTGTTCAGAGTGGGCAGGAGGATAATGTGGCAATTTTGTCAAAGAAGAGAGTTTTAGCTTAAAGGACCTTGGTAGGGGACAAAGAGCTGAACTGCACATTGATTCCTGAGGCTTGCACAGAAACCCCAGGAATGGAGAAAAGACCTAGAACTGCTGGCGCTTAGGACTGGGACTCGCACCTGGAGGTCTGAAGTGAGGTGAGCTCTCACAAGCACGGGAGAAAGAGGCCAGTCTCTCAAACCAACAGGGCTGCATGGAAGTGGCTGGGGAAGTCATGTAGCAAGAGTGTGGCCCCTTGAACTTGAAGACAGACCTCTGAGGCTCCAGGAGCTCAGGAGGGTGGAAAAGGTCACATTACACTTTCAGGTAATAATTCCTACTTGCTGACTTCCCCACACAACACTCCTCAAACCAGTGCACATTGCACCCCCACTCATTCCTCTCTGTCCATGCACTTCCTCACAAAGCCATCTGAACAGCCATCATTCATGCTCACCTTCACATCCGTTTCTTTGGTCTCACTGTCCACAAAATGTTGTGTTTCTATCCTTTCAACACAATCTGTTTCTCACACTCCCAGCTTTATTTTGAGGTGGGTGTTGAAGTGGAGGCTCAATAGGTCTTCCAGCGAGAGTCACCTTCTTGGTCACTGGCAATGTGTATCCCTTAGGTGTGTCCCTGGTCCCTTAGGAAGAAGGTCAAGTTCCAAGAGGTTGTAGATGTCAGCAGTGACCCATAAAGAGGCTGTGTCTCCCGGGTCACTGATGCTGAGACATGAGGAGAGAGCTATAGACCACGTTGGGTGTCAAGCCCAGTTGGAGCTGTGTCTGTGCCTCTGTGTCTGACCTTCAGCATATGGCTGAAGAGGTACAAGTTCCTGCTGCTGGTATTGTTGCTATTCAATACCCATAAGAGGCTCAGTGTAGCTCTGCATAAATTATGTTCCCACACATCAGGGAAGGCTGACAGCAGGGAACAGTATCTCCAGGTGATGGCTAAATTGACAGACAAGACATTGGGATGGGTTTTGTTCCAATGATGTGCCAATTGTGTGAACATTTTGTGTCACTCCTCAGGGCAAGGTACAATATAATTAAATATCCATCAGGCACCTTACTGACTGAGTCCTGGAGGGCAACAGTCCCCCACCCTAACAGCTGCCAACCAGTCAAAGACCCAGCCTCATGGATAGTGATAATCACTGTTGGTACTGCACGATGAACCAGCCCCAGGATCAAAGCTGAAAGCCATTAGTGAGTGAGGACAGATCATGGGCCACAGAGAGGACTTATGAACATATGAACTAGGAGCAGGGGTAGGCGACTCAGCCTGCTTTGCCAGCAGTAAAACCATGGCTGATCTGATTACTCCATATTCCTGTCTACTCACAATACCCCCTTCTTGAGAACCTATCAATCTCTGCCTTCAAAATATTCGAGAACCGTGCATCCACCATCTTTTCAGGAAGAGATTTCCAAAGTCTTTCCGCTGAAGAAAAGAATTCTCCTCATCTCTGTTTTAAGTGGGTGCTCACTGATTTTTAGAGAGTGGTCTTAGTTCTAGATTCTCCCACAAGAGGAAACATCCCCTCCACATGTGCCTGTCCAGGCTCCTTAGGATCGTATATGTTTCAATCAAATGTCAGGGGAATTACCCCCCATCCTCCCCAGAGCTTGGTTTCTTGCTGGACACTGAGTTCCTGTCACTAAAGAGCCCTCCCTACAATGCCATTCAGGTTAAGAGAATGCCTGAGCCACCAGTAGATTCTGGTGGGTTTTGATGGGTAAGTGGACCTGGTATCAGTTGGCTCTATTGCCTTGCTGTTGATTTGATTGATAGAGCACTTCTCTGGTGATTCTCATGTTCAGATTCTCCCACACTGGCCTGATCATGGGAACTGGCTTCAGCCGTTTCATTCAACTCCAAAGCTGTAAATATCAGTGTATGATCCGCATTACAAGGTCATGACTGGGCTTCCAGCAGATTGAGAAATATGTTGGTTTAAAACAAAAGGAAAAATATTATGGGTGCTGGAAATCTGAAATAACATCCGAAAATACTAGATGTGCTCAGTATGTGAGCAAGCATTTCTGGTGAAAGAAACAGTGTTAAAGAGCACAGTAAATTATCATGTTAGGAAAGAACCTTGGGGACCAGGTCAAAGGCCAGTTTTACACTCCACTCACTGTTGTTCCCCAATGAACAGTAAAATAATGCTGGATGTAAAGCTACACTGGAACCCATCAGCTTCTCAATGACTAGGTCGTATCAATTGATGTTTCAGACCATTCAGGTAATAGAGTCTCGTTAATGTTTGTTGGATTGATTTGGTTTTAATAGGCTTTAACATGGCAGTCCATAGGAGGTAGGTATCTCTGCAGTAAGGTGATTGCTAAGAGGAGCAAAAAGATCCAGAAAGTGCAGAACAGACCCTATCCTATTGCCAAGTGTTAAGCTCTCATACCAGTCTTCCCATCCTACTCACAAATGTATCTCAAGTTTTCCACATGGCCCACAAATATCCACGTTTGCAGGAACATTCTCGTTGTATGGCTGCAGTACGACCAGATCCTTAATCCAAAAATTAGGTGTTTATAAGTGTTTGCTACCATGGCTCCGTCCCTTAGTGACTATGGGCACATTTGTCTCGTTTTTAGTCAAAGTGGGTGTGTAACAAAGACACCACCAGCAGTGCTGAGATAACTCACCTGTTTTCACACTGATCGGCTCAGTAAGAGCTGATGGAGGAACCTAGACAGGTTTCTCGGCCTAATGTAGGCCTTGACACTGACAGCCTGCATTGCCACTAGCTGCTGGCATCTCCTCTGGGTCCTGAGGACTCCTGGTCAAAGCTTACTCCTTGGGGGATCCAGTGGTAAGATATTTTTATCTTCTTGTTGTGAAGTAGGGGTGCTGAGGAGCAAGGTGGTGGTCAAAATGTTGAAGGCAAGGACATGGGGTGGTTTTCAGAAGCCATAGCCTTGCTCCTGATGTGTGCCTCTGATTGTCCCCAAATTTGGGCAGTTAGAAGTATCACCATTTTAAGAAGTTTATCTACCTGAGGAAACTCATTTTTATCAATTCATGGGTCATGGGCATTTTTGGCTGGGCCAGCATTTATTACCATCCCTAGTTGCCCTTGAGAAGGAGGTGCTAAGCTGCCTTCTTGAACTGTTGCAGTCCATTTGGTGTGGGTAGACTTACAATATCATAAGGGATGGAGTTTCAGGATTTTGACTCTGTTTAAAAACCTTTATCCTTCCAAGATAACCGAAGGAAACATCTGAATAAGTTTCCACCATGATTTGTCTCAGGCCTATAGTCCTTCATTAACAATCACTTTCTCCTGCAGCAATATGTATCTGATTAGCTCAGATAATATCAATCCACATGACTCCAGTCCGGTCCTCACCTAGACTAATGCTGTTCAGCAATCCTTAGGGTAAATATTCATTTAGAAAACTCTTAGCCAAAACAATAGGATGTCTGGTGTTGTAACAGTGACTTACTTGCTTCAGTAAATAAAGCACAACAGAAAATTTATAACATCCAAGCAAAGATCATAATGTAATATTGAAGCTCAATCCAAAGTTCTACAGTGGAGACTTTGGGTCAATAAAGCACATAGATTCAATCTCCATGGAAACCGAAAGTTATGGCGGACAACCTCCATTGAAACACACTGCACATTTTCTGTTCTAGCCACCAGTTAGGCCTTAACCACTTCAAAATCCAGTTGAACTGATCATTCGTCTCATTTTTTTTGGCTTTTGGAATTTGCTGTGTGTAAATTGGTTGCTCTGTTTGCCTACATTAGAGAGTGACAACAAATAACTAGCTATGAAGTGGTTGAGATGCCCTCAGAACATGTTAAGATGTTATTCAAATATATGTTCTTTCACAACCCTCTTCATTTTTCATAAAAAGAACCTTTAAAAGCAAGGCTGGAAATCTCTGCACTGCAAAATAAGTCACGGTTATGAAGAACATTTCCTCCATTAACTGACTTATGTGCTATCATTTTTGTTGGAAGGGGTGAAGGTACATTGTTAATCGTGACCTGATCACTGCAGTTGTAAAGCCAGTAACTGGCTGTCATAGAAAGCAAACATTTTTATTTTGCAAAATCTGAAACAATTCTAAAACTCTTCACTTAGTGTTCCACCCACACCCACACAGACAGCACATTGGTAACCTTGGCAATTTTGTCTCTGCAACATAAGTACTTAAGAGGTTATTTCCTTTCTTAATTATGCAGTTTGTACTCCTTCTTTACATCTGACTCCTGTCTCAACACAATTAGATAGTTTTAGGTGGCTCCAACAGCCAGATCTGTCCAGGTGCAGAATGTTTTGAAATAACTTGGAACAGCTACAGAGGAGAGGCCTCTTTTGAAACAGCACATTTGCTGGAACATGTTGATTAATGGCTATTAATCCTAGCAACTCCTATCAACAAGAACCCTGGCTGTTGACACAGCTTCTATGACTTTAACAAAAAGACCAATGATGTCAATGACTCCATGATGGGTAGCTGAGGTTCAGTGGTAGCACTCTCACCTTGGGAATCCAAACATTGTGGGTTTATTCCCACTGCATAGACTTGAGCCCATAATCTGGACAATATTGTACTGAGGGAATCTGTCTTTTGGATGTGCAAGATCACATCTGCTCTCTCGGTTGGGTTCATGGAGTGTGGAGTGGTGGTATAGTGGTAATGTCACTTGACTAGTAATTGAGAAACCCAACCTCATGCTCTGTGGACAGTCTTGAATCCCCATTGGCAAATAGTGAAATTTGAATTCATTAAAATCTGGATTTAACAGAAGGAGGCAGCATGGACCTTGCAGCTGCTCTTGGGATTGCAGGCTTAGTTAAAGATTTATTTTTACAGTAATTACAGTCATAATATTTTACCAATATAAGATATTTATTCATTCTGTTTCATTAATATTCAACAAAACCAAACAAAAAAAATCACGATTTTTTTTTTCCAAACTGACTTTTTTTTAAAACACGCTTTTCAGGGTCCACCGTGAATGGCTGAGGGTTGTTTTTCTAAATTCAGAAGTTAAAAAGACTATATGTGTTTTAGGGGTTTTTTTTAACATTGCAAGAAATTTTGTTTCGGAGAAACAAACAGCTTTTCTTTAAAATAAGGAGTTCGTTTTTGTTTCAGAGAGTCCTACACATGGTCAGCTCTCGAGAAGACATTATTTTCTCTTTGAGGAATTTATTGAAGAGGAGTCTTTTTTTCTATTCATTTAATCACTAAATGGTTAATTTTATTTAAGTTTTATATGTTTGATACATATATTTTAATTTTTTTCCATTTTAACATTATTTTCTGGAGGTAATGAAATATACTTCATTTTTCATATAAGATGTTATTAAAAGTTCCTCTTTTAGGCTTAATGTTAATTCAGGCCATATATAAGGTACAGAGTGAGATGGCTAGAAAAGTTTATTTAGAAAAGTTATTACCCAGCAGGAACAGTCAGATGGGTGACTGTCAGGAAAGGTAAGAATGTAGTTCAAAAGTCTCCAGTGGCTCTTCCTCTATCAAATAGATATTCAGTTTTTGGAACTGTAGAAGGGGATAGTCTCTCTGAGGAAAATGGAAGGGATAGTCAGTGATTGGACACTTGGAATGATTCTTACGTTAGGCAGCATTTGACAAGACTTAATAGAATTATTGTCAGATGGGTCTCTTCTGTCAGGGGCATAGACAAGCAATTCTGTAGCAGTGGGTGTAAATTTAGGATGGTTTGTTGCTTTCCCAGTGCTAGGATTAAGAACGTCTCCAAACATTTCAAGCATATTGTTAAAGGTGAGATTGAGAAGCCAGAAATTAAAATACACATTGGTAAGAATTACATTTTTAGGGAAAAGATTAAAGCAATACAGAGTGAATTTAAGAGGTTAGGTAGAAGATTAAAAAATAAAACTTTAAAAGTAGTAATTTCTGATTTAATCCCAATGCCAAACTCAAACGAGGGAAGGAACAAAAGGTTAAAGGAGATAAATCAATGGTGTTTTGTTCAGGGATTCAGGTTTTTGGACAATTCGAATGTCTTTTGGGCTGTTCAAAAAAAGATGGGTCTAACCTAAACTCTAAAGGGACCATTATATTAGCAGGGAGATTTGCTCATTCCTTTAAGAGAGACTTTATACTGATAGAGAGAGGGAGTGGAGGAATTCTAAGTCGCGATGTAAACAGAAGGATTGAGGGGGAAGGTTCTGAATGTGAGGACAGCACATCAATTAGAAAAGGAAGAGAGAGTCAAAGTATGTAGTAACTCTGAACAACTAAATTGCATTTTTCTCAGTGCAAGGGGTCTTACAAGTAAGGCTGATGAATTCAGGGCATGTTTAAGAACAAGGGTTTGGGATATATTATAGAAACTTGGCTGAGAAATTGTCAAGACTGGCAGCCCAAAGTTCCAGGTTTCACATGCTATAGGAAGGATAGAAAAGGAGGCAAGTAAGGAGCAAGTGCTGGCGTTTTTGATTAAGGAATACATTACTGCTGTAACAGGGGAAGATATTTCTGAAATTTTGTCCAGCGAAAATACATGCATAGAAATTACAAATAAGGAAAGAAAGATCATTTTGATGAGATTGTACTATAGGCCCCCCAATAGTAAGAGGGAAATTGAGAAACAAATATGTAGGGAGATCTCAGATATATGTAAGTATAATAAAGTTGTAACAATGGGGATTTTAATTTTCCAAACATTCACTGGGGCTGCCATAGTGTTAAAGGTTTGGATGATGAAGAATTTTTCAAATGTGTTCAAGAAAATTTTCTTTATTAATATGTGGATGCTCCTACTACAGAAGGAGTAAAACTTGATCTTCTTTTGGGCAATAAGGCAGGGCAGGTGACTGAAGTAAAAGAGGGGGAACAGTTTGGGTCTAGTGATCATAATTCCATTAATTTCAATTAATTCCTTACATAAACGTTAAGAACTTTGAAAAGTTGACTGGAGTAGACTGTTCGCAGGTAACGGGACGTCTGACAAGTGGGAGTCATTCAAAAGTGTGATGACGAGAGTTCAGAAGAATTGTGAGTGAAGGGTAAGGCTGGTAAGATTAAGGAACAACAGATGAATAAAGATATTGAGGTTCTAGTCAAGAATAAAAGAGATAGATAAGGACAACTTGGTTCAATTGAATCTCTTAATCAATATAAAGAGTGTAGGGACATTCTTAAAAAAGAAATCAGGAAGGCAAAAAGGGGATATGAGATAGCATTGACAGATAAGGTTAAGGATAATCCAAAGGGATTCTACAAGTACATTAAGAGCAAGAGGGTAACTAGAGAGAGGGTTGGGTCTCTTAAAGATCAAGGAGGTCATCTTTGTATTGAACCCCAGGAGATGAGATACTTACTAAATGAATATTTTGCATCAGTTTGTACTGTGGAGAAAGAAATGCAGTCTGGAGAATGCAGAGAAAATACACTTTGATGTTTTAAAAACAGTTCACATTACAGAAGAGGAGGTTCATGATGTGTTAGAGTATATAAAATTGGATAAATCTCCAGGACCTGATCTAATGTATCCCAGAACACTGTGGGAAGGGACGAAATTGTGAGACACCTTGCAGAAGTATTTGCATAATCTATAACTACGGGTGAGGTGCCTGATGACTGGGGGGTGGTGAATGTTGTATCTTTGTTTGAGAAATGTTGTAAGGAGAAACCGGGGAACTATGGATGTGTGAGTCTGATTTCAGCTGTCAGTAAATTGTTGGAGGTGATTATAAAAGATTGGATTTATGGACATTTAGAGAGGCAAAGTATGATTAGAGATAGTCAGCATGGTTCTGTGCGAGGAAAATTGTGTCTCTCAAACTTGATTGAGCTTTTTGAGGAAGTTACCAAAAGGATTGATGATGGCAGTGCAGTAGTCATTGTTTATTTGGATTTTAGTAAAACTTTTTGACCAGCTTCTGCATGGTAGACTAATTAGTAAAGTTTGGTCACATGGGATTCAGGGTGAGCTTGCCAAGTGGATACACAATTGACTTAATGGCACGAGACAGAGAGTGCTGGTGGAGGGTTGCTTTTTGGACTGGAGGCCTATGACCAGCGGTATGCCGCAGGGATCGGTTCTGGGTCCTCTTTTGTTTTTATAAATGATTTGGATGAGAATATAGAAGGTATGGTTAGTAAGTTTGCAGACGACACCAAAATTGGCGGCATAACAGAACGTGAAGAAGGTCTTCTAAGATTATAAAGGGATCTTGATCAAATGGGTCAATGGGCTGAAAAATGGCAGATTGAGTTCAATCTAGATAAATGTGGGGTATTACATTTTGGTACAATAAACAAGGGTAGGGCTTATACTATTAGTGGTAGGGCCTTGGGTACTGTTGTAGAACAGAGGGACCTAGGGGTGCAGGTAAATAATTCTTTGAAGTTTGCATTACATATAGACAGGGTGGTTAAAAAGGCATTTGGCATGCTTGCCTTCATTGCTCCGTCCTTTGAGTAAAGGAGTTCAGAAGTCATGTTGAGGTTGTACAGGACATTGGTGAGGCCTCTTCTGGAATACTGTGTCTAGTTCCGTTAGCCCAGTTACAGGAAGGATATTATCAAGCTGGAGAGAGTTCAGAAGAGATTTACCAGGGCATTGCCAGATATTTGGAAGATTTGAATTATAAGGAAAGACTGGATATGCTGGGACTTTTTTCACTGAAGAGTAGGAAGTTGAGAGATGACTTGATAGAAGTTTATGAAATGATGAGATGTTTAGATAGAGTTAATGGTAATTGTCTTTTCCCTAGGATGGGGGATTTCAAGACTAGGGGACACATTTTTAAGGTGAGAGGACAGAGATTTAAAAAAGACATGAGGGGCAAATTGCTTATACAAAGGGTGGTTCGCATTTGGAATGAACTTCCTGAGGAAGTGGTGGATACGGCCACAGTTACAACGTTTAAAAGACATTTGGATCGATACATGAAAAGGAAATGGTTCGGAGGGATATGGACCAGTAGCAGGCAGGTGGGACTAGTTTAGTTTAGGATTATGTTTGGCATGGACTGGTTGGACCAGAGGGTCTGTTTCCGTGCTGCATGACCCTATGACTCTGTGACTCCATGAATGTATGCCTCCAGACCACAGCAATGTGGTTGATTTTTAATTACCTTCTGAAATGGTCTAGACAGCCACTTGGTTTCAGGGCAATTAGGGATGGACAGGAAATGCTGGCTTGGTTAGCAATCCCCAAATCCCACGATCAAATAACACTAAAGACCTCAATGGGACGAATAGGCATTTGTCATTTCCTGTGTTATTACAAAATCAGAATACTAATATGGTAAGAATTTTCTGAACATTTTTGCTTATGTAAGTTTTTCATTATGTCACTCCAGTCACTATTAGATAGTTATGACCATGGAAAGAGTGTTCGGGTCACAGACTGTAGCCGAAGAATCTACCTCAGTGACGTGAGCCCGAAACTGATTCATGGAGGTGGTGGAGTCGAGTTCGGGCTGGTACAGTACCCGGTGACATCTGCAATGGCAAGGTCTAGTGAGGACTCATTGTGGCGAGGGCACCAGTGGAGGCGAGATGGCGCTGAAGAGTGGGTGACTTTTGTTCCAGTGGTGCAGCGAAGGGGACTTGTGCCTGGCCACCGGGCCCATGGTGGAGCACTCAACAACAAGGACTGTAAATTTGAACATTTTTTCTCTTCTTTCTTTTTCTGCCTTTATAGTCTGTTTTGGTTTGTATTTCTGTGTTTTAAGATGACGCCGGAGAGTGGCAACATTATACAACACTTCTCACTGCATTTTGTAACAGAATTGACAACAAATTAATCAAATCTAATCAAATCAAATCACTATTTTACATTGTTCTCCCATGGAAGATTCCAAAGATGCAAACAGCTCATTTCAGTCTTGTCTCTAAGTGAGATTCTGGGTTCTAGACCCACTCCTCAAGCTTGACCATATTCATGTAGATACTCTGGTATTGCACTGAGAAAATGCGGCTTTGTTAAGGCCAATTCTTTCTGATGACATATTAAAACCAAGCCCCATATACCTCTCAGGGAGTGGCAGAAGATAATAATTTGAAGAAAAGCATCAGAGTTCTCTTTGGTGTAATGACTGATGCTTATTCACAAACAGCATCACCAAAACAAATTCCCCAGCTACTCTCACAATACTAGTTGTGGAAGCTTGCTGTGCAAAAATAGCCTGAAATGTTTGCAATATTTCAAAACTAATTCTATGCTGTGAATGACTTTAGGACCATATGTGGTTATGAAAAGCCTCCATATAAATGCATGGCTTCCTAATTTTGTTTTTCCTCTCTCAGTCACAGTCTGCATGGACTGCATCTGCCAGTGATATTGGCTAAGCAGCAAATGGGAAATTGGTGCTGGCCCAATAGTACACTCCCCTACACTGGCAACTCAAGTTGTATCCTTCAGGCTGTGAATATTTGCTGCTGTCACATTAATGTGGTGACCTCTCTGCCCACAGTGTGTGAGTTTTTGCATTCCATGTCAGAGAGCTCACAGATATACTAGTTTATGCAAAAATCACAATGCCCACCAGAGACTAGCAACTTTCTGATTTATTTCAATTCTATCTCCCTCCTCTTGGGGGATTTGAGGGTGGGGATGAGAGAATGACTTGAATTCATTCATCACCTCTGCATGATATCCTGATTGGTCCTACAGGAAAGCCTAAATATGAAGACAGACATCAAACAGCAGGACACTACTGCAAGGGTTAAAGCCTTCATTTTACTATTAATACATTTAGTTTATAGATACTGTAACTACGGTTTGCTGGGAAAAAAAATTACAAGACCAATGCATTTATATTCTATCAATAAATAGCAATTAATATCACTGCCAGAAACTAGTGACAGGGAACAGTTACTCATTTCCTTCTAAAAATAAATCCAAATCTGTTTTATACGACAGCTTTATCTCTTGTTGCGCAGCCTATGTGCCTTTGCTCACTCATCCTTGTCTTTTAAAGGGATTCTTGCTGGTGTTTTTTGGATTGATCTCAAATAGTATTTGCAAATTTGCCAAAAACAAAATGGATACTGGCAACTGCTATTCCTGTGTTTCGAAATGTCTTCAGATTCAGATTACTCAGAGCGTGATGTCAAAATGTGACTCTCTAAATATTCTTTTCTTCTGTGCCAAATTTCAATGTAACTTATTTTCCACCAATTTTGTTCAGATTACTGTTACATTATGGAGTTCTTTCTGCGAAAAAAAATATATTTTAGTTTGGCATTTTTCATAGTAAACGTGGTCCCAAATATAACTTCATAACACATTATGTAGTAAGCTGTTGATTCACGCTTCTGGTTTATATCCATAATTAGCAGGGAATTCTCACAGTTTTGCCCTTATGCTGCAGTTTTTTCGTTTCCATTCACAAGTGGAATGTAAATCTTTTTCTTTTGCTTCCTCACTGTGCTGGCCAGTCACCTGTCATTTCACAATGTATACAAATAATTAAAAAAGCCTGAGAGTGTCATCCACTCTTTCAAAAGTAAACACAGCCCTATCATCACCTTTAGCCACCTGCCTGCCTGCATAACACGCTCAGTGCCAGAGTGATAGCTTCACTCCTCTCACCTACAGCAAGCTCCGTTACCATGTTGCATTCTATTGTACACTGAAGCCCTGGGCCAGTATAGGTCTTTACTTCTGATGAATGTTGACCGAAAATTAGAAGCTAAGTTCGAGTCACTGCGATAACAATGTGCATGGACTTCAATTACTTGAGGTGTTATTATTTAAAATTGGTTGCAGGCCACATTTTGTCACATTGGATGATGCGGTGAATAGCATTCACCTTTCCCATATAAACTGAACATAAAGAACATGGTGTCAAAGGAGTCTGTCTTAGAACAAAATTATTGCCATAGTCATATAGTTTTTAACAACACGGAGAGAGGCCCTTCGGCCCATTGAGCCTGTACTGGTCATAAAACATCCATCTATTCTAATCCCATTTTTCAGCACTTGACTAGTGGCCTTGTATGCTACTGCATTTCAAGTACTTATCTAAATAGTTCTTAACTGTCTTTAAGGGTTTGCGTCTCGACTACCCTTTCAGCCAGTGAGTTCCGGATACCCACAGCCCTCAGCCTTTCTAAGCTTTGTTCATATTGAATTACTCTGCTGCATTGTAACCTACTTGCTCTTGTACTTAATACCTTGAATAATAAAGGCACGTATCCCATGTGCCTTTCTAACCACGTCACCTATCCTGTCCTGCTGCCTTCAAAGGTTGATGGACACACACGCCAGGGGCCATCTGATCCTCTGTACTTGCTACAGTACTGACTTCTCGTCGTTTCTGTTGCAGTACTTCCGAAGTGTACTTTTCTTTGGCTGGAATAACTTTATCCACTTTTGCATTGAGCATCTCGAATAATATTTTTCCTCCTAGTTCTGCCTTCCTGCACTCCCATGGTTTTGTATTGCTCAAACAGGTAGCGGAGGGAGGAGAGACACTGGGCGCGTTCTGGGTTCAGTGCGGCGGTTGGCATTGTCTTGGTTGTGGCCTCTACTCTGGTCCTGGGGGAAGAGGATGACAACCTGTCATGCACCACCCCATCCAGCAGGATGTCTGTGAAGCAGGCATCAATTTCCCCTTGTCTGCCATTTCCATGGCAAACCTCAGGAACCGCGTAGGGCAGCTCCTACTGACTGTGTTTGTCTGGGTGCACAATGGGCTTTTAAACATCATCTCGGTGTTGGGGATGCTGGTGAATTTTGAGAGTCTACTGAGAGGTGAGCTGTTTCAGGAGCACTGCATGGTAAGATGGGGCTACAACTGGATGGGAGGAACACCATAGGGGTGAGACAGATGGGGATTCAGCAAGTTTGATAAGATATCCATTAGGCATCATAGTAAAAAAACCCTCCAAAAAACTTGACTCAACTCACATTTAGCCAAAAGACCTAAGATTTAGTTAAGACAGTTAAAATCTCATTCCGGCTAGTTGAGAATTTGAATTCAGTCAAACCTGCTATCTGTTCAATTTACCATGAAACTGTCAGAAAAACCCAACTGGTTCATAATGCTTTTAAGGAAGGAAAGTCCTTGTTCTTATCTACCACATACATGATTCCAGTTCCACACTATCATGGTCAATTTTTAACTGCCCTCTGAAGTAGCCTATCCAGTGCCATAAAACAGCTATATGTGGCTCAGAAAAGTCGCTCCCTACCACCTTCTCAGAGGAACCAAGAACTGGAAATAAAATGCCAATATCACCCATGTCTCAAAAATAAACTTTTGAAAAATTGCTCACACCAGCCCTTTTCACTGTGAGCATGACTAGCACATCCCTGATGTGGAGGTTACAGTGAAACGCATTCATAGACAAATGCTGCAACTTTGCAGACCAGGAATGTGTTACAAGGCAGCGTTATAATGAGTAACTGTGATAGCATCATAGATTGAAGCTCAATAAAGCAGTTTCATCTGATGGAGCAGAGAAGAAGATCTGCTTGTTCTGTCTACGCTGACTCATTGACACGTTAGCCTTTAAGCCCATTCCCTGCCCTTTCTTCGTATCTGATACTTTATTTCTCAAATAAACATTAATTTCTAATGAATTCCAGTATCACTGTTTCTTCTGAAAGGGGACTCTTTTCCTGAAAATCTCTCTGAGGAGAAAAACAATTCTAAACCCTCTCTCTTCTTTCTTTTCATGATGGTCTTAAAATTTATGCCCCCTATTTACCCACTAGTGGAAATAACTTATCCATGTTGTGTTTTAAACATTTCTATTAGACCCCAACCTTCTCTGTTTCATTGAAATGGGTTTAGTTTCTTTTCTCCAGACTGGTGCATGTTGACTTTGGTACAACATTTGAGAATTTCCTGCACGACTTTCATGTCTTTTAGAACTTCTGAATGTTGCCCAAAACTGGACAGAATATGTTAGTTAAATGTAACCGAAGATTGTAAAACTTTAGCATTATTCATTTGCTACTTTTTGTACTTTGCCTCTAAAAATCTTGAATCTATTAAGTTTTGGTAGAAATTTATTAATTTATCCCTTCAAAGGTATAAGTCTATCTTCAGAGAAATGTCCATATATTTGAAACAAGGATTACTGAAGAAGGGTTAATAGACTGGAAAGATTAACTCTGTTTTCAGATGCTGCCAAACCTGCTGAGTTTCTTGAGTAATTTGTTTTTTGTTTATTTCAGATCTCTAGTAACTGCAGTTCTTTGGGTTTTTTTTTCTTTGTCTGAAGTTTTTATTATTTTCCTTGGGCTGAATTTTTATTCCCACCAATGTCAGAAAAGAGGTGGGAAACTGTGGAATTCATTGACTTAAGTTGCAATTTGCTGGGTCAGCCCCTCCCCGCCCTTCCATTTTGCTGAAGGTGGGATGAAGGTTTTGCGGGGATGGGTAGGAGCAGCAGGGCTTGTCAATAACCTAGTCAGTCTAAGTGTCATAGGCTGACTGGAATTTTCTGCTCAGAGTACAGACCCCACCAATGGTGAGCAAGTATTCGTTCCACAGTCTGGAAGCAGCCCCCTTCCCCCAACCTGGTCAATAGGCTGGTGCTCTTAAAGGCCCATTCTGCTTGCCTTTTGTCAGCACTAGCTGCTACCCATCGCCTCGCCAAATCCCCCTCCTCCACCACCAAAACCATCACTCAACCAATGCCTGTCAAACTGCTGCATTTTTGTTTTGAAATGTAAAGTTAAAAAGTGAGAAAGATGGTACATCAAAGAGGCAGCCTCTCTCTCTCTCTCTCTCTCCCCAGCACTGACTGGCCTTGTGTGCTACCACTGCCTTCAAGCTGGAGAACCTTTGATTATATCATAGAATATCGTAGAATCCCTACAGAGTGGAAACAGGCCATTCAGCCCAACAAGTCTACGCTGCCCCTCTGAACAGCATCCCACCCAGACCCACTCCCCTAAATTCCTGTGTCTAACCCAGCTAACCTAAACATCCCTGGGTACTATGGACAATTTAGCACGGCTAATCCACCTAACCTGCACATCTTTAGACTGTGGGAGGAAACTGGAGCACCTGGAGGAAACCCACGCAGACACGGGGAGAATGTGCAAACTCCACATAGACAGTCGCCCAAGGCTGGAATCGAACCCTGGTCCCTGGCACTGTGAGGTAGCAGTGCTAACCACTGAGCCACCTCTGATTGAGGGGCAAAAATCACAACATGAGTGGCTGGTCCTCATACAGACGGGGCTTCTCATCCCCAGGTGAGACTGATGGTAGGTTCCTGAAGCCTGCAGAGAAATTCTTCCATATGGCACATTTAAAACAGTGCTACTTGTTCATCTTGCCAGGCTTCTCCCTCCTCCTCCTTATTGAAAGTACTAACCTATGAGGCTAGGGTTAAGTTTGTGGTGTTTTTCCTCATTCATGTATCCACTACACATGGGTGAGTCTTGACAAGGATGCTTGAGTGCTCAACTGCCCACAGCAGCCTGTTCTCATTCTTACCCCAATAGTGGATAGTGAAGATCTTTCGAGCAAGTCTCTCCTCCCTGATACAGAGCCACACAAGCACATTCTAGACCCTTTTACTAATAAAATCAACTAACTCGGCACAGTTCAGTGATCAATTCCAAGACTACCCTGGTTTGTATGGCGCAGCGAGTTACTCACTGGATAAACTGTCTGAGCCATCAGAGGAACAATGCAAATATATCTGGTGAAGAAATCCTGAGGCAATGATCTGAATAATAAGTCCCCAGAGTTGGTAACAAAGCACACATGTATGTACCAGGTGATTCAAATTAAAATGTTATCAGTTTGGGGCTATTTGATACAGGAAAATCAGACGCCTTGTGCATGTTGTAATCACATTCCTGATATAATTTAATCAATTTGTGTTTTTTTAAATCAAGTCTCAATTGAATCCTGATGGAGTATTGTTGTTCTGTGTGAGTCTGAATAGAAGTACACTTTTGCATTGTGACCTATAGCCATATTGTTCATTTTGATGAAGCATTCAAACACCAGGCAACACAAGTTAAAAAGTAGAGAATTTTAATTTATCCTGGTTACTCTAGCTTAAACCTGCCATACATATGTCTGCATGTTCCTGTTTTCTGGGAGAATTTAAGGAATGACTTGAAAGGAACGTAAAAGCAGCAGATTATCTCTCCTTTGCAAATTCTAATCTCCCTGAGAGAGATCAGCTGGGTTCATGCTCTACCAATCCTTTGGAATTTTGAGGCTAATTAATCTTATACATGTAGAAATAGTGAAAATATGCCGGATATAAAGTAACAAGCAGGGGAGAGAAAGAGAGAGAGAGAATTGGTCTTGTAATTTAGTTATCAAATTTGTTCCAGGCCAGCAGTTTGAGCTTTGCACTGAAGAAATCTGTGCAGTGTAATTTGGGTGCGAGATTACTTGAAACAAATTTAAGCAGAAGACATGTAAGACACCACCTTCAGACCATAGTTGCAATCCTTTTGGGTTTTGCTGTTATGACACCTCCAAAGCAAAGAAAAGCTTAAAAATGTTCCCTTGCTTGTGAACATTTTTGATTTTAGCAGAGAACTGCTGACTGTACTGTCAAGCTTTTTTGATACACTAAAATACATATCCTTTCCTTAGGTTTGTTTAGACATTATGGATCTGAAACAAAAGAGTGTAGGGATAAGTGGAAACATATTATCAGACAATGAATCTGATCGGCTTCATCCTCAGGATTTAATAGAGGGGGCTAATAGGGTAGCAAATTAACTTTCCAAATTTCACTAGATTCTGGTGAGGTCTATCAGAGTGGAAAGTAGCAAATATAACTCTTCTATTCAAGAGGGAAGCAGAAAACAGGAAACTATAGGCTAATTAACTTTATGTCTGTAATGGGGAAATGTGTTAGAATTTATTATTAAGAATACTATATGGGACACTCAGAGAATCTCAAGGTAATCAGGAAGGGTCAGCATTGTTTTGTGAAACGCAAATCATGTTTAGCCGATCTATTGGAGACAAGACATTGCTACTGGGAATGTGTAAATTAAGATAGTACTGACTGGTGGCAGAGACTTAGAAAAAAAGGATGAGGAGCCTTGGTACAGTACTAGCAATAAAATACTGCAGGCTGACAAACTCAGAACTCACATTAGCTGCAAAACTAAATGCTCAAAACCAATGCAATTAATTTGAACTACAAGCAAGGTTTAAAAAAAGCTGGAATCAGACTGGCCATGGGATGGCTGGTAAATGAATTAGAAATATACACAAGGATGCACTGGGGAATACACTTTTGGTACTAGGCATTAGGAATATTACTGGAGCAAAGTAACATGGATGTAGTTAGCATCTGTCATATCGGAGAACTGATCTGCACGTGGTAAAAGTTGATAAATTGAAAGAGGATGAGTCCCAGGATTGGTGGTTACCACTTTGATGAAAAATTATACTTAAAGATGCAGTAAGTTTGTGATTTTTTTTTCCACTGGTTGTTGAATTACATTGAGAATAGTGCAAGAGGCTATAGCTGCAAATTAATAAAATGCATTAGGATGTTCTTTATACTAATAGGGAAATAAAGTTCCTGACAAAATTGTGGAGGCAAACATTTTTGCCATTTGTACTTTATATCTTTGTTGAAAATCGTTAAGTTTTCCTCAGTTAAATATTACAAACATTGTTCTGATGAGAGATAACATAAACAGTATGAATAATTGCATTCTTTACCAGCTCGAGACTGGCACATTCCCTCAGATTGTTCATCAGAAAATCGCATCCTGAATCTCTCAGAAATAGTCAATATAAACAGAAATATAAACAATTACCAAATTGTTTCAGAGGGACATTTCTGGTTTCCAAATCATCTGCAAGCAATTAGAACAAGAAAAGTGTGATTTTTTTTATCTAGACGGAGTTCAGGATGGAAGAGAATGTAGAGATATAGGTGTATGCGTTGGTGTTGGACACATGGCGGAAAATAACAAGCCTTCCAATGTACAGTCCACTCGCTCACTCGTATACATAGGGGTTATTATCAATGTTGAAATTGTCAATATGAGTGAACACAAGTAGATATCATTAGGGTTTATGCCTGTAATTAAATAGAGCGCCATAGTAAGTGATGATTAAGTGCAATGCTTGTGGTAAAGCACATTGTAAAAATGGGTGAATACAATCTGTCCTGCTGCAGATTCTGCTCAGCTACAGATTGTGTCCAGTTATAGGTTCTAACTGCTGGCTTTGTCCAGTTGCCAATTCCATCCAATTCACTGTTCAAACTGTGTCCAGTTGCAACCTCTGCCTACTATCAAGTGACTGCACGCAGTTTCGGAAATAAATTCAGGTAAAATACATTCCCGTTGCAAGTATCCATCCAGCAGAGTCCCCAGTGACCAATCAGAGAGCGCGGGTATGTTTGCTATAAAGTGTGCTGGGGGGGAGGAGAGGGAAACTGTAGACAGAGAGAGAAGGAGAAGCAACAGCAACCGGGACAGAGCAGTGAAGCACAGAACGGAACAGAGCAAAGATTAGTAACACAGGACGAAGCAAAGTAGTTGCAGAGCTCGCAGAAAAGTTCTACAGCACAACAGAGGGAGAAGAGAGCAGGAGCAGTAGGCGAGAATCCAGGACCGGGAGCAGGCTGCAGCCTCCTGCCTTGTGCTGTTTGACATGCGCCTGATCCAGAACATGTCGACCATCCAGGAGTATGGCCCGGCGGAATATACCGCCAACAACCGGGTGGTCAAGATCGCGGTGATCGGTGGCAGCGCCGTCGGGAAAACCGGTAAGAAACACGGGGCGGCGTGTGTGCAGTCTCCAGGTGCCGCTCTCTGCCCCCTGCAGTGCGGTGCCAGGCACTGGGGCAGTGCCAGGTACTGGATCACTGCTGCTGGCGCCTGGCTCTTTTTGAAGTGAGAGTGGATAGAAGCTTTGCTGCTGTGTGCAGGCAAGTGCCTGAGCAATGGTGGGGTGGGGGTGGGGGGAAGAGTTCTATCAGTTTGGGGGGTGGGGAGGGGGGGGAAGAAGTGCAGAGAAACTGTGCCAGCTGCAGCGTTGTGTTTGCCCCCTCACTGTGAAATGCCCCTGCTGTGGGGAGGGGGTCCTGAACTTACAAACAGCTTCATCTTCTCGTTTGATTTTTCCCCTCAGCTTTGGTGGTGCGATTTCTAACCAGGAGATTCATTGGAGACTATGAAAGAAATGCAGGTAAAGGGCCCCGTAGTTTTCCATGCTTTTGAAAACATCTGAAGCCTCATTTCTGAAGTACATTATACTTCTTTTACTGTCCTAGCAATGTAATGTAATTTGATTTTCTCTTCTGAAATGACTGATTTTAATATTTCAGGTGCTTTATACTCCAGACAAGTCCAAGTAGATAGAGAGCAGATTGCACTACAAGTTCAAGACACACCAGGTGTTCAGGTGAGATTTTTTTGCTCCCCCTTCATCTTCTCAATTATACTTCACATAACAACAGAAGCCTGGTGGGAAGGCGAGTCTTTGCTGACACAAGGGTTCTCCTTGTTTGATTTATTCCACCAGTATAATACTTGGGTCAATTTACCGGAATCCAAATGTTTTGAAGGAGTGATGTTGGTTGTGTAGTGCTGAAACTGATCATTTCCCCCCTGCCCCTGCTGCAAGAGTATAATTTTATTCAAATTAGTTTCTTGCACTTCATTACTCTTTTAAACAAATCTCATCACAAGAAACAAAGGACATGAAAAATGTATATTTGTATGGGTTTTAGATGAGATGTCTCTCCTACTTGTCTGCTAAATGTATGCTGCAAAATCCTCTCGTAACTCACTAATTTATCCAGGGGCAGCTGAGCCAAGCCAAGCAGAACAAGATTTTACTGAATGTGATCCCTTGTGTGCTGAATCAGCTGATTTCAGCCAAGCTAGGAGTTGGGAACTGGGACTATCTCTCTCCTAGGTTAGAGGAATAGTAGAGTTATAATTTCCTGTTGAAAGTACTTTTTTTTTGGTTTGCTTATGAACTCAGACTATATAAACAATCCTAACACATTGTTCATGAATAATCCTTGAATCTAATCACTTAGGGAAGGTACCAAAGGATGCCTGTGATATGTGGGGATTGCAGGTCCGTTTGAACACTGCTTTCTTGTTATCTAGAGACTAAACCAATAGCCTTTCTTCAGAAGATCTTTGACCTGAAACATAAATTGTTTTTATATTCATAAATTCTGCCAGAGCTGAATAGTTCCAGTATTTTCTGATTTTTATTTCAGAATTCTAACATCTGTAGTATTTTGCTTTTTCTTAAATTAGAAGCCACTTTTTTTGTTAGGGCATAAAAGTATGGTTTATTAAAATGGATTTCAAAACCTAGGCCTTTAAATGCTACTCAACATTCATTGTGCAGCAAGGATCCATTCACTGTAATGGTCATTCTCATTCTAAGATTTTTGGGGAGGGGGTGGGCACTTAACAACAGCTGTTATACAGAATGGCTATTGTATCACTATTATTGACTTTCTTTACACAGTAAATAGTGATGTTGTGAGCAGACATTGCAGAAAATCCCTAGTTGCTGAACCAGTTGGTGTGCTTTAGCAGATGTAGCCACATTCCTGAAGCACTGTAACACTACTATTGTCCAAACTGAGAAGTTCTACAGTTTCACGGTCCATTAATCTGCATTCTGTGGTAAGCTGTTGGACACATGTCAAGTCAATGTGTTTCATCTTACTACAGTTAAATCCAGTACATGAATACCGGTGCTGACATTTTGAACTTCTTGACATTACTTCACACAAGGTGATTATTTGAGTACGTGAACTGCAGAATTATGTTCCTTAGAAAAGCCACAGTTGTTTTTTGGTACAAAAATGCATCGCTTTGCCAAAGATTTATCAACAGTTGGGTGATGTGTAGGGGTAAATGAAGCTACTTCTACAGTTCAGTTTTTTTGCTGCTTTTACAAAAAAAATTCTTCATAAGATGTCAGCATCACTGGCTAGGTCAACATTTATCATCCATCATGAATTGCCCAGAGGGCAGTTAAGAGTCAATCACATTGCTGCAGGTCTATAATCACATGTAGGCCACACCAGGTAAAGATGACAAATTTCCTTTCCTTAAAAGAGATTAATGAACCAGAAGGATTTTTATGACTGGATAAGTTAGGCACTGTTTTCCTTTAATTCCAGATTATTTTTAAATTCAAATTTCATCATCTGCCATCTGTGGGATTAGAACCCATGTCCCAGAACGTTCACCTGGGTTCTGGATTACTGGTCCAGTGACATGACCACTACTTCACCACCTTCCCGTAGCAGAATTCATCATTTCAAACTGCACCCCATTCCTCTCCTGTCCGCCACCCCCCCTCAATACCAACAACCCTATTATAAAATTCAGAAACAATTTTGTTTACAATTGGAAAAAAATAATGTATTCTTTTCATGTTCTGAAAATTATTTCTAACTATGTAGTCAGGTACTTAAGGATCAGCAGAATAGAGATAAAACACTCCACTGTATATTCAGGAAAGTATTCACTCAAACTAACACCCTGCACTTGTGGGAAACTCCTGTCACAGATGTCCCTACATGGACAGGGGCAGAATTCAAATCATCCCAACTAAATACATCATCTGTTCTGCAGTTCCACAAAGGGTGTAATTTACATTCATGCTTGGATGGGTAACAGCTGTTGTAGAATGGCTGCTGTATCCTAATGTGTTCAATTGTTCAATTATTAACAAATTGATCCATATATTTAAGGCACTAATATCCATCCACATGAATAAAACTGTATGTCTGTTTTGCATAAGCTCTAACTTTCTAACTAATCCATTCTAATGTTCACCTATTTTTTGACTGTCCTATTGGTGACCTCTCCTCTATAACTCAACCATATGCTGTTTGTGCATTCTTTAACTCTTTCCTGGTGGAGATTTGTTTTGATTCAAACTCCACTTCATCCTTTCAAAGAAAAAAACATTGGTCCAGTTACGCATCCTTTATCTTCCAGGACTATGAAAGATGCAGAATCTGCTTTGGTCTTGTTTTTAACTTTCTTCTTGCTACTTGTGCAATCTAGGTGCTATCCCTTATTTTTCAGCACAGTCTCACTATCTGGCAAACTCCTTCCACATGTGATGTAGGACTATGGGCCATCCTTCATGTTTGGAATGCCATTTAGATTACATACACAGATGGGGTTTTAACAAACGGAAGGGGTGGGGGCATCAATTAATAATGTATGGCAGTGGTGCTCCTGTAATATTTTGGCCTTCTAGCTGTTTGCCACACGTTGATTTTTGAACCACAGGCCTGCCCATTTGACTTTGATTTAAGGCAAAAATATTATTGCACTATTTAGCCCAGACTTGAAATCAATCAAAAAATTGGATTCAAGCTAAATGGGTTAAATTCATAATTTTCTCCACAGATCTATATTTAGATTTATAAGTCGTGCAGGCGACTGAATTGGTGCTCAATACATGAAGTGGGAAACAGGTTGCCTCAAAATTCAAACTGCTTGTTGTTACTTTGCTACACAGCTGAATCAACATAACCCTGCCACAGTAGAGCTATTGTATAGCTCAGACAAAACTAACTGATGTAGAAACGCAGCACAGCACATACTAGGATAACTGACTTTATATTTAAGCTCTGTTCTTGTCTGCAAAATAAACTTGATAGTATTTAAACTCGAAAGAAAAGTGACTTTGTGATGTTTGCTTGTTTATCTCTCTTCCCTATTGTTTTTTTTTTGAAACTCCTTATATATGCATTATATAAAACTTTTTTATCTAATCAGTGTAAATATCCTTTTAATAGTTATTTCTGTTTCTAGATAAGTGGACCAAGTCTGAGCTGCAGTGACCAACTTAACAGATTCATACAGTGGGCTGATGCAATTGTACTGGTTTATTCAATCACAGACTACAAAAGCTATGAACTGATCAGTCGCCTCCATCAACATGTGTGCCGTGTGCATCCAGAGAGCAGAGTTCCTGTCATTATTGTAGGAAACAAGGCTGACCTCCTTCATGCTAAACAAGTGGAATCTCACCATGGCCTTCAGTTAGCAAACATACTAGGATGCACCTTCTATGAGGTGTCTGCGAGTGAAAACTATAATGATGTGTACAATGCTTTTCATGTGCTTTGCAAAGAAATTAGTAAACAACAAATGAGCAGCAGTACTGAAAAGAGGAAAACCTCCATCATACCTAGACCAAAATCACCGAACATGCTAGATTTGAGGAGACGGTTTAAACAAGCTCTTTCTGCCAAAGTGCGGACTGCAACATCTGTCTGAGGTGGCAGCTGAAGATATTGATATTCTAAATTAACACTGATGTTTCATCACACGTGTGTAAGAGACTAGGACAAGTCAAACTGAGCATGAGAAGATCTGGAAAGACAGTACAATACTCAATCATTTGTGCCTTTGATCATTGCTCAGCTAGTAATTTTATGATTTAGTACATCATGGATCCGATTCATGCTACGGTGGGAGTAGACCGTTGAACTATCAGAAATCTCTGACTGAGCTCCTGTTGATAGCTGCATAGAGTTTGTTAACACATCTCTGTATAAAATGATGAAAAAGATGCAGTGGTGATGAATAACTAATTGGGACAAAACTCATTTCTTTAAAATAATTCCTGTTCCTTTGTTTGTTGTAACTTTCCACTTGTTCAATCTAGAAAGATTGTATTTATAATTATAATTGTTTCGTGCTTACACCAATTGCTTTCCATGTTTTCTAGTAAAATGAGTTGCGTTCCAGCAGGATGAACAAGGAAAGGTGGGCAGTGCATTGCAGGAAATCACAAATACGTACCCGATCTTGCCTTGTTTGAGAGCTACTTTTCCCCCTTGAAGTAGCGAGGTGCATAGAATCAGCCTCATTGTTGCCTCTGCTACGTTACAGAATGGACTGCTGTGCAAGTATTTCAATAAGCTTGATACAGTCTTGGTATGTGCAGCTTTTCAGAAAGCTAGCTTTTTGATTCAAGTAAACACAACTATCACATAAGCCATACGACTCTTTGCATTCCATTCCAGCCAGTGGGAGTAAAGCTGGACCTCCATGCCTTCTCAAATTATTTAAGACCTTCTGACCTTCACATTCCCCCTCCCCACACAGCAATCTTGATCGTGTAAAGAAAATATAGCATAAAGGCCTGCAATTGAATCACCCCTGCTCTAATCTATGATATAAGACCGCAGGAATTCAATTGAAGCTTGTTAAATAAAAACAGGCAAATACTGTCCAGAGAGACATTCTAAACTGAGCATTGACACCTGACCTCATGTGCTAAGTGCAAAGAGGATGGAAGCCAGCTTCTAAATGCACTTTATAAAAGCCACTTGTGCTTTTGCTTTAATCTATTTACAGCAATGATTCCTCTCCAGAGGACAATGGATTTTCCAATATTTTGGCAAATAAACATTTAAACCAAGCATGCTGTTTTATGAAAGACTTTTCATTATTTACTTTCACAGTACATCTTGTCCTTGTCAAGCCTAGGCAAGTGTTTATTGTCACTGAGTCCATTTACTAATTTACAGTTTGTTTTGCTACCTTGCATTTTGTCCTTGCAGTGTCTATTAAGTCCCAAGCATACTTCAGTAACAAAGTACTTTCACATATCTGATCTAACCATTGTAATTTTCTTCCAAGTGTCCTTTTTGCACAGAGCCACGCATTTTGTTTTGCTAAGGTTAGGATTGTCAATTATTGATTTCTGCTGAAAAATGCAACCATGTTCCTTGCATTAAACTAGTCAAACAGTTCACTTTAAACATCAAATGAAGTCACACTATACAATTTTTATTTAAGGAAGATACATCCAACTAGATTCAGTGTTTTGGAATAAGTGGATGTGATGAGTGGGCTCTTAAGTTGAAATCTTTTCAAAAACTAACCCTCTTCCACTATTAGCCATTCAGTGCAGTAAAATCTGTTTTCAGTCAAATAGAAGTTCATCACATTAGTGCTTATTTCAGTTGTGGACTAAATCACTGACTACAACAGTAATCTGTGCTACTTATCTACATAATATAAATTGTCTCCACTATTGGTAAATTGAAACAAGATGTATACTCATATATAGGATTGGATTGTTTAAATTTTTAATAAGATGCAGAACAATATTTACACACAGTTTTAAAAGTTTCCAGACTTCATTTAGCCTCAATTTCCCTGAATTAGATTATGATTAAATTGTGTGTGTGTGGAAAAGTGTTTATGGCTTAAGTGTAGACCCCAGGGTCTACAACCAATATATGTTTTAAAACAGGTAATAAAACCATGCAATCTGAAAACAACTATAAATTGAGGACTAATATTTGTATAGTAATCAACGATGCCTGCAGCGTGACAACTTTGCATGAAGTAATAATTAACTAATTTACTTTCCTTCCTTTCCCTTTCCTTGCAGTATGCTGTTTCCCATGTCCCTGGTAAAAAGAAAACTTTCAGTTCAGTACAATCTGAGAACTGCAAAATGCTTAGTATTGTTTTTGGGAAAGGGAAAAACCGGTGGAACTCGATTGTTCATTTATTTTTACACCTGTCCTATAATGTAGTCTTTTTAAAATGCAGTTTGTATATTTCACTTGTCCTACATTGAGTATCCCCATTTCCTGTCACTGTTAACCCTGACAAATTATGTCTGGTTTTTACAGATGCTAATTGTTCTTTGTACTTTGCTCACATGATTGTGTAAGTCTCAACAGTAAATGTTAGCTAGGCTATTTGACCGTATAGGGTATTACAACTGAGCAACCACACACATGGACTTCCACCAGTGGTGGTTAGTTGAATGGGGACCCTTGTCTTCACCACCACCCTTTCACATTCCTGTCCCAGCTGAGGACGGAAATCAGTATGTTCTCATGCTACAGAAATAGGATCAAACTTAGAGCTTTTGTAGTTGGAATGGCTTTGTTATTTGTTGGAAAAAAGAATTGTTGGGGGAAGAGGTGTTTCATAAATACAAGTTCATGTGCCAGCTCCTACTTGGCTGTATCAGATTTTGCTGCATTGCATAGAATCAGCCTCAAACTGAAGAATTTTATTAATAATATAGCAAATGCACACCATTTAAAAATTATCAGTGATTTATTACACCACAATATACTGCAACTGTTTCGAAGCTAATAACTGGTACAAATACCTCTTGTCTGCTCTGCTGTGGTTATGTTCATGCCTGGATGTCCTTGGCGAGGGAGCATGTAGGGTCCATCAATGCTTTCAATGCCTTTGGAGTGGGCACTGTGGGGGATAGAGTGCTTTATTTTCCCCATTCAACTCTATTTTGATTTAGTCCCTTCCTCCTCACCCTATCCGCTCCCTCACCTTTGATGATTTGCATTGCCCATAAAGGGCTTTGCTTGTAAATAGTCTGGGATACATGGGTGTTATTACTGGTGGTGGTTGCTAGTTTTTAATATTAAAAAAAGCACAAACAACAATGTCCTGGTGATTGTAGTGGTGGCAAGGCGCTCAGTTGTGTGTGATAGCACTTCTGAGTAGAAAAAGACAAGTACCTCTTGGCACCTCTTCCATGGATATGCTTGTGCCCGGGCGTTATTAGAGAAATAGCACTCGGTGTCCATCAATGCTCTTGATGCCTTTAGAGAGGTGGGCACACCGGGGGGTACAGTGCTTTATTTCCCCCTCCAAATCAACTTTGATTTAGTCCCTTCCCGCTCTCCCCCCTCACGTTTTTTGGTTCACATTTCCTATAATGGGTTTTGCTTGTAAAAATAGGTAATTAATAGTGATAGTTAGCAGTTTCCAAAAAAAAATTAAATGTCATAGTGATTTGGTGGTTGGTAAGTTGCTCAGTTGTGCATGATAGCACTTCTGGGTAACAGACAAAAAATCTCTGTAGAAGCATTTGTGGTCCAATGTTCCTACCTCTGAGCTAGGAGACCTAGATTCAAGTCCCACCTGCTCCAGAGGTGTATCATGAAATCTCTGAACAGGTTGATTAGGGAAAATAAAAAAAAAACCCTTGTGATGGTTCCTTTGGTGCAGTGATAATGTTCCAACCCCAGTCCAGTACATGGCTCATTTTTGAGTTCATGTCACTCAACAAACCCATTTCACTCTCATCATGCTACCACTTCAAAGTAACTCCCAACGTTAGAACATTAAATTACTTTGACAAATTTATTTAGAATGCTATCAGAAGAAAGTTGCTGCTGTTGTTATTCCCACCTAGAGCTCTGCTGTCATTATGTGGACATATCTGTCCTATGCCACCCTCACTCCTGTGCCACCCTCACGCCTACTCTAGCTCATCTGCAACTGTTCTATGATATTCATCATCCAACTATACTCAGCTCAACCTCTCCTTCTACTGTCCTTCACTTTGATCTCCAGTAATTTTACAGCCTTGATTAAATAGTTGAAAAACTGATTTACTGTTCTGGAAAACTTTTTAGCAATTTCAAGCAACTCTTTGTTTGGTTTGTTCATGAAGTGCTAAACATACATCTCAGCATTCACATTTCAGAGGGAACTACAGATCTTTACATATTCTTCAGGTTTCTGAGGCGTCCAAGAAAGAGGAACAGAAGTATCAATTTTTGTTACAAGCTTGAGTTTTGTCAACACATCCCTCATCTTCACAAAATTACAGAATTAAGTTCTAATTTCAAAAGTTGAACAGTTATCTTTCAAATGACAGTTAATCCATCAAATATGCTATTTCTGTTCCTATAGTTAATGTTACTCAGGTATTTTCTAGGACAATTATTACTAAGTAAATTGATTTAGTGAATAGCTCCAGTTTCCTTAAAGTTCCAAAACAATTTATACCAAATAAATCAGTTCATGAAAAGACCTAGTAGATTTTTAGAAGTTTTTATCAGTCAATGCAGGTTTGGCTACATGACAGTCGCTGCCATTTTAATTTTGTTATTTGGAATACTCACTCTGATTAAGCTGGTTTTTATGTATGTATCTGTGAGATATACACAGTTGAGTTTCCTCTCCGGGAAGGAGTTACCTGGTAATAATAGTGTTAAAGATTTTCAGCAGTCAAGGTTAAATAGTTCCTCATTAAACTTACATAAAATCAGTCAAACCGTGCACTTTGGGGATTTGTGTCAGGAATGTTCATTGGATTGCCTTGTTTGGCTGTTGTAATTTTTGGTGGACGGGTCTGGAAGTGGAATTTCCATTGAGTTTTCTGTTGCAGCCATGGTGACATTTTCTAAGAAATTGATGCGTTTGATTCTTTGTGTTTCACAATTCCACCTCAACATTGGAGAGATTTTTCTGAATGGTGTGCAATAGTATAGAAGTAGATTCAGAAATGTGGTACAGAACAATTTAAGCAATAGCTGTTACCGTCACTAAGTTTCTTGTCCTTGATGTGTGATCATAAAATTTGCTGATACTTTACAATATAATTACTGGAGATTTATTAAGAAATGATTTGACTACAGGCAAATTCTGCATCAATAGAATTACTAACATAAACTATTTTTATAATTGACATTTTCAGTGTTGGTACACATTGCTGCACAATTCAGATTCTTAAATCCGTTTTTGGGAATGCCTTGACGAGCAGATTAGAAGTGCTTCATTGTCAGTGATACAGAAAAGTAAAACAAAGAGGTAACATGGAGAATCACATTAATACAACCCAGAAACATCTTGTTATACAGTAGGTGGGCTTCAGCTTGCAATCAGACATTGATAGGTACCTTAACAGCCAGGCATTTACCCACCTCTTCCTCATATTTATAATTTTTGGATATTAGATATTTGCTGTTTTCTTGAATGATGGCTTGTCCTGGATATCTGTCTATTTTACATTCAGGATAGTCCAAGTTTCTGGATAGCAATTCTGCAATTGTTACACTCCAATGTCAGGATGCAGTCTGTCAGTTGCAAAGATGAGTTGAGTTACATCGAGTGGATTTAATAGTCTGGTAGCCAATACAATCACCTACAAAGAATTACAAGTTTTGAAAAAATTATCTCTGATCTTGGCCACACATTTAGCAACAGATTTAATGATTTCTTGTGCATGACAACACAAAAGATTAATCACTCACCTTGCAAGTGAAACTTAAACACAAAATACTAATGAAAATGTGCTGGTATTAATTGTGACTTAACTCTATTCCTAATGCCATATTTGATCCGAGAATTGTGTTGAGTCCATTGATATCAGCATCAGTGGGAGGAGTGCTGCAACAATCTGAAATACCCTCAGCTTAAATTTGGGAAGTTAGCAAGGGATTTTGCTCCCAATTGCTGTACAGCATGTGAACATGTGAGGATAGGACATGGTTCAGTTATCATGTTCTTTGTCGACGCTCCTACCTGAATAATAGTTATTTTGGTCAGTTTGTATCCCGGTGAAAGAACACACCTTCAAGAGCAAGAAGGGACAGAATATCCCATATAATAGTTACTTTGGAGATAGTAGGA
>NC_063332.1:77170325-77210553 GCF_021869965.1 Rhincodon typus
TGAAGAAGGGTCTAGGCCCGAAATGTCAGCTTTCCTGCTCCTCTGATGCTGCTTGGCCTGCTGTGTTTATCCAGCTCTACGCCTTGTTATCTCTAATAGTTATTTTGGTCAGTTTGTATCCCAGTGAAAGAACACACCTTCAAGAGGAAGAAGGGACAGAATATCCCAGTTCCTGAAAATTAATTTAAAGGTACTGTATTTGAATTCCTCATTATTTTCAGTGAGATGTAGGCAACTGAAGTTGTATCGACTATCACATGAAGAAAGCAAACCCTTATAGTAGGACTTTGCAAACTGTGGATCACAGCCACATTGGGTTTGTAGCTTTGAGGTGGCAGAGGCTACCATGGAGCCTGGACTTATTCCTGCCAGCTGTGAAGCCCCTTTAAATGTGTTAGTTTATTTTGTTATCGAGTGTGGACTACTTTTTGAGACCTGCTTTCTTCATCAACTTTCCTCTACTTAACTCCTATTCCCCTACAAGGGCAGCTTGGGCCAGTGACACCCAAGTCCGATAAACAAATTAAAAAAACCTACCCCAATAACTATGAAACCCCAATTTATTTTTATTTATTCACTTGTGGGATGCATTTATTGCCTGCCCTTATTTCTTGAGAAGGTGGTGAGCTGCCTTCTTCCACCGCTGTAGTCCATGTCCTGTAGGTTGACCCACAATGCCATTAAGGAGGGAATGCCATGATTTTGACCCAGCAACGGTGAGGGAACTGCGATATATTTCCAAGTCAAGTGGGTTGGAGGGGAGCTTGCAGGTGGTGGTGTTCCCATGTATCTGCTGCCTTTGTCCTTCAGATGGATATATTGTGGGTTTGGAAGGTGCTGTCTGAGGATCTTTGGCGAATTGCAGTGCGTCTTTTAGACTGTATACACTGCTGCTACTGTTGGTAGTGGAGGGAGTGGGTTTGTATGGTATGGTGCCAATCAAGTGTGCTGCTTTGTCCTGCATGCTGTCAAGCTTCTTGAATGTTGTTGGAGCTGCACCATCCAAACAAGCGGGAATATTCTATCATTGTCCTGACCTATTCCTTGTAGATGGACAGGCTCTAGGGAGTCAGGAGGTGAGTGTCAGGAGATGAGTTACTTGTTGCCGTATTTCTAGCCTCTGACCTGCTCTTGTAACCACTTTATTTATATGGTGAGTCCAGTCAAGTTTCTAGTCAATGGTAACCCCCCAGGATGTTTTGGTCCGTGATGTCTCGGATCGTGTCTTCAAGATCCTTAAGGGGGAGGGTGAGCAACCAGCAGTCATGGTACACATCGGTATCAATGACATAGGTAGAAAAAGGACTGAGAATGTGAAAAACGAGCACAGGGAGTTAGGTTGGAAGCTGAAGTCCAGGACAAATAGGGTAGTTATCTCTGGATTACTACGAGTATAATGTGATAACGAGGTGAGAAATAGGGAGAGAGTGCAGCTAAACACGTGGCTACAGAGCTGGTGTAGGAGAAAGGGCTTCCATTATGTGGATAATTGGAGCACATTGTGGGGAAGGTGGGACCTGTACAGTAAGGACAGGTTGCACCTGAACCGGAAGGGCACAAATACAGCTAGAGCTGTACGGGATGGTTTAAACTAGTTTGGCAGGGGGTGGGGAACCAGATTTATAATTCAGAGGATGAGGTATTCAGCCTTCCAACAGACACAACAGGGAGTGAGGTGATTTATAAAGAAATGCGGTCGATGGAGCGTAATTGCGGACGCTGAGATGGTTTGAGGTGTGTATACTTCACTGCTAGAAGTATCAGAAATAAAGCAGATGAACTTAGAGTATGGGTTGTTACTTGGAACTACAATGTTGTGGCCATTACAGAAACTTAGGTAACTCAGGGAGAGGAATGGATGTTGGAAGGATTCTATGGGAAGCCAGGGACGAGATCGCAGGGCCTTTGGCGATGATCTTTTCGTCCTCACTGTCCACGGGTATAGTGCCGGAAGATTGGAAAGAGGCAAACGTCATTCCCTTGTTCAAAAAAAGGAACAGGGATAACCCTGGAAATTACAGACCAGTTAGTCTTACGTCAGTGGTGGGCAAATTATTGGAAAGGGCTCTGACAGACAGGATTTATGATCACTCGGAAAAGCACAGTTTGATTTCTGATAGTCAGCATGAATTTGTGAGGGTAGATCATGCCTCACAAACCTTACTGAATTCATGGATGAAGGTGGAGCAGTGGATGTGGTATACATGGGTTTAAGTAAGGCGTTTGATAGGGTTCCCCATGGTAGGCTCATGCAGACGGTAAGGAGGCATGGGATAGGGGGAAATGTGGCAGATTGGATTCAGAATTGGCTGACCCTTAGAAGACAAAGGGTGGTAGTGGACGGAAAATATTCAACATGGTGCTCAGTTACGAGTGGTGTACCACAAGGATCTGTTCTGGGTCCTCTTCTGTTTGTGATTTTTGTAAGTGATTTGGATGAAGGAGTGGAAGGGTGGATTAGCAAGTTCGCGGACGATAGTAAGGTGGGTCATGTTGTGGACAGTGCAGAGGGCTGTTCTAGTTTACAAAGGGACATTGATAGGATGCAGAGCTGGGCTGAGAAGTGACAGATGGAGTTTAACCCTGAAAAGTGTGAGGTGATTCATTTTGGAAGGACAAACTTGAGAGCAGAATACAGGGTTAATGGAAAGATTCTTGGCAGTGTGGAGGAGCAGAGGGATCTTGGGGTTCATGTTCACAGTTCCCTGAAAGCTGCCACCCAGGTGGATTGAGTTGTTAAGAAGGCGTATGGTGTGTTAGCTTTCATTAATAGAGGGATTGAGGTCAAGAGCCGTGAAGTTATGCTCCATCTATACAAAAGCCTGGTTCGGCCACATCTGGAGTATTGCGTCCAGTTACAGTCATCTCATTACAGGAAAGACGTGGAAGCGTTGGAAAAGGTGCAGAGGAGATTTACCAGGATGTTGCCTGGAATGGAGGGAAGGTCTTACGAGAAAATGTTGAGAGAGCTAAGGCTTTTCTCTTTAGAACGACAAAGGATGAGAGGTGACTTGATAGAGGTGTACAAAAGGATCAGAGGTATAGATAGAGTAGACAGCCAGAGACTTTTTCCTAGGGTGGAGGTAGCTTTTACGAGAGGACATAGTTTTAAAGTGAGTGGAGGTAGATATCGGGGAGACGTCAGAGGTAGGTTCTTTACTCAGAGAGTGGTAGGGGCGTGGAATGCATTGCCGGAGAGGGTAGTGGAGTCAGCCTCATTAGGGTCATTTAAGCGGTAATTAGATAGGCATATGGATGATAGTATAAGGTAGGGGTGGAGGGTAGATAGACCTTAGGTTTCGGATAAAAGTTCGGCACAACATCGTGGGCCGAAGGGCCTGTACTGTTCTATGTTCTATGTTCTATGTTGATAGTAACACCAGTGATAGTAACACCATTGAATATCCGGGACGGTGGTTAGATTGTCTCTCATTGGATGATCATTGCCTGACATTTGCCTGTCACTTGCCACTTGTCAGGCCAGTCCTGGATATTGTCCAGATCTTGCTGCATTTGAACATGGATTGCTTCATGTTTTAGTCTGTTGTCACAAGTCTGAGACACTACAATAGGATTACAAGGGGATAAATTAGAACGCACTGCCTTGTGGCACAGATTTTTTGATCTGAAAGATGCTCAACCAATTCTAACAACTGATTTTAGGAAACTAAATTACAGTTAGCATTATTTTAAAAAAAAATCTAAGTAACTAGCCTATTTGAAAACATTCTTTGGAACTTTGCAAAACTTAGGCAAACTTGGTAGGTTCCATTTGAATTTATAATTTGTTCAGTAGCTAGACTGTCAGTTTCAACTGTGTAACACAAGGTTCCACTAACTGCTCTTTGTAGCGAAAATGTATTCTGTGACCTTCTACAGCTCTCTTTCTACCACAAGTCATCTGGTGAGTGTCAAGACAGCAACACTCAAAAATATATAGGGGTGGCAGGCAGTCCTGATCCCAAAATTCCCATATCATGCAGGAAAACTTTCTCGTGGAGGTGACCAATTAGGGAGAAGCTGCCCCACTTGAATGTAATGGAAGGAAATAGTCACAGACTGCTCTTCCAATGACAGGCTCATTCTCTCCTGTGTTTGCTGCTGATAGGTTCACTCGTGAAAGAAAAGAATGGGAGAGAAATAACTTTTGATTAAAGGATCAGAGCACAGGGTAAGTGTCAGCATTGAGAAAGTGGTTGACTGTGGGGTATAGGGGACATGAAACTGAGAGCAGAAGGCAAGGACCAGGAGCTAACTATTGTTTTGCTGGAGGGTCAATCGGGGAACCACCATTTTGCAGAGGTGGCTATCTTCCCCTGGGTCTGGGTCTATGACATCACAAGAGGGACATAGGGGAGAGAAAGAGAGAGGTCGTCAGAGGTGCGTGGGTGATTGATGGAGACTGCAAAGGAGAGATGGGAATTTTGCAAGGTAGGGTCAGGGAGGAGGTGGCAGCAAGGGCAGGATGCGTCTTGTGGGTGGATGGGAAAGACGCGGCGGGGGGAGGTGGGTGGAGGGGGGGAGCGGTGCATAAAGGTAGGAAAGAAGAAAGAGGCTGCAAAGAAGAGAGAACAGTTCCAAAGTTGCCCACACCGGAACAGATATCAAACTAGGAGCTAGGAAAACCTGAAATCACTGAGGTAACAATTACTTGCAAATGTATACAGAAGCTCTAGCTTAATGTTGCATAAGTTCAGGAGCTACTATATGGGAAAAATACAGCTCTTGTAATGAACAATGTGTTAATTCTTAAATATAAATCTGACATGCAGTAAAAAGGGAAGTAAATTACCTAGTTAAAATATTCCAGCTTTGCGATCTTGTGATGGAAACACATTAGCTGCGACATAACTAATTGGAAGGAGTGTTCAGGATGAAGGCTTTTTGTGTGTCGAAGTGTCAGTTATTTTGAAGAAAAGAACATTTGTTGCTAACTTATGTCTTATGTGGTGTCTAGGAAATGAACATTTTTCTTGTGTTTTGTGACTTTACATTTAATGGAGATTAGTAAATTATTGAATATATTGATATATTCTTCTAATCTGCTTCAGTGCAAGTCTAAATGCCCCAACATAACACAAAATAATGTTGCTATGTGATTGCTTTATCTAATTAGAGAGTTAATTGAATGAAAAAGCAGTTGTCACCGAAAGCCAAAAAGCAAATCTCAAGAGGAGCCTTTGAAAACAAAAATGCATTTTGTGCCAATCAAGACAAGTAACATTACTTCAGTTTGGCTTTCCTCTTTGTAACATTCATCTTGGCGAGTTATCTCGTGTAGAGATGCTGACTGCAATGGAAAACTAAAACCCAGTTGTTGTAGAGGAAAATTGGAGGATGATCTCCTTGTATTTATTGGAGCAGAAGGTGTAAATCTGATGTCAGATCTGAATTTGAGACTAGATTAAACTCCTTCCATGGAGCTATAACTATCACATTAAAGTTTCTCTTCCCAGGATCTGCATGGTTACTGCAATATTTTCAATAAATTATATACATTTCAAATCGTATTCAAAGAACATACAGAAGATTAGCATGAAGCAGTGAGACTGCCAGATTTATTTTTCCCAGTTTTCTCTGCTTCCTTGCTCCAACACAATTCCACAGATACTGGAGTTCATGTTTTGCCATTTTTAGTGAATGAGCCCTCACAGGATGTAAGTTGATTCTTTGACTGTCAATGCAACAGAATCAGGCTGCCCACATAAATTGCAAGGTCAGTGGAAAACAATCAGGAATGGAAACCCTAGATGACAGTGGCCCTGAACTGAAGTGGACACACAGGCTAATTGTAAGTCCTCTAAAAATACTCCACTTGAAATCAGTACTGAAAGTTGATTGAATCGGGGGTGCCTTTCAATCTATGTGTCTGCCTTTATGCACTCAGATCCTGTGCAAACCTGTTGCTGGGTGTATTCACTGATATCTTTAACCTTTCCTTGCTACAATCTGAAGTCCCTACTTGCTTCAAGGAGTCCACCATCATCCCTATACCCAAAGAAATCACATGCAACATACTCAATGACTAACACTTGTGGCTCCTACCTCCGTAATAATGACAGATTAGTCATGGCTCATATCAACTCTAGTCTCCCAGCCTGCCTCGATCCCTTGCGATTTGCCTATCTATTGCAACAGGTCCACGGCAGACACCATGTCCCTAGCCTTACATTCATCCCTGGAACATCTGCATAATAAGCATCCTACGGCAGACTTCTATTTATTCACTACAGCTCTGCCTTCAACATTACAACCCCAACCAAACTAATTTCCAAACTCTGAGACCTACATCTCTGCTCTGCCATCTGCAACTGGATCCTCAACTTTCTGACCGACAGACCGCAATCATTGAAGATAGGCAACGCACTCCCTCCACGACAATCCTCAACACCAGCGCCCTGCAATGATGCGTATTTAGCCCCCTACTGTAGTCCCTGTATACTCATGACTGTGTTACCAAATTTCTTCTGAACTCCATCTACAAGTTGACTGACGACACCGCTTTGTAAGGCGGATATCAAATAATGATGAGACAGAATACAGGAAAGAGATAGAGTGCTTAGTGGTGTGGTGTAAAGATAACAATCTCTCCCTCACTGTCAGCAAAATGAAACAGCTGATCATTGACTACAGTAAGTATGCCCCTATCTAAATCAATGGAGTTGAGGTGGAGATGGTTGAGAGTGTCATGTTCTTAGGAGTGATGATCACCAACAATCTGTCCTGGAACGTCCACGTGATGCAATGGTCAAGGCGGCACAACAATGCCTCTTCTTTCTCAGGAGGCTTAGGAAATTTGGCATGTTCATAAGGATTCTTACCAACTTTTATAAATGCACCATAGAAAGCATTCTATCCAGATGCATCATGGCTTTGTCTGGCAACTGCTCTGCCCAGGACTGTAAGAAACTACAGAAAGTTGTGAACACAGCCCAGTCCATCACACAAGCCAACCTTCCATCTATTGACTCCATCAACACTTCTCAATGCCTTGGAAAGGCAGCCAATATCATCAAGGACTTCTCCCAACCTGGTTATAATCTCTTCCAAACTCTTTCACAGGCAGAAGATACAAAAGGTTAAACACACATATCAACAGGATCAAGAACAGCTTCTTCCCCGCTGTGATTAGACTTTTGAATGGACCTCTCAAATTTCAAATCTAATGTTGATCTTGCTTTTGTGAACCTTCTTTGCAGCTGTAACTTTGTATTCCTTGCTCCGATCACTCAGCCTGTGATCTTTGTATGTTATGATCTACCTGTACTGCACACAAAACAAAACTTTTTACTGTACTTAGGTACATGTGACAATAATAAATCAAACCAAATTATGAAATGATCAGATTGGCATTACTATATGCTGATATTCTATGGCTTTGTAAAATCACAATGGAAAGCACAGTTTAGTAAACTGGTGCATAATCAGGATTGAAAAATGGGTTATAAATCCCAATTCATTTAAGATCAGCAATACTATACAATGCCATTAAAAGGAGCTTTGCCATCTGGTAAAATAGCTTGCAAACTTCTTTAGTAGGTTTAGAAACAGTGTGGCGCTCAATTAGATCAAGGGTACAACAAACTTATTGGTTGAATGATCACATCTCCCTTCACCAGTTTTAAAAGGCTTAGCAGAATCTGAGACAAACTGTTTGCCTATACAGTCCCCTACCACAGACACAGCTTCTACTGCAGTGACAACAAGGTGCAGGGCTGGATGAACACAGCAGGCCAGTGACAATTGGCCCCAGAGGCCACATGCTTTCAGCTATTGAGAGCATTTTGTTGCTGCTTTTTTGCACCCCCTACGAACAAATAAAAGAAGCTATGAATGCTGGAATGTTAGGAATTTGAAAAATTTGAAATAATGCAATTCACATCAGGTAGATCAGCATTTGAAAGAGAAAGGCATGCCAGCATTGTTAATGTTTTGCAGAGAATTTGAGAATTGAATTTTCACTTAGGTCACACCTAAAATGCTAGCATGACCTTTGCTTTAGATAGTGATCAAAATGCTGTACATTTATAGCATTTTTCCAGCATTTGTGTAGTCTAAAATTTTCCAAAATAGTCCCCTTTAGCAGAAACAAGAAATCCACTTGGATCCATTCAAATAACATTTTTTTCTGGGCAGCAGGAAATTGGAGTGCTTTTAGCTTGCTGATGAACTATGCAGCTAGAAAGGTTTCATTTTTGCAAGGAAAAGTGCTCACAGATATTTTTGGTGAAAAATGTGAATTACTCCATAAATTATCAAGTTAAGGAGGGTGCAATTGTTTCTTAAATGTAAGTTTTGATTCTGTCTCTTCAGTCATTGTATTTAGGGAGCTTAACATCCGGCTAATGCCTTGTACCAAGTCTAACTTGATCAAAAGCCTGAGATATTCCTTGGAATATATCAGAAACCTCACTTGTATCCAACAACTAGAATCATTCATGGGTGGGGGGTTAGCAAAAGTTTAATGAGGCTTATCCTTCGCAACAGATCACTGAGAACTAAGGAAATACAGGGCTTAAAAAAGGGGACTGAAGGGTGATGAGATAACAAGGTGTAGAGCTGGATGAACACAGCAGGCCAAGCAGCATCAGAGGAGCAGGAAGGCTGACGTTTCGGGCCTAGACCTTTCTTCAGAAAGGTGATGTTCTGTTTCAGTTAATGACATTAAAAGAAGTTCTGGAAAACTACTTTTAAATAACAAAAATAGAATAAAGCAACAAAGGTTTAAACTAGAAAAGGAAATGTTAGACTCCAATCAGTAAGTTTATTTCATGGAATTATCAATAAATGGAACAGAATTCCAGACAGAAATTGGTAGAGATAAGAAAAAGCCTGGAATTATTTATAAAGCAGTTGATGTGAGTTGTTGGGTTTTTGTAGATGGGCAAACCATGGAGGGCTAAATAGTTCCTAATCTGTATTTATCTTGTGCTCGTGAGCTTTAATTGAAGGTATTTCCTTTATTTGTTTCCCTCTCATGAAGGTGATGGCTCCTATTTGGATATTGTGACGTGGGCACCCTCAACTGCCTGGTTTATTGCTTTGCTAAACTAAAATGTCAGAAAATTAAACTGAAGCTAAAACCATAGTCAAATCAGTGATGACCTGTCTTCTACAGGCTTTGGAGAATTGGACAAACTACAGCTGGCACTTCAAATCATTGGAGAAGTTCCACCAAAGGCATCTTCACATGATCCTCTAAATCTAGTGGCAAGAAGGTGGTCCAACGGTAACAGCCTCTCCCAAGCTAACTTGCCCAGCACCAACACATTATAAACAGACAACCAGCTTTGTTGGACAGGATATGTTGTTGGTATGCACGGCATGAGACTTGTGAAGCAACTGCTTTACTCAGGACTTGATTATTGCTGAAGGCACCCGGAAGAACAGCAATGCTTTTGCAATGTCCTCAAAGCATCCTGAAGAGGTCAGACATTATCTTTGACACATGGGAGAACATGACTTGTAACCAACTAAACTGGAGAATGTTCATTGAGGAATGCACTGAATACTTTGAGAGATAGTGGGAACTGCCATTGCTGGAGAATCTGAGATAACAAGGTGTAGAGCTGGATGAACACAGCAGGCCAAGCAGCACCAGAGGAGCAGTAAAGCTGATGTTTTGGGTCTGGACCCTTCTTCAGAAAATCGTTTGTCGTGGACATGCAAAGTGTCAGATAAAGCGCACGAACCTCCAAACAACCTATCCATATGTCCATTCCTTCAAGCACCACCTCCCTGCCTATAAAAGGCAGAGTCTGCAGAAAGTGCAGTGGCCTTATCAGTCATCTAAGAACCCACTGAACTGGAGTGGATACATGTCATTTTCTCTCCTGAGGAACTGCCTAACGAGGAGGATTTGGAAAAGTTTGAATAACGATGTATACTTATGTATGGCCATGTAATAAAATGCCCCAAGGTGCTTTGTAGCAGCACAAGGAAACAAAATTAGACTGAGTCACATGAGACAATATCAGCATAGGTTGACTAAAAGCATAGGCAGAATTATAGATTTTAAGGTGTGTCTCACTAGAAGAAAGAGAAGGAATGAGACACAGAAGTTTAGATAGGGAATGATAGAGATTAGTGCATCGTGTTCCAATGACAGAGCAATAAAACTGGGACAACAAGGTGCAAAGCTGGATGAACACAGCAGGCCAAGCAGCATCATAGGAGCAGTAAGGCTGACGTTTTGGGCCTAGACCCTTCATCAGAAATGCTTAAGTTTCAGGAGTCGCAGGGAGAAACACTTCTGAAGGATCTCAATGCTATGAATGTAGACATTGTCACGGTTGGGACCAAATTGGGAAGGCCTGAATGTGGACTGTAGTCCATTGGGGATGATCTGGTTCCGTAAGCAGGTACTAAGAAAGGTGATGCTTCAGGACATGGTCGAGCAGTTTCAAAGTCGAAGAGATTACGAGAGAGTTGCAGTGGGAGAGAGATCCCCTGAGGTTTGTCTGGAGGGAGGAGGGTAACTTCTTCAGGGTAGGCATCCTTAGAAGAGGCTTCGCAGTGGGGTTAAAATTGTATCAGAGATAGTAGGAACTGCAGATGCTGGAAAATCTGAGAAAACAAGATGCAGAGCTGGATGAACACAGCAGGCCAAGCAGCATCACAGGAGCAGTAAGGCTGACGTTTCGGGCCTAGACCCTTCATCAGAAATAAAACTGGGGATGCTTAAAAGATCACAATTAAACGTGCAGATATCTAAAGGGTTGTAGGAGATTACAGAGATCAGGAGCACTGAACTATTGGAGGGAATTGCAAACAAAGATGAGAATTTTAAAATCAAAACAAGCTACAAAGACACCAGCAGCTGTTTAGTAACTTGTCAAAGTGGTCACTATTTGTGTGTAGATGGTCAGTGTGTGCGAGGTATTCTACTGTAGGGGACATAAATAAATTCCAATAATACCCTTAGATAAGACCAATACACTTTCAAGACAGGTTACAGATTGAAAATTGGGAGCACCAAACCCAATACTGTGGACGCTGGGGATCTGAAAAAAAAAAGTGCTGGAGAAACTCAACAGGTCTGGCAGCATCTGTAGAGATAGAAACAGAGTTAACGTTTAAGGTTATTATTCTAATCTACTAATGTCCGCCACAGTAGAATACCCTGCACACACTGACCGCATACATACAGTGACCACTTTGGCAAGTTATTAAACAACTGCTGGTGTCTTTATAGCTTGTTTTGATTTTAAAATTCTCAGCTTTGCTTTCAATTCCCTCTAATACTTCAAGTCTGACATGACTCTTTGGAACACTATTCAGTCAACTCAGCATAAACCTTACACAGCATTTTTAGGGTACAATCATTTCTACAACCATAGCCATTTTATTTGTAAAATGTGCAATGCTAGCTCACCACATTAGTTAAATGAAATTGCTACTCACCTGACAGCTGGGTTTGTGCATTGAAACTGATTCCTTTATCATTCGAACCTCTGAAGCTGTGACTCCACCCACAAGGAATAAGATAAGCAGCGGGTGGTCACTGGGATGGGGACGGCTCACCTGTTAGGTTAATAATATGGAACAACAATGCTTCAGAGATAAATCTGGAACAAAGTTTACATCTCATTCCAACACAGGCTCACAATGGTTCAACAAAGATTTTGTGCTATTTTCACCAGTTTAGAAGTGGATACACTGGTTATCTGTTGTATTTTTGTTTAATGAATTTATCACAACACACACACCACATGAAGTGTGAAGTTAGAATCTGTCACTTCTGTCAATTTTAATGCAGAAAACAAAATGCTTGAGGAGGCAACCGTGATTATTAGAACATCTGTTAATGCTGATAGGAACAGAAAATCTAATTATTACTCTGTGTGCCAAGATAGAGAGAAGAACTTTTAGAGGAGTAGGAATACCCAACATACTTTCTGGATCCATTAAAATAGTGAGAAAGCAATAAGCAAGGCAGCCCACATGCCGCTGCCACATGCAAACCCTTACTCATGGTCACTGCCAACATGATCGGATTATAAACTATAAACCTGTGCAATAATACGTACAGACCACTGCAACAGAAATATATTAATGAAATTCCTGCAAGTACAATGGAAATAAAATGCACAGCTGTATTAGGTAAACAATTCTAATTTTAAGTGTGAAAATGTTTTGAACGGTAGCTCTATCTTAAAAACAAGTTTCCTTAAACTACACATGACTCAAAGTTACAAGATGCTAAGTGTAAGCTTTGCATTAAATATAACATGCTGGGGAGGCTGTTACAGCAGTAGAAGGTGGAATACAATTAGAGAAGTTGTTTTTCACAGCATGTCACAAATATACCCTTGCGAGGAAATCCTCTTCAGTAGCCTGTCCAGAAATATATTTTCATAAGTGTCATAAAGAAAGTTTTATAAAAACACAACACAAAGAATGCAAAACAAATTCCAGAAATATTTAGTCATCAATCACCTATTAAATTTAACTGTTCAAAATGCAGCACGGTGCAGGGCTGGACGAACACAGCAGGCCAAGCAGCATCATAGGAGCAGAGAGGATGCTGCTTGGCCTGCTGCGTTCATCCAGCCCTGCACCTTGTTGTCTCGGATTCTCCAGCATCTGCAGTTCCTACTATCTCTGATTCAAAATGCAGCAATTCAGTTTATAATGAAGCCAGTAATTTAGCACCCTAATACACAGACTGTGAAGCCACTATGTTATTCTGAAGCATGGAGCACACCAAGTCTCCCTTCAACTTAATTGAGTGTGACTATAATTTTGTAAAGTACTTATAGTATACATACTGCTTGCCCCTTCAAAATCAGCAGGAGCCTAAAGCAGAATGTTAAGAGCTTTACATTTAGCAGACAGGAATTCCAAAGAAAAGATATACAATATCAATACAAGATTGAAAAGCTGGAGAAATAATTCAAAGGATCAGGTCATCTACATCATTATAAAATTGTTGTTAATGGTGGAGGAATGTTGGTTAAAATTTATTTAGACAATGAATATAAAATTTGTGTTAAAGTTAGAATTGGAATTAACTGAAAATAATCCACTCATCTACAAGCATCATATATTCCTTGTTGCAAATAATGGTTTTGGAAAAGAAGGCAATTTGATTAATCATTTTAAAGAAAAAATGTTACATTGTTTGTATCCTATTCCATAATATCCAAATAGCTTGTTACTTAATTCCTCAAGGAAAAAATACAAACTTATACCAAGGGATACAAATTTGCTCACTCATCAATTTTGCTGATGAGATCTTTGAAAACAATTACTTTCTAAGTGAAAACAAACATTTTTATTGTGTGAACAGTCGAGAACTCAGATACAAAATTTCAGCACAGAAACTAATTCATGCTCAGCTAGTTTATTAAAGAGCTTGATATACAGAGACGATAGAAAGATTCACTAAATTTTGACTCATTAGTCACTGTGTTCACTCTGGGGAAAAAAAGTTTTGTGGTAAATGGGAAAAAGATGTTTTTTCAAGATTACGGTTAAAAAGAATAATTCTACAAACCTTAATTGTTCAGAAAGCATTCAGTCTGTGACCTCAAACATTATTAACTTGCGATGAAAATGATCTTTTTTTTTTAAGTTTTACCCTGCACAATCTGTTGCTCATTTCTGATTATTTTGGCTGTTGTAATTTAGATTTTTCAGGGCTGCTAATATTTTCTCAAGTAATTGGACACGAATGTCTGTGATTGTTGGAGATATAATATTGTTGTTGAACATGTTTCTTTCTTTGATTAATATTTCTCTCCGGTTCTCCAGCTTGCACAGGAACTCAGTGCCCTTCAGTTCTTTGTCAATAAGTTACTGATCATGGTTAAGTCTCAATGGGAAGCATTTTCACGCAATTTGACTTTGAGATACGTCATAGCTGAGTTTTCATAGCACAGAGGGAGCAACTTAGCACAGCACTGAATAGTCAAGGGGTGGATATATCGCTGTAAGATACCTGGCTACAATAATGACACGCCTACAGCATGTGCCAGCAGTTTATACAGCAAACACACTGCATGTGTTTCAATCAACTGGACTGGTCTGAAGTCAAAAGGGACCCTGGTGGTATCAAGGGGGGGGGCTATGATCAGTTAAGGGATGCTGTTACAGTTAGTCAGGGGGCTTGTTTAATTCCAGTCCAGAGGTTGACCACGGTCAGTTTGGCACTTGATCTGACCAGATTCCAAGGATCCATATCTAACTCAGAGGACTGGTGGGGATTGGAGCTCCAGGAAGGGGAGGGTGGAGGATTTCAAGTCATATCACTCAGAGCAGCTGGACAATCAAACTGGTGGGCAGCTCTGTCACTCCAGTAGCGCTAATGTACTGGTCTGGGTCTTATAGGCAATCTATAATTTCTTCATTTTTTAAAATTTCTTAAGGGTCACTAGGGGTGGACAATGGATTCCAGCAACATCAGAAGTACATGAGCAACATAGCTAGAGTTTTATAAATTTATAAACTACAAATTTAACATTTTTTTCCTGAAGTGTAACTGTAACAAGCTGACATTTTAAAGTACACTTTTACAATTGTGCACGCAGTGACATAAACAAAAGTCTTTGTCACTTTACATTGTAAGAAATGGACCTTAATAACAATACTTGCCAAATTCTTCATTGCATTGTAACTAACCTTCATGAACATGCTGAATCCAGTTTTGAGAAGTTCTGTTAAGCCACCAGACATGTACTCAATATCCACAATGTCAGGTCGATCTGGATGGAAGATCTCCTCTATAACCTGCTTCACCAAAGGCTTGTAAGTTGCCTACAAAAATGAAAGTTTTCAAATAAATTGTTTATTTTTTCAGAAACTGAGGCATGAAAAATAAATTGAATGAAGTTCATTCCTTATTATAAGTTGGCAGCCAAGCCTGCACTGAATGGTCTACTCCTACGTCTTGTGGTCTTATGATAAGCAGTAGAAACTGTTTCACCAGTCAATGAGATCATGGCTGATCTTATAATCTTCAACTCCAATTTCTTGCCTTTTCCCTTTCACCCTTGCTTCTCTTTTGATTAAAAAACTGTCTATCTCAGTCTTGAATATATTTAACAGTCCAGCTCGACACAACTGTGCTGTAGAGCATTCCACAGATTAACTGCCCTCAGAGAAAATAATCCTTCCATTTCTGTCTGAAATGGATGACCCCTTACTCTGAGATTATGCCCTCTGGTCGTAGACTTTGCCAAAAGGGGAATTAACATTTTCAATCATACAATCCCTACAGCGTGAAAGCAGGCTATTCGGTCCATCAAGTCCACCCTGACCCCCTGAAGACCATCCCACCCATACCTGCCCCCTATCCCTGGCTACTATGAGCAATTTAACAGAGTCAAGCCACCGAGCCTGCACACTATGGGCAATTCCCATGGCCAATCCACGTAGCCCGCAGATCTGTGGACTATGGGAGGAAACCGAGTGCTTGGAAGAAACCCTCGTAGACATGGGGAGAATGTGCAAACTCCACACAGACAGTTGCCCAAGGGTGGAATCAAACCCAGGTCCCTGGCACTATGAGGCAGCAGTGCTAACCACTGAGCCATCATGCCGCTCCACATCTTGTCACATCTACCCTGTTAATCCTCCAAAGAATCTTATTTCATTCAAAGTATTTTCTCTCCTCTCCTTCCTCTTTTAGGGCTACTCAACAGCATTTCCACTTGAGAGTACAGTTCAGTAATGGATTCCCAGCTTTCATATCAAATGGCAGAATAGGCTCGAAAGGCTTAGCTCCTACTCCTAGTTCTTATGTTCATGTATCACCACACCTTACCTTTACTAGCCCTAACTTCTTGTCCATCACCCCATCACTACAGTGGGGTCTTCACCCATTTAGATCTTAAACACTGAAATTCCCTCCCAGAATCATTCTGCCCTCCCGATTCTCAGCCTTTCAAATCAGCCACTTTGATCAACTTTTCACTTACTTCTCTTCACATCACCCAATTTGGCTTGGGTCAATTTTGCTTGATTACGGTTTTGACAAGTGTTTCTTTATGTGAACAGCACTTAATTATATAAACCTGCTGTTGTTGATGTACATATAACAGCTACAGTGCACTGATGACAGAGAAGACGGGCACTGAGTTTAGTTGCTGCGGCATTGATTATTTAAAGGTAATCCATAAAATGGTCATCCATCTTATGAGGGCTTCTTTTATGTGTCTCCTGGTCTTTCAAGCTCTTTATGTTCATATCTTGGAAATGCTTTCAATATGGTTAGAATGTTGGTAAATTCAGAAACAAAATTAAGTTCTTTTAGATTTCACATAGGCATGAATGACAAAAAAAGGGGAAATATTTCTTCCATGAAACTACCAGCAAACTTAATACCGTAAATATCAATATTTAAGTTTGCCTTTGAAGTCTTGGAAAAACCCTGGGGGTTGACTTATAGGTTCAATATGAAAGAGAATGGTTGGCATGAGTGTCGGTGCCATTTTGAAGTGTCATCAGTATCTGCCACAAAGAACAGTCATGTTTTAAACTCTTGCACATCTTTGCAAAACAGCCTGTATTCTGCTCAATCCCTTGTATCCAGTTATAAGGTACCAGTAAGTAAACAAAAGCATGAGTGGGGTGAAAAAATGAGGTTGACTATTACTGTTGTAGTATGTATTGTGGCTGATAAGGACAGGTCAGCTCGTATGCCAAGTATATATACAAAAACGATTTAAGGTGGCAGAAAAATGAAGCCCTTTTACACATGGGGTTGACTGCGATCTAATAGAGTGATATAAAAGGATATTGCAGAATTTTTAACACGCTTTAAAAGCTTCAGATACTTTAAAAATTCCATCATTTGCATTCCATAAGAGGATGTCCAGTCCACTTCCCTTTATAAGCTAATGTTAAGAAATTACATTAAGCGTAATTTCAATGCACTATCATTTTAAAAATAATCCATTTATAGTGTGTTACCCTTCTCCAAGGACACCTGATTGAAAAATTTTGAAGTGCATTAAATGTTGTTAGATTGGCAAACCAGATAGCAAAATTGTGCATAGTGAGTTCCACATACAGCGAGTCAATGACCTGATCATCTGTATTTGATTATGGTGGTTAAGGGAAGAATGGCAGCCTGAATACTAGAGAATTCCTCATTTTTAATAGTGTAAGAAGTCCTTTACATACAACTCCTTGGAGTCCCAACTTAACGTCACATTCAAAAGACAGCACTCTAACAATGCAATAATCTCTCAGCACAGGCTCATATGCTTAAACCCATGATGGGACTTGGACTCAAACAGTTACACTCAGAAGTAAGGTGTTACCAACAGAACTGAACTGGAACTTTCTTTCTCTTATAACATCGAAATTAATCCTTGTTCCTTTTCCATTCCATCGACTTAAGGGCACAGGTTTAAGGTGAGGGGAAAGATTTAGAGGGGACCCGAGGGGTAACATTTTCATGCAGACGGTGGTGCATGAATGGAATGAGCTGCCAGAGGAAGTGGTGGAGGTGGGTACAATTACAACATTTAAAAGGTATGGTGGCTCAGTGGTTAGCACTGCTGCCTCACATCACCAGGGGCCCGGGTTTGATTCTATCCTAGGGTGATTGTCTCTGTGGAGTTTGCACATTCTCCCCGTGTCTGCATGAGTTTCTTCCGGGTGCTCTGGTTTCCTCCCACTGTCCAAAGATGTGCAGGCTAGGTGGATTGGCCATGCTAGATTGCCCACAGTGTTCAGGGATGTGTAGATTAGGTAGGTTATAGGGGAATGGGTCTGGGTGGGATCCTCTGTGAGTCAGTGTGGACTTGTTGGGATGAAGGGCCTGTTTCCACTCTGTAAGGTGTCTAAGTCTAAAAGTCACCTGATTGGGTACATGAATAGGAAGGGTTTAGAGGGATATGGGGCTAACGCTGGCAAATGGGACTAGGTCAGTTTAGGATATTTGGTTAGCACAGACGATTAGGACCGAAGGGTCTGCTTCCATGTGGAATGACTCTATGACTCTAATTTAGGCTGATCAGTTCTTACTCTTGGCATTAAAGTGCAGGACTGACTGAGTTTCTATGTCAGATTTTTCAGTCAATTTTCCATTACAGCACCATCAATCTTAAATGATTGGAAAGTATACCAATTAACCAGGTTTATCATATATTTTAATATCTGGTTCCAGTTATTATTAAGCCCGTCACTCATCTCAATCCACATGGACAAGGAGAACCATGACTTCGACTGGGACAACACCAAGGTCCTGGGACAGACAAGCGCAAGAATTCCTGGAAGCATGGCACTCCACGAAGCAGGCTATTAATAAACACATTGAACTCGACCCCATATACATTCCACTACGGAGGAAACCCGGAACTGAGGCAATCCATCGCAATGGACCCCAGAGTTTAAAAACTAGGCGGGAAAACACACCGACGCTTCATCAGAGGCTGCACTGAGGATGTTACCAAGCACGGTAATGAAACGTGTGCGGAACAACAAACCAGCACGGTGAGCCAACCAACCTCAACACCCACAATCTGAGCTACAGATCTACTCCAAAACCTTAGAGACTCTTACTGGCAGTGTCAGAACGTACAACTACTAGAAAAGTTAGAAAAACAAGTTATGACCTCTTTTTGAGTAAACAGTAGTTTAAACGACGAGGGATAAACATGCATTTAAAGAGGTGTGGCCCAGTGCAGGAATGGCGGGGCAGTGGCCCAGTGCAGGAGTGGGCCAGCAGTCCGGGGTGGAGTGTGACAGTAGCTAGAGGTCAGGCTCCTGTGCCTGTCTGCTGCACACAGCCCTTAGAGAGATTGTGATATTTGTCTTTTTAACTTTGCTTCTTGTTTTTCTGGCCTATGGTTATACTGTGTATAACTCTAATGTAACTTTTTTTTTTCTTCATTTCTCTATTCTGTAACTGAGGAATGAACCTAAATACTCTGTACCTAACAAGGTACCATGTGTTGGTTACATTGTTACACTGTAACTAATCTTATAACTGAAGAAGCTGAACCTAGGTACCTTTGTACCTAAGATGATGTTCTAAGTGGTGACTTATAAGCTTTTCACTGTACTCATTTGAGTGCATGTGACAATAAAGCTAATTCAATTCAATTCAATTCAATGATTTATTTCCTGCTTTTGCAGGGGTTGACTTGCTAGCCTTGTGTGTTATTTAATCACATTGTACACAAGAACAGCAAGTTCTCAGAATTGCAGAATTGTTCTCATGCAGAAGGAGACCATTTAGCCCATTATGCCTGCACGATTCTCTAAGCATTTTACCTTAGTGCCAATTTCCTAGCTTTTTCCTATGACCCTCCACATTGTTACTTTAAATAATCAAGTAACATCCTCTTGAATGTTTCAACTGAATTTGCCTCCACTACACTTACAGGCAATCCATTCCAAAACCTAAATGAGCTGCTGTGTGAAAAAGCCATTTTTCACCTTGCTTTTGCTTTTTTTGTGAAATATTTTAAAACTGTGCCTTTTGGTTCCCAATTGGTTTACAAGTAGGAAGAGTTTCTCCCTATCCACTCTGTCTAGAACACTCATAAGTTTGAAACTTCTATCAGATCTCTCCTGTTCAAGGAAAACAGTCCCAGCTTCTCCAAACTATCTTCATTGTTAAGAAGTGTCTCATCCCTGGAAACATTCTCATAAACTTCTTCTACACAATCTTCAAAGCATTCATGTTTGCGGATGTGGTGCCAAGCAAGTGGGTTGCTTTGTGATAGTGTCAAGTTTCTTGAGTGTTGTTGGAGCTGTACCCATCCAGAAAAATGGACTTATGCCTTGTAGATTGGCGGACAGGCTTTGGGGACTCAGGAGATGAGTTACTCACTGCAGTATTCCAAGCCTCTGACTTGATCTTGTAGCACAGCAAATGGTTAGGATCTGGAATACACTGCCTCAGAATGTGCTGTTGGCAGATTCAACCTCACATTTAGCAGCAAACTGGATAATTATCTGAAGAGAAAAATGTACATAGATTTGGGAAAAGGCAGGGGTGTTGAACTTGCTGAGTTGTTCTTTCACAGAGGCAATATGGAGACAAAAGCCTTTTTTGTGCTATGATGATGCTGTGATTCTGATGACAGACCCTACGACTGAAAGTAGCCTCACTTCCCATGCTTGCTTTATTTCTTTTTCAAATGTCAGAAATGCTTAGAAGTTCCAGAATTTTCTGTTTATGATCAAAGGATTCCAATCTGTACCTGGAGCTTTGTCTCTGGAGCGGAGAGGGACAGAAAACCTTTTCCACAGGCAGCTGAAAAGGGAGTCATTTTCCCCTAAAATGATTAAATCTGGGTCTGCAAGAACACAACAACTTATCCTTGGGTTGAGGGAAATGCACAATATAAGATTTAAAATCCCTCTTCACTTAGCACAGCAATTTTGAATTCCAGTTACAAAGGCCTTGTATCTAGGCTTGCAATGACAGTATTAATGAGAAATATGCCTTTTCTCCCCTGACCTTACCGCACCACTTGAAGAGGATGCAAAAATGCCTCACAAGAATGGACAAGAATGCAATATTTAGCAGACATATTCAATGACTGTTAGCATTTCAGCTAGAAAAGCTTAGTTATGATGGAACTGCTGCACCTCTTTATTTGCCAATTTTCTGCCCTCTACCCAGGACACGGGGTAGGGATTGGCCTGACTTCTTTATATTTTTTAAAATTCATTCATGGGATGCAGGCATTGCTGGCCAGCATGCATTGCCTATCCCTAACTGCTTGCCCAGACGGCAGTTAAGAATCAACCTCATTGCTATGGGTCTGGAGTCACATGTAGGCCAGACCAGGTAAGGATGGCAGCTTTCCTTTCCTAAAGAGCATTAATGAACCAGATGTGTTTTTCCGATAATCGACAATAGATTCATGGTCATCAGTGGACTCTTAATTCTAGTTTTTATTGGATTCAAATTCCACCCTCTGCATTGGTAGGATTTGAACCTGGTTCTCTGGAACATTACTGGGTTCTCTGGTTTAATAGTCCAACGATAACACCACAAGGCCATCGCCTCCCTTCTTTATAATGGAAATATAGCTACTACAAACGTAACTGAAGATATTTCTGCCATGGTATGACCACTGCTCCTATAAGAGAAACACAGTGGAGATAAAATTAGGACGTGGTCCCATGTTTTGAAAACAATATGCTGTTGCCAACTGAAAGGATTTTGTTTTGAACCAGGGTGAGATAACCAACAAATGATTATCTAAAGATTCTCCATTGTAAGAGCTCAATTTAAACAGGCAACTTCACTCCAAAGTGACTCATGTCCACATGAAATAAAATATCTATAAGTTTTGAAATTTAAAAAAAAATTGACTGTCAATAAAAGTTTAAAAAGATCACCTAGGTTCTTTCATGATGTTTATGCAATTTTTGTTAACTGGAAAAGGGTCTCTTGAAAACCTAATTGCTGTTACTTTAAATTTAAGCATAATAAAGGTCTAAGAAATCGGAAATTTTTGGGCTTAGCAGGAGAGAAATGCAAGACCATCACATGCCATATTTAATTAGAAATTGGACCATGGTTGAAGGTTTCAGCAGTAGGTCAGTGTAAATGAGGTAGAGTCAAGTATGTTACAGAAGTGTAAATAGGTGGTCTTAATGATGGTGCAGATGTATGTATGTGGGTAGATGTTGATGAGCGATTAATACATTTAGGAAGGGCTGTAGTAAAAACAAAAGGAAGACTTACATTTATATTACACTTTACATGATCATTGATCATTTCAACGCGCTTTACAGACAATGATTTACTTTTTGAAATGGAGTAATTGTTATAATGTAGGGCATGTAGCAGTCAATATTTGTATAGTCAGCTCCCACAAACAATAATGCAACAATGATTAGTTCAGACATAGTCATAAACGTCTTCAGCACAGAAAAAGACCCTTCAGCCCATCGAGTCTACACCAGTCAAAAACAAGCACCTAACTATTCTAATCCCATTTTCTAGCCCTTGGCCCAAAGCCTGGAAGGCCTTGGCATTGCAAGTGTACATTTAAATACTTATTCAATGCTATGAGGGTTTCTGCCTCTACCACCTTGACAGGCAATGAGTTCCAGACTTTCACCATCGTCTAAACATCCTGCCCCTTACCTTAAATCTGTGTGGCTTGGTCATGGATCTTTCCACAGGGGAAAAGTTCCTTCCTGTTTACCCTCCCTGTTTGTACCCCTTATAATTTCATACATCTCAATCATTTCCCCTCTCAGCCTCCTCTGCTCCAAGGAAAACAATTTCAGCTTGTTCAATGAAAAACAAAAACTGATGCTGTAAATCAGAAGCAAAAACAGAAGTTGCTGGAAAACCTCAGCAGGTATGGCAGCTTCTGTGAAGAGAAATCAGAGTTAACGTTTCGGGTTCAGTGACCATCCTTCGGAACTGACAACAGTCACCGGACCCAAAATATTAACTCTGATTTCTCTCCAGCTTAACAAATCTCTATTCATAACCGAACCTCTCCAGTCCAGGCATTATCCTGATAAATTTCCTCCGCACCGTCTTCAGTGCAATCACATTCCTCCTGTAATGTGAATTCCAGAACTGTGCACAATAATGTGACTTTGATTGCGAAATAAATATTGGCTGGGACATCGGGGCAAGTCACTTGCTCTTTTTTTACCATTGTATCTTTGACATCTATCTGAGCAGGCAGATGTGGCTCCATTAAATATCTAATTTGAAATGTGCCATTGTAGTGATCCAAGGCCTAGATTGGAACATGAACCCTGGACTACATAACTACCAACTGAACCATGGCTGACGCTATTTAAACAAAAATTTAAAACAAAATGTCATATTTTTATTAGTTGTGCAGTGGCTCCAGAGAAAAAAAATATGCAAAATATTTGCAGGTCATGATGGGTTTGTGAATATTGAGATTGCTGTTATCCAAAATGTAACAGAATTTATAACTTTTCCAGAAGACGTGGTATATATTATCCCAGGATTAGATAAATGATAATAATTTAAGCAGCAACTTAAATAACAAATTGCAGAACAACTAACATGCCACTTACAATTGAAACTATTAAGTTCTGCTTCAAACATCTCTCAACAGACCATTATTCACATGACTGAGAGGTGAAGACACAGGGTCTAAAGTCTCTTTTCTTCCCCTCTTTGGCAACTGACATATATAAAAAAAATTCAAAAAGCTTTCTATGACAATTTTAGAGGAAAAATGAATTATTAATCCCCAACACATTGACCCAAATGACAGTGTTAATAATTACTCAACCAGTGATGTAATCACTTAATGCACTGTTGACAAATTGATGATGTCACAGCTGATGGCTGACATTGGGATGTAAATGTTATAGTCATTCCTACTGGAAGATTAATTTGGTTTGGAAAATGTTTAGCTCCAGGCATTCTTAGAAGAAGGTAAAATCTGAAAGTGCTAGGAGTATGGAAGTTGCTCATGATAACCAGCACATTGACAGGAATCCTGAAGAATTTCTTTTTGAACTTTATGTCACTGGTAATCCTTCCAAGTTTCAGAGTGCACAAGTCTGCTAAATTGCCCTGAAATGTTTATGCATCCTCTCAGACAATATTGAACCTGCCAATGGCAGCACTTTGAGCAGCTTTTCTTGGAACCAATGAGTTTCATTTGGAATGAACATATGAGTTGCCCATTGTATATCTCCCAGACTTGAACAGCAGTGTGCTTCCTTGAAAAGTTGATACAAAGAGTTAATCTCTCTCTGCAGAGATGTGCATTCTCACTCACTGGGTAGATGCAGGGCACCCATGGCTAGAACGATAGACTGCAGCTCTGCGCACAAATCTGGCAGACACAGTGAGCTGGATCTGGCTTTCCATGGTACTCATCAAACTGTTCATGGAGATAGCCAGATGCACAAATACCAGAGCCAAATGAGAACGTTAGTGAACCGCCCCATCCTTTGATCCAGTTTACTGAGGGCCTCTCCCTGATGTGGCTGTGATTATCTGTGCAGTTTGACAAAGTCATTAACAGCCAAGAATAGGGTCTCAGATTCTGCTACGGTCTGAACAGGTACTTGGTCTCCAGCAGTTCTTGGAGTATCAGAGACCTGGGTGTTTCTTTCTTGACCTGCTGTAGGGATTTGTCAATGTCTAATCACAAAAGAGAGTCCACGGAGGTGAAAGTCTATTTGCTGCTGCAGGCTGTGGTTTTGGTGTATCCTCCAAGGGTGCAATAGCTTCCCTGTCAGAAATGGGGATGGAAGTCAGGTTACAGCCTCAGCCCACAGGTTCATTTGGAGCCCCTACGGCCTACATAAGAGAAGACAGGGCATTAGTTGTCAAAGATGGATAAAAGCTTATGAATGAGTTGGTGCTGGTGGTAGTGGGATAGCAGTACAACAGAATGAAAATTACTGGGATGGTTGCCTACTGAGGTCTTCCACTCTTGGATGAATGGTAATGCTCTTCTCCAGTCAAATACAGAACTTTCTTCTGTAAGGAGTGACGAGCTTGATGCAATCCTTTTAACCTGGGACACAGCACCCCCTGGACTGCAAATTTGTGTCCAAGCTGGCTTGAGCTGGCCTCTTGTGGCAGTCAGCTGGAAAAAGGAGGGCCTCTTCTCCACCATCCTGTCCAGCAACAATTTCAGGTCCCTATCCGTGAAACAGGATTGAGTTTTCCTTTCTTCTGGTCCATGTGTTCAGGACACCATGCAGTGTGAGGGGTAGACCCTGGCTTGCAGTATCCGAAGTGGTATCCAGCTGAGCGTTAAATATGGTACCAGAGGTGTGAAAGCCAGAAGGTCCCAGCAGTGGTGAGCTCAGTGGCATGCGATTCTCTGAGAAAGAGGCTCAATTTGCACAATTAATGAGGAGGAATGGAAGACTGTAGAGGAGAAGTCACTCCGAGCCATGAAACTCACTTACCAAAACTGAAAATAGGAAAATTCTGCCCTAAGACTGAGTTTTAACCTTTGAAATCAAACACATGTCCTGAGCCGAATGTGGTGAATAGTTGAACCACAGCAGCAATTTTACTGGCAGTGGCCAATTAAGAAGCTGTTGTGGAGTTAGCTGACCATCTCTCTGAGCTGCCACCTCAATCAATCAGAGCTGGCAGCTTTGTGGCCTTGGCATTCACCATCAACAGAAATGGTTGCTGCTTCGGCAGCATGGAGGGGGCATGGTCACGTTGAGGCACTCTTGAAGAAACAGTCAGTGATTTGGAGATGCAATAAGGCCAGATAAGCTGGCTCCATTGGTCAGTAAGATGACCCTCCAGCATCTGCATCACTCAAATGGGTGGTCTTGTTCCTGGGAGTGCCCTCTGGGGGCCATGGGGCCTTGGGGCAAAGGAAGGCCCCACCTGCACTAGGAAGTCACTGGGAGGCTCCCAAAAGGGCGGAAACTGTTCTGAGACCAGTAAAATACGAGCAGAGTCATAGGGTCATACAATACAGAAACAGACCTTTTGGTCCAACCCGTCCATGCCGAACATAATCCCAAACTAAACAAGTCCCACCTGCCTACTCCTGGCCCATATCCCTCCAAACCTTTCCTATTCATGTACCTATCCAAATGTCTTTTAAACGTGTCATAAAATCATCTTCACTGGGCCAATCACCTAAATTGGCCCCTTCTCTCCCTGATGGTGTGGTAGCTGGGCTACTGCCCCTCCTGTCTCTCAAAATCTTAATGGTAGTGGGATGACAATAGGCATTCTTCCAAAGCCATTTTATCAATTTGTTTCCAAAGGCTGAAAACATTTTGGTCCATGTTTTAGAAATAAGTTTCAGAAGATATTTTCATTATTGGGACAAATAGAGCAGACAAAATCTTTTTGGACCTGGCCCAGACTAAAACTGCAAAGGTGTTGACAAGAGGCCATGAATTTTGCTTCACACAAAGATCATTGGCAGTGCAGAGCTCAATGGCTCTGCTCTATAACAGTAATAATGCCACTTACTCCATCATTCGACATGGATTTTATTCTAGGTTCACAGCCACAGGTAAAACTGCTTCAGAGGCAATTTGAGAATTACTAAATATGACAAAATTTTGTCCGACATCAAGATGCAAGCAAGTCCATAGGAAAGAAGAACGTTCACACGTAACAGAGTATTGGCACCGTGGATGGGCTAATCCGAATGAAACACAAAGACAGCAACCAACTGTGTTGATTTTTAAACAGTTCTTTCCTGTCCTATAAGCAAATGATTTGATCATTTAGGATGAATATGAAGACCAGGCAGAATTATCAAAATTTGTTCAAACTTGAAGTTATTAAAGAACTTGGATTAGGATTGAAGTGAATATCTTTGGCGCTTATACATTAAAGGATTTCTGGCATTTTGATTGCGAACGTGTATTACCAATTTTGTTTGTGGCTTGTGGAATTTGTCAAGAGATATACCGTATATTGTGCCAACATCAATTAGTAATAAAAAGGTACAATAGCACAAACCTTCTTCTGAAAACCAATTTTAAGGAGAAATGAAAACACAATCTGCATTGTGGTTCAAAAACGTCGTTCAAATATCTGCTGTGACTGTCTACCTGCCTGGGGCACCAACATCCAAATGTAGAAAATGCTGTGTTAGCAAGTGTGTGCAGTCTACTGTTGTACAGTTTTATTTTACTCAGTGGTTTAGCCTTGAGCAGAGGTGAATAATATAGAAGCTGTTTTTCTGTATTTTATTACATTTTGATCCCCCCTCTGATTTGTCAGAGTTGCCAGACACGATCTTTGTTTATCAGTCCACTATACTGTAAAGCTCAAACAGTTTTAGGGAATTCAGAAACAATTCAGTTAATCCCCACCCTGAGGCCTCGCAATCCCACCTCTGAGTGAGGCAACATTAGCTTTAGTCGTAATGTTCAAGGGGAGGGGGGAGTATGGGGAGTTGTACCACATTCCAGAGCTCTTGTCAGCTTCCAGTCACGCAAAACCCAAGTGTCTTTAACATCAGTCAGTAGCTCTGAGTTAAACATGGACCATCTGTTTAGTAATATCCAGCCATAGTCAAATACTTCAAAACTGAAATACATTTAGAATTAAAAGTCCTGGGTGAGGCCAACATCTTTGTTGAAGAGCAATCACAAAGCAGCATCGATAATTACATATTTGCTCTGCTTGGCACTATATTCTAATTTGATTATAATTAACAAATGTTTTTCCTATTTAAAGTAGATTTTCTGCAGCATTTCCTTTCTGACAATACTATATTACTTTTCAACAGAATGCTGAATAAATTTATGCATGTAGCTAAATTACAATATCGAGATGATGAGGGCTTATAAAATATTTTAACTACAGCATCCTTCTAATTATACATGTTGAGGTATGCCATTCGTCTTGTTAACTGGATTTGCATACATTAAGAATGGATAGGAGAGATAGAAATGCGAAAGCAAGAAACAAAAACCTGAGAGAAAGGCTAGATTGTAGGCAACAATGTGAGTGTATGAGTGAAGGAAAGAAAATCCAGGAATGAGCACACCAAATCTAAAGAAAATAACTGCATTTTTGTCATACATTTCAGCCAATAGATTACCTTTAAGTGTCCACAGCACCTTGACCAGCTGAGTTAATGCAAGTGCAATTCGTTCACTATACAAGGACCAGTGAGTCTGACTTCAGTGGTGGGTAAATTGTTGGAGGGGATTGTGAGAGATAGGATTCACATGCATTTGGAGAGGCAAGGACTGGTTAGGGATAGTCAACGTGACTTTATGCATGGGAAGTCATGTTTCACAAACTTGATTAAGTCTTTTGAGGGCATGACCAAAAAGATAGATGAGGGCAGGGCAGTAGACACTGTCTACTTGGACTTTAGTGAGGTGTACGACAAAGTTCCACATGGTAGACTGATTAGTAAAGTTAGATCACATGCGATTCAGGGAAAGCTTGGCAATTGGTAGAAAATTAGCTTGACGGTTGGTGACGGAGGGTTGTGGTGGAGGGTTGTATTTTGGACTAGGGACCTCTGAATAGCAGTGTTTCGCAGGGATTGGTGCTGGGTCCACTGTTGTTCGTCATTTACATAGGTGATTTGGATGAGAATTTAGGACGCATGGTTAGCAAGTTTGCAGATGAAACCAAAATTGGCGGTATAGTAGACAATGAAGGTTATCTAAGATTAGAATGGAATCTTGATCAGTTGGGCCACGGAGTGGCAGATGGAGTTTAATTTGGATAAATGTAAGATGTTGCATTTGTTAAGACAAACAAGGGCAGGATTTACATAGTAGGGCCCTGGGTAATGTTGTCAAACAGAGAGACCTAGGGGTTCAGGTATATAGTTCATTGAAAGTTGTGTCATAGGTAGACAGGGTGGTTAAAATGGTTGGTGAGGACACTTTTGGAGCATTGTGTACAGTACTGGTAGCCCTACTATAGGAATATACATTGGAGAGAGTTCAGAAAAGCTTTACAAGGATGTTTCTGGGACTGGAGGGTTTGAGTTATAAGGAGAGGCTGTATAGAACATGCTGAGATGTTTTTCACTGGAGCATAGGAAGTTGGGGGTGTAGGTGGTGGTGGTGACCTTACAGAGATGTATAAAATCACGAGGGGCAAAGATAAGGTGAATAGCAAAGGTCTTTTTGTTAGGGTAGGGGAGTTCAAAACTAGAGCGCATATTTTTAAGGAGAGAGGAGAAAGATTTAAAAGGGACCTGAGGGATAACGTTTTCACACAGAGGGTATGTGTGAATAAGCTGCCAGAGGAAGTGGTAGATGTAGGTACAGTCACAACATTTAAAAGACATTTGGACAGGTACATGAATAGGAAAGGTTTAGAGGTGTATAGGCCAAATGCAGACAAATGGGACTAGTTTAGTTTAGGAAACTTGGGTCTGCATCGACAGGTTGGATCAAAGGGTCTGTTTCCATGCTGTATGAGTCTATGACTCTATGGCTGTAGAACAAAATGGATATGTGCTATAGCTGAACAGCAAGTCTGCCAGTACAGTGTGTAGAAGACAACTATAGGCAATTACATTCAATAGTGGCAGTGTAACAACTAGGTTTAAAAATAAACCAGAAATTGCTGAAGAAACCCAGCAGGTCTGGCAGCATCCGTGGAGAGAAAGTGAAGTTAACATTTCGGGTCTAGTGACCCTTCTTCAGACTGTGAATTTGACATCCATCATAGCACTGATATAGCTGAGCACTGCTTGACTGATAGATCTGGTTCTCTAATCAATTCACTTCACACCTGTCACTTGTACATGTTTATTTGCACAAGATAAAGAGGTTTCGAGTTTCCATGATTGGTGCTTTAGAGAATCCAGATAATTTGGCACTTATTCTAAGCCTATATTGAATGGAGTCGATGAAAGTGAAAAGTTGTGAATGAGTGGAAGGTTTTAAAGCCGTTTCTTTAAAGATACTGAGGAGTCTGTTGTTTATGCAGTGGACACGGAGGTACCATAACCGAGCATGGAGGGTACAAGGAGCATGGGAATGGGTGGCACTTCTGAGGTACGATGAATCAACAATCCTTTAAAAATCTAGCCAAATCCATAAAAATTGTTTAGTAAGACATGCCTATCCCCTTAATAGGCCAAATACAGGCAAATGGGGCTAGTTTAGTTTGGGAAACTTGGGTCTGCATGGACAGGTTAGACTGAAGGGTCTGTTTCCGTGCTGTATGGGTCTACAATTCTATGGCTAGTTGGGGATACAGGATGAGGATTTAAGGCTTGAACTATACCACGCATTTAAATGGCACTGGTGAAAACTGAAAACCTTGGGAATGGGGTCAAGAATCCCAGAATCAGGTAGTGGCTACCATTTTCACACCTCTATGGTGTCTGTCTGACTTCATGAATATCCAGCCCTTTGTTTCGGGCATGGGTGTGTTGGCTATTGTTTATTAGTCATCTCAAATTCCCTTTGATATCATAGAATAATTGTATAGGGAGGGAATGGAAGTTGCCGTGAATACTTTTCGCACAAGGTGCACATCTTAATATACTTCAATACAGCAACAAATATTTTTCACTATCCACTGAATATGAAGCAGCATGATACAGTTTGTAATCTAATTTCAATTAAAATGAAAATCCAACCAAAAATTTAGTTAGGGATCTCCCTAGTTCCACATTGTGTAAGAATGCAATACTAAATTCTGCACATTACTTAACAAATTGTTTACTCTTTTGAGGGATTTAAGTGCTGCATGTTATTATAGCTGAAATGTAACAAATACAGCCAGTATTACCTAAGCTCTATAGTTACTGGTTAAATTTTTAAAATGTGGCCATTTATTATAGTGGATGGACTGTTTTCACAAATTAAATAAAAAATAAGAGATCTTCTCTTGCTTTGAGAAGGTGTAAGTTAGTGCGACAGAACACTTATTTCTGTCTGAAATAAATGGGACACTTGAGATCCTACAACAAGAACTTCAAAAATGAAGTTAATACATAAGATAATTATTCTTGCTTTTTGGACACCATAAGTAAATGTCTGCTTTAAAAATGACATTTTAAAAGGGACTGTATTGGCAAATGCAATATCATTTTGAGATGGATAGTCTCAGTGGATATGACCAGATGATTAATTTATAGTAGTGATGGTTGAGGGGAAAGTCTTGGCTAGGACCATAAGTGAGCTCACTGCGGTTATTTAACTAGTGCAATAGGATCTTTCACTTCCATCTGAGCTGGTAGATGGAAACTTAGTTTAATGTCTCATACAAAAAGTATCGCCTCCAACAGTACAGTACTCCCTTTCATTTTAAGTTGGCAATGGACAGTATCTCAGACTCAATGTCACTGGTCACTCTAAAAAGAAGTCTGATGTGCCCTTTGTTTAAGAAAATACTTTTGCTGTCCAATGTCTAAGATACAGAGATGGCAGACAAATTTTATGTCAGTCTTCACTAGAGAGGATACATGTAGCATCCTGGAAGTAGCTGTAAATCAGGAATTGAAAGGGAATGAGGAACCCGAGTTATTTACAAATACTAGGGAATTAGTACTGAATAAATTGGATCCAGGATGGTGGCAGAGTAGCAGGGCTCTCGCCCAGGGCTCAACCACTCATCTGCTTTTTTTTCTTTCTACTTCTGCTCTTCTTCTTTTGTTTTTCTTTTCTTTGGCGAGTTAGTCAACATAGAAGATTGGCTGGCTAACAGGAAACAGGCTGGAGGTGTAAATGAGTCTTTTTTTTAGGTTTGCTGTAACAAGTAGTGCAGCACAGGAATCAGTGCTTCAACTGTTCACAATTTATATAAATGACATGAATGAAGGGACGGGAAGCTGTGGTTGCCAAATTTGTTGACAACACAAACATAGGTAGAAAAGCAAGTTATGAACAGGTGGTTACAAAAGATAGGTTAAATAAGTGGGCAAAGAGGTGGTTAATGAAGTATAATGTGGGAAGATGTGAAATTGTCAAATTGATGAGGAGGAATGATAAAGAAGCAAATTATGTAAATGGTTGGTAAGCGGTTTCAGATCACTGAGATGCAGAGGGATCTTGGTGTCTTTATGTATGAATTGTAAAAGGTTAGTATGCAGGTACAGCAAGCAGTTAGGAAATCTGACAGAATATTATCACTTGTTATGAGGGGAACTGAACACAAAAGTAGGGGGTTATGCTTCAGGAGACTGGTGAGATTGCAGTGCAAAGTACTGGTAACCTTATTTAAGGGAAGAAGTTAATGCATTGGAGGTAGTTCTGAAGGTTTACCAGACTAAAGGCAAGGATGAAAGGCTGGACATGCTAGCCTCATATCTGCTGGAGATTAGAAGACTAAAAGACGACTTAATTGAAACATACAATACCTATGGAATCCTGACAGGATGTGTACGTATACATGGAGACATTTCCTCTTATGGGAGAATCAAGAACAAGGGGTCACTGTTTAAAAATCAGGGTTGCCTATTTAAAATAGAAACAAGACAATTTTTTTTCTCTCAGAGGGTTACGGACTCTTCTTGCAAAAGTGATGGAAGCAGATTCATGGAGTCATAGTCATACAGCACGGAAAGAGACCCTTCGGTCCAACCAGTCCATGCCTAATGCAGAAGCAATTATTGTTAAGGGATGGGGTGTGAAAGGCTAACAGGATAGGCAGGAATGTGGATTTGAGGTTATAATCAGAACAGTCACAATATTATTGAATGGTGGAACGGGTGTGAAGAGCTGAATGGCTTACTGTTGCCCCTAATTTCTATGTTTTATGGAAGAACCATGTACAGTTTTACATTTGATTTGTATTTCTACATTGTGTGTTAAGAGGCAAAGGACATAATTTTAATTTCATTTTTGAGCTTTGCATGTAGCACTAGGTTCTCTGCAAACATTTTTTAAATGCACCTAAATGGGATCTGTTGAAGCCTGTTGAAGTGAAAAATTCAGTGCATTAGAAATAACAGTAGAAGAGAGGAACCAAATTGGGCTACTGCATAACAATACGGTATTTGATGACACAGAGAGACAGCCAATAGAAACACAATTATTTAGAAAGGCAATGTGCAAGTTTTCTTCCGAGAAAAGCAGATCATTTAGAGAGAAAAGGCCTAAAATAGTGGCAATGCAGTTTAGCAGTCTTCAAAACAGTCAGAGCAGAAGAAAAGAAGGCCTGTGTGGCTTAATGGCAGTCACAGAAAAGCTCCAGAAACATAAGGCTGAGAGAGATGAGTGAAAGGAACCCATGCAGAAATAAGTGAGCTGTATTAACTAAAGGCTGAATGAACTGCAATTGCTGTAAATCAGAAACAAAAACAGGAGTTGCTGGAGAAGCTAAACCAGTCTGGCATATTCTGAGAAAGGTCACTCCACCCAAAACATTAACTCTGATTTTGCTCCACAGATGCTGCCAGATCTGCTGAGCTTTTCCAGCAATTTCTGTTTTTTTTTGTGAGCTGTATTAACTGCTTGTTTTAGGGTGTTAAGAAAAAGCATTAACAAAAGAAATCATATCATGTGAATGCAGAAATTTGCTGAAACCAAATGAATTACAATTGTGTTAACTCAACAAGAAGCTTTAAAAATGGAGACAGGGTGACTCTGCACTGAGGTTCGAATATCTGTAACGTTATTATTGATAGTAAAAGAGTTTTTTTGATATTTGTAATAAAACCATTTTATTTAATTCATGCAGACTGTAAAATACTTCTTTCATTTTCCTTTTGTGTGTAACAAACTTTGATGTTCTTTTGGTCAAAGTACATTGGCAGTCTCGTGATTATGTTCAGTGACTGGTGGTAAACAAATGGCAAAAATCAAACTTGTGGTCTATCAAGCCAGGTTGAATTTTGGCATTGAATCTATAAAATATCACACTACGTACTAGTATTATCAACTTCCCTCAAAGGGAGCACTACCATTGACAGCTTATGATTTAGAGCAAACAGATGCAATCTGAGAAATATACTTTGAAGTGGCTTGTATTCAGTATTCCAACATCTCTCAGAAAGGCAATGATGAAAATGCTCACAAGCAAGGACAAATAGGGAGGCATCCTTTCTTAATCCATGAGTAGCAGTGATGCATTGCATCAGTGATGCAAGCTTTAATGCTTTGGATGCAAATGCAACTGCTTTGCCTTGCTACATGAAGGTTGTTCCAAGTTCCCTTTTGCTGACATCACGCTGCAGGATAACTTCATTGTTAACAGCACAGTCCTTCAGCAATGGTGCCATCATCAGTAGCTGTTTTATGAAGTCAACGCTGCTTCTCATTGATGCCCCAATACCAATGAACATCCTTTGTAGTGAGCTTGTAAAGAGGTTCATATTAACAAATTAAACAATAACTTGGCTAGACAGTTCACCAATCCTGCAAAGCACCTGCACATCTGTTGGTTGCTGCATCTTTACTAAAGCTCACACCTTATCAGGATTAGGGAAACGTCCTTTAGGCATCAGCATATGACCGACTCGAGCTCAATCAGCTTCAGTTGTAGTTTTGTTTATTATTCAGCTCCAGATTCAGCTGCAACCTCTGTCTAGAAGTTTTATTAGATTCCGATCAAATCTGTGATGGCTCTCCATCGTGTCTCTACTTCCAATGACCAGCAGATCATCTGTAATTGCTTACACTCCTGGAAAATACTTATTATCTTATGTGGGCTGTGTTAAGTATTGTCCTGGAGCAGTAGAAATGCCCAATGGCAATGTGCAATGATCAGTACCTCCCACATGGTGTCCAGAACGCAGTCAGGAAACTGATGCTTTCGTAATTCATTTACCAGTACCCATACTTTGCATCAAGTGTAGTAAAGACCTTTGCTGTGGCAAGTTGTGGCAAGATTTCTTTAATGATTGGCATGAGATAGTGAGATCTCTTTAAAGTTTTAGTGAGATCCTTGGATATCAGTTTTCCAGGTTTTTCTACTGCTACCATGCTCTAATCTAGTATGTAGCAATTGTCACTTTTTAATAACTCCTTTCTTCTCCAGATCCTTTATCTTGTTTTTCAAGCATGGTTTGAGAATGCATGGATGTCTCAGCTGATACAGAATTAATCTCACACACCAATTTACTTTGAGATGATAGTCAGCAGGAAGACATTCAAAAATTGAGCAAACAACTTAGTAATTTGTCAGGATTGGTTCAGCATTCAATGGCTTGTATTGTGTAAAATGCTGCAAATGTTTTCTGGTATGTGGAGGGTTACCAGTCCAAGGTTTTGACTCATTTCAGCTGAGATGAGGAGATTTTGCTTAACATTTAATACCCCGAACTGCAGAGCTTCTTTTGTTCCATTGCATTGGTCTGTTGGCTTAGTTTGCAATTTTAGGATGAGCATTGTTCCATCATTTAGCATCAAATTTACCCTCGACAGACCCATTTTCAGGTCACCATTTTCAACAATTTCACACAGGTCTGCAAAACTCATGACATCACATGTAGTACTAGTGTCTATCTAACGCTTCACATTAACTTGAAGCTCTTCTGCAGACATCATTCCAACAGCCCCATACTATTTTCTTACCTTGAGTTTTGATGGTACAAACCTGTTCAAGGATATGGTTCTTCAGAAACATTATCTGATATCTCTCCAGCAATCACCTTTATAAGTTTGTTTTTCTTCTTTCCAGCAAATGACTGTGCATAAAGTGGCTCTGCATCTTGCTGTTGGAGCACTGTTTTCCCAATGGCTGCACATGCTTTCCTTTCTTTCGGACAGAGTCCTCGAATATTTACATCCAATATTCTAGCCTTTACCTTTCAACTGGCTGTTCCTTTTCATCACTGATTTGTGATTGGAAGGCCTGGGCTGCATTTCAGCATATTGTAAAGCCACATCAGTTTTCCTTAGTGGGATAATAGGTCGGCATAACATCGTGGGCTGAAGGGCCTGTATTGTGCTGTACTGTTCTATGTTCTAGGCTCTGGAAAAGGGTCACTGGACCCGGAATGTTGACTCTGCTTTCTTTCCACAGATGTTGCCAGACCTGCTGAGTATTTTTTTTTAGCAATTTCTGGTTTTGTTTCAGTTTTCCCAGCAATGCTCTTCAGCTGATTGATCACCTTGGAGCTTCTGCACATGTCAATAGCTTTCTTGAGAGTAAGTTTCTCTGCTCCCTGTGGACATGCTTTCATGGTGGGATCTTTTGTTGCTACAGGCAATCCTATCTCTGATGAGATCATCCTTCAATTGTTCAAACTCTCAATATTCAACTATATGCTTCAGCATAACTACATTTAATTCAAGATTCTTCCTCTCTTCTTAGGTTCTGGTGCTTGACACATAATGTTCTTAAATAATATTAGTATATGAGTTCAAAGTGAGTATTCAAGACTTCGAAAATTTCACAACTTTGGCTCTTTTGCTCCCCAGTGAGGTTTAGGGTATAACAGAGATTGCAACAAATCCTGGCATTGATAGTTGAGTTGTTTATTTATTCAGATTTCTTGATTAACTCTGTGGGAAACTTGAACTTCTGCCAGAGAGGCTAGAAGAATTTCCAGTTAATTTTCAAGCCTCCTTTCAACTTTATAGGTGCAGGCACAATATTCAACGCCATGCTGACTCATCCAGCAGTATTCAATTTCAGCTGCACACTCCTGACCAGAAACTTAACTGAGTCGGTCACATGGATACTGTGGCTACAAAAGCAGCACACAGCCAATATACTCTGCAGTAAATAACTCTACTCTCAACTTCACAGAGCCATTCCAACATATGTTATAAACCAGGAATGGGATGGAATATTCTCATTTGCATTGATGTATGCAGCTTGAAAAACACTCAAGAGACTCAACACCATCCAAGCTATTTAATTGCAATGTCATCCACATTCTCTTCACAACCACTGTATTATTTATAAGATGCACTGCAACAACTATCCTCAGCTTCTTTGGCACATTCTCCAAACATCTAACTTCCACCACCTAGAAAAGCCAGGGCAGCCAGCAGATGGAAACACCACCATCCCCAAGCCACACACCATCCTGACTTGGAACTATTCTGTCATTTCTTCATTGTTGCTGAGTCAAAGTCCTAGAATTTGCTCCCTAACAGTATGACAGGCACTGCAATGGTTCAAGATGGCAGCTCACGCGCAATTACTCATGAGTAGCTCGAGATGGGTGGCAAATGTTGTTAATGACTCACGAATACATGAAAAGAATGTCACTGCTACTGGAGTTTTCCTGAATGATAACCAGTCAAGTTATTCTGCTAATAAATAAAATGTACCAGAATCAGTGAAAGCTCATTGAAGTCCTGTGAAAAGCTGTGCTTAACCATATACATCTAGCAGTAATACTGAATGCTCTTGACTATCATCTCAGAGATTAAAATTACACCCTCCACACAACTACTGCAACTAAAATAGACCATGGGATTCCTCAGCTGTTTAATTTAGTGATTCATACATGGTTTCACAGATTTGCATGTGTTGATATACAACTGACAGAAAGGGAAAACTGGGATTCTTCAAACCACAGATAGTATAATCTTTATATCTAACATGTAGGCTATTTATAGTTTTTAAAGCTGCAATTATTGTTATTTGCTTTTATAATACAGTTGGAGCTGCCAGCTCGCAATGTCTCAGCTAGTGGCACTACCAAATCTAGGAGCCAGGAACACAGCAAAAAGCTCATCTCCCAACTACAGTTCTTTGAATTTGGTCAGCCTATCGTGGTGTTGTCAATAAATGCTTAAGAAACTATTACAAGGTTGTGGCACAAGTATATTATAAATGGGCATATGGTTGTCTGCAGGTTTTGTGAGGGGCAGGGAAGACAAAATTTTGCTAAGTAGTACATCCATTCTAAATGCTGCTTTTACCAAAAATTCCTTAGGGTCACTGAACAGAGCTAGTTAAACAATATAAAATTTCTAAAAATGAGTAATATAGACTAGCCACAGCTTTGATTGTATAAATGTTTTCCACAGGAGTTATTGTAATCTAGACTGAACAAATTCCCTTTTTAATCTGGTATTTCATTCTTGTAACAACTCTTTATTTGGAAAAATATGGACATTGTGTTATTAAAAACAATTGTTGAACTTGTATGTTTCAGTTACAATTGGTAAGTGTGTAGGTATTTAGAAATGTATTTTTCACAAAAAAAGCATCTTCAGTATGAAGCAACAAACATTCCCAAGAGAAACGGTGCATTTGTTGGCAAGGTCAAACATTCTGAGACAAATATCCTTCACAACATTAGTGTGATAATCTTTGGTCTTCTTTAATGTGACACAGACCAAGGGTAACAAAGGTAACTTCTGCTGGGTTTAAGTATTCAACGTGAAATAAGTTTCAAATGATATCAGCTCAGTTCTTAATGTGGATGAATTCACAGTGTAAGCATGGCACAGAGATGATTTAAAGGTCACAAGGTTCACTGATCCAGACAAAAAAAATAAACAATGGCCCATATCTTCCAGTCAATGTTGAAGCTGCATGCATTCATGCTGCCAATGAAAACTCCCGTGATCTGACATTGCTGCGATTTTTCAGCTGAGATTTCTGATCCTATGTGAAGCATCAAAGGATCAGTACAGATGTATGAAGAAGACCTATAGGTACAAAATTAGCTGCAATCTTGAATTCAGCTAAGTGTTTAAAGGTCCAAGTCTTTCAGTGAGTGAGTGGGTGAAGGGTGCAGTCAAGTGGGTTTGGTGGTGGTACTCACTGTGTAACATTTCCAGGGCAATGATTTATTTATTTATTTATTTGTTTATGGTATTTGGTAGCCAGTGGTTACATATTCATTTAAGCATTTATTACCCATCTCTAATTGGTCTTGAAAAGGCAGTAGTGAGCCTTTTTCTTGAAGTCTATGTGCTGTAGGTTCACCCACAGTAAGTCCCACATACCTGGCTCAAGTCTCTAATACTCAGTTCAATGTTTGAGAAATTCGCAGAGGGGACTAGGCAGCAGAAATTATCCCATTAGAAGGTTCAACTTCCTGGGCAATTTCCCCACATGTGCACATTCGGACCACAGGGTCCTGACACAGATTCCCCAATTCAGTTGAATCTCCAGTATCTGAAGATTTGGATTTTGGAACATTTGGGTTAATATTTCTCAATCCTACTAACCAATCAACACCTTTCAACCACCCCATGGGTAGGAAAGGGTCTGTTAAGAGGTTAACTTGCCAAAAATACCAATTCACTTCTATGACTGGTCTCTGTTGGTGTGGTTGGGGGAAATGGGAATTAATATGTAATATAGTAGCTATGATGTGGTAGTGCTTTGTCAAGATAATAGTCAATATTCCATTCTGCAGTTGCGACATCTTTCATCCTGATAAGTAGAAAAGCTTCACCAAACATTAACGACATATGAGGGATTATTCAATTAAATTTAAGGTCCTTACCTGGTAGATGTCATCACCAGGGCTATATACTGCCTTGAACTGCTTCATATGTGCCCGTGCTCTTGCTATGCCCCGAAGTGTTTCAAATGCTTGTTCCACAAAACCAGTGGCTTTGTCAAATGTTAATTCAGATGCTGAGGAACAACCTGAAAGAAAGTATACATGATATCATTCAATAATTTCACACCTCTGTAGCTCTACAGGAGGCGATGGTTTAGTGGTATAATCACCAGACTAATAATTCAGACAGACAGGTAAAGTTGTAGGGACCTTGGTTTAAAACCCGCCATGGAAGATGGTGGAATTTGAATTCAATAAAGAGTCTAATGATGGCCATGAAACCATTGCTGATTGTCAGGAAAATCCCATCTGGTTTATTAATGTCCTTTAGGGAAGGAAATCTGCCATCTTTACCTAGTCTAGCCTACAGGCGACTCCAGACCCACAGCAATGTGGTTGACTCTTAACTGCCCTCTGGGCAATTAGATAGAACATGGAACAGTACAGCACAGTACAGGCCCTTCAGCCCACGATGTTATGCTGAACTTTTACCCTAATCCTATCGTCTATCTAACCTCCACCCCTACCTTATTCTATCATCCATATGCCTATCTAATAGCCGCTTAAATGCGTCTAAGGAGGCCGACTCCACTACCCTCTCCAGCAATGCATTCCACCCCCCGACCCCTTCTGAGTAAAGAACCTACCTCTGATGTCTCCCCTATATCTATTTCCACTCACTTTAAAACTATGCCCCCTCACACTAGCTACCTCCACCCTAGGAAAAAGTCTCTGGCTGTCCACTCTATCTATACCTCTGATCATTTTGTACACTTCTATCAAGTCACCTCTCATCCTTCGTCGTTCTAAAGAGAAAAGCCCTAGCTCTCTCAACCTTTCCTCATAAGACCTTCCCTCCATTCCAGGCAACATCCTGGTAAATCTCCTCTGCACCTTTTCCAACGCTTCCACATAATTAGGGATGGGCAATAAATACTGGCACAACCAGCGATGCCCACATCCCACGCATGAATGAAAAAATAAAAACAAGCCCGCTTTTCCCGATTTAACAGTATTTGTGCTGCAGGATTATAACAAAAAGAACACTCAATGGTTGACCTTGAAGGTTATGTATAATGGAATCCTAATGTTTACAGGCTACAAAGACCCAAGATTTAATTGTTATTCAGTACTTAGTTAGCCAGTCTCATTTAAAATGACAGGTTTCTCAATTTACTGCTGGGAAACCTCACTGGTGATGGGCAGCAGCAGAGGTGGGATGCTTATGAAGATTTATAACATTTAATGTCTTTAACTCTCTTCTGCCCCCAAATTTTAGCAGAATACCTGCAACACTATTACATCCCAGCATTCCTTCTGGATGCCAACAAATTTTTCCCCAACCATTCTGATGGTCACACCCTCTTCCCTGCTATTTGCACAGACTCATTCCCTTTGTCCCACATTTTGTTACAGAGATAGTAGGAACTGCCAGTGCTGGA
>NC_063332.1:77210953-77274686 GCF_021869965.1 Rhincodon typus
ACCTTTCTGAAGAAGGGTCTAGACCCAAAACGTCAGCTTTCCTGCTCCTCTGATGCTGCTTGGCCTGCTGTGTTCATCCAGCTCTACACCTTGTTATCCCAAATTTTGTGATGTTTCTACTGATGACACAAATTGTTCAACTCCTTTGCCTTGTCAAGTACCCAGTGATGCCATAGCTTAGTAAACATCAATAATCACTGATGCTCAAAACCAATAGGTTCTCGACATCATTAGAGAGTTGGGTTATGGACAAGGGAGCTAAATTCCAAGGTGAGGTGAGAGTGAATGCCTTGGCATCAAGGCAGCATTTGACCAACAGCGGCATCAAGGAGCCCAAAAAAAACTGGAGTCAATAGGAATCAGAGAGAAAACTCAACACTGGTTCGAGTCATACTCAACACCAGGTGAGTTGCTGTGGTTGTTGGAGATCAATCAATTCAATCGCAGGAACCCTCTTCAACTGTTCTATAAATGACCTTCCTGTCATCATGTGGTTCACTGTTGAGTGCACAATGTTAAACATGATTTGCAACTTCTCAGATATTGAGACAATTCCTATTCAAATGCAAGACGACCTGGACAACATTCAGTTTTGGGCTTAAAATGCAAGTAACATACACACCACACAATTAAAGGCAATTTATCATTTCCAACAAGATAGGATCTAAGCATCTCCGTTTGACATTTAATGCATTATCATCACTGAATTCCCCATTATTAATCCTGGGGATTAACACTAACCATAAACTGAACAGGACCAGCCACATAAACACTGTGACTGCAAGACCAGGTCAAAGACTGGTAGATTCTGCAGCAACTAACTTATCTTCCATCTCTCCAACGTCTATTCACTATCTACGAGGCACAAGTTAGGAGTGTGATGGAATATTCCCCACTAGCCTTGATGAGTGCAGCTCCAACAACACTCAAGAAGCTTGACGCATTCCAGGACAAAGTAGCCTGCTTGACTGGCACCACATCCATAAACATTTACTTCCTCAACCATCGACATGCAATGTCCATATCCTGTGAAAAAATACATTTACATAAAACTGCTCCTAATCATTATCCACCTCTCATTACATTTAGTCTGTCTTTCACTTATTCAACTGCCTCCAACCCACATCTAGTGGTTCAACACCAAACACTACATCATGTTCCATACTGTCACATACTTATGCTCTGGTGAAACACAACAGTACCCCTTTCCATTATGTTACTCCCAACAATCATATGTCTCCACTATTCCCAGGATCAAGGAGTCTCTTCCCAACACACCATTCCTGGCTCCCAGAGATAGTAGGAACTGCAGATGCTGGAGAATCCGAGACCTGGCTCCCAGACCTATTGATTCCCTTTATACTACATGACTTCCCTTCTAAAAATCTTTCATTATTCAACGACATGTGGCATTGGTGCCACCACCCTGTTCCAGATTCTTAACTTCAAAAAAGTGAAATAATAAATTCATTATGTATGTAAATAGACAGAGCAGTAACAAATTACACAAAATCCTCGACAGTTACACAAACTGAAACTAAAAATTCTGACATTTGTTTCAACAAACATCATAAATCACATCATTACAACACATATTTTGCTGTGAGCAATAGCAAAGGAAATCCAAAACAAATTATGGTTATTGATGGATGTGAAAATATCAGGTACTCTACTTGAATTTGATGCTTAGACAATGTGCAACTTGATTGCATTTGTTCTGCACTACACATTACCCAAAAGAGTTTGATTTGAGACTAGGTGTCAAAAATGGAAATGTATTCTAGTTCTTGACACTGACTTCTCCCATCTAGTGATTTTGTTTATTCGTTCGCAGAATATAGGCGGCATGGCTATGCCAACATTTATTACCTAGAGCGCAGGTAGGAGACAACCACATTGCTGACAGTCTGGACTCACATGTAGGCCAGACCAGGTTCCTTCCAGGCAGCGCAGCTTCCTTCCCCAAAGGATGGTATTGAAACAGATGAGTTTTTCTGCCAATTAACAATGGTTTCATAGTAATCGGTAGACCCTTAATTCCAGGTATCTGCCATGCCAAGATTTGAACCTGGATGTCTGGATTAATCATCTAATGAAAATACTACAAGGCCATGAGCTCCTCTTGATTTCCTGACAGTATCTTAATCAGTCCAAACAAAAAATATGTAACTCATGCTCAAAACAAAGATGAAAACTTTTTTTTACATAGTTTCAAAAATGCATGATGCTAATAATTAAGCTACTTACAGTGAACATTTAACAACCGCTGCCCCAAAAATATTTTTGTCTCTGTATCAGTTGTGGTATCTAATATTATAGCAGTAAATAATCTAAAGTTTCCGTTAATCTTCCATATAAATATATAAACATAATAATTTATTACAAATTACAACAGATTACAATTCTGTTCAATTAAAATGATTTTCAAAGCCTTTCAGACACTCCCAGAAGTATGGGAGGGCAGTTTCAAAACTACACAATTCTCTGTCCAAAATAATTTACATATAAACTAGGAAATAAATTGGTTCTGTCACAGTTCAGTTCACTGGCACAGAATTCATATAAAATCTAAATGGAGGTGCTGGTGCTGGAGTGGCTGAGTGACACAGGTTAGCACAAGAGACAATTTACGTTCATGTCAAAACACATACCATTATGTTAAGAACGGATATCATGAACTATTTAAGTACAATATGTGGAATAATTTTTATTGAAGTAGTCACCAGAAAGTGCCTTTTTTATATGTTTTGCATTTTATTTTCTCAAATGTTTTACCTAAGAGTAACTCACCAGTTTTCCATGCACTTGTGTGCACTGACAACAAGTGACTACCCTTGACAGCATTTCAGCAAATGTAGCATCAAGGAGTTCGAGCAAAAATGGAGACAATGGGAATTGGGGGTAACTCTCAGCTGGTTGGTGTCATACCTGACACAAAGGAAGGTAGCCTTTGGAGATCAGCCATCTTAGCTCCACAACATCATTGCAGTTCCTCAGTGTAGTGTCTCACACCCAACTTTCTTGCTGCTTTATCAATGACCTTCACTTCATCCTATGGTCAGAAGTTTTTTTTTAAATTCATTCAGGGGATGAGGGTGTCACTGGCTAGGCTAGCATTTATTGCCTAGAGGCCAATTAAGAGTTAACCACATTGCTGTGAGTCTAGAATCACAGGCCAGACCAGTAGGCCAGTAGGACAGCAGTTTCCTTCCCTAACAGATATTATTGAACCAGATGTGGTTTTCCAACATTATCATTAGACTCTTAATTCTAGATGCTTATTGAATCAAATCCCACCATCTGTTGTGGTAGGATTCGAACCCAAGTCCACAGAACATTACCTGGGTCTCTGAATGAACAGTCCAGTGATAATACCACTAGACTGTCACCTCCCTCCAACTGGAGATGTTCACTGCTAATTTTACAATGTCCAGCAGTCTAACAAAGCCTGGCCAACATCCAGGTTTGGGCTGACAAGTTGCAAATAAAATTCATTTCACAACATCCAGGGCAATGGCCATCTCCAAGAAGAGAGAATTCAACCATTACCCCTTGACATTCAGTGGCATTACCATCATTGAATCCCCCATTATCAACATCCTTTGGGTTACCACTGAACAGAAACTGAACTGGACTAGCCACATACATATAGTGGCTACAAGAATATGTGAGAGGCTAGGAACCTTGCAATGACTCCTCAAAGTGACCCTTCCTGACACCTAGTCCTGGATCACTAGTCCAGAGACATTGCCACTATACCACTGTGAATCGGGGGGGGGCAGCCGATTTATGCAGCAATAGTCTGTTTTAGTGATGTTGACTGGGGAATAAATATTGTCTGGTATAAAGGGGATAGCTCTTCTTCAGAATATTACACCAGGATCTTTTGATGATCGGGCAGATAAACCCTCAGTTTAATATCTAAAACATGGCACGATTGACAGTACAGCACTCCTTCAGTACTACACTGGAGAATTAATCTTGAATTTTGTGCCCAAGTGAAAGAGTGGGACTTGAACACACAATCTTCTGACTCAAAAGTGAGGGTGTTACTGACTGAACCTTGGCTGACATGGTCATCCCCTAATTTATGACTCGTTTCCATGTCCAACAACAATTATCCATTCGCCATCCCTCAGTGATTTTGCCAATACAGCAGCTAAGCCCTTCTTGGAGAAGTTATGAGCCCAAATATTAAAAGCAGAATGACCATAAGCCTGCGTTTCATCAGTCTTCTAATTTCAAATATGCCTACTAGGGTATTTAATTACACTGTCAGATCCAATCAGTCCATATGAAGTCTCATGAAGAAGAATAATGCTTTCTTACAGCCATTGGAAATTTGAAAGACTAAGAATAGTGGAGCCACAGGTAGCCTCACTCTTCCTAAATTAGAAAGTGGGAAAATAAAGTCTGAGTTTCCTGCTCAAGATTGCTATCCAGTGTTCCCTGCTGAAAAGCAAGTTTGCATGTTCGATGCAAGAACAGCATCCAATTTACTGTTTGATAAAAGATTAAGCGGAAACAGGGATGTTGGGAAAGCAGAACCATGGAATTATTTTGGATGGCCTCAGCAAACAGCCATGACAAACATGTCAGGTTCCAGAAGGACCTCCTTCTGTGTTGTAAATATTTATGACAGCGACAGGGAGAGTTATTTCGAACACCGATGAATATTGTAGAAGTTTCAGGTAGCAAGAACAAAAACTATTAAAAAAAAATTGGTTTACACTTGCAGGTAAAAAGAAACAATTTGGTAACACACACTCCCAAAATGTACATCTACAGACATAAGCACACATAATGTGATAACGAAAAATATTAAGATTATGGTGAAGAAATAATGAAGACGCACCATTCCCTGGAACTGCACAAATTAACAGAGCAAACAAAGTGTCTTCCGTTTATTGATTTGTAACTCTTCAGATGCTTTTATGATGGTGCTTTGTTAGTTCAGACTGTGGAATGCTAGGGGGCTGCAATTTTCACAAACTAAAGAAGTGACAATGTAAAAGTACTTTTAAACAGATGCTGTTGCTTTATAACACATTTCACCACATTCTTCATATCTGTCATTTGTGTTACTACAACCTCGGTTTGCAGACGGGATGGTTTCTGAAGCTTGTCTGTAGTTGTTATCATCATTGTGCCACTGAGGCATTGAAGAGTTAGTTGTTCTGGAAAGTACTAAATATTTAAACATTCAGCAGGTAGACATAACTGGTAAGCTGTCTTGTGGTTGACTAGGTTAATGAGCACTCATGCTGAGTGTTTGACGTTCAGCTGAATGATAGATGATACTTAAAAGCACTTTCAAATTAATTTCCCTAGCAGAGAATCAGATTAATGGAATCACAATGCATTCTTAAAATACCATTCAGGCTTCGGTCATCCAGTGTTAGGAACCTCCCTTTGTTTCTCCATTGCATACCTGTCAAAGAGTGCTTCATTTTTGAAATTACCTTTCTAGCTAATACCTCAATGAAAATGGGTAATATTACTTATGAAAAACAGCAATTGACAAAGATGACAAAGTAAGAGGTTTACAATTTCAACGACAGCCTTGTATAACAGAGACAGTTCTGATTTTTTTTTTGGTGTTTCACGTGGTATCAGAATGGCTTGATTACATTCTACTGTCTGGATCTGGGAATGAAAAACAGCTTCCATGAGCCAGGAATGAAAGATTTTTTTGTTAATGCTTAATGCCACTTCTGCCACTTTGCTCAGTTCTACCTCTGGTTCAATTTACCCAATGTTGAAGCCCTAATCATTCTTGTTTTGCCTGAAGATTCAAGTATTAAACTATTCTCCTGGCTGATCTCTCAGCTTAAACTTTAGCTTACCCAAACTCTCCTGTTCATATTCTAACTCATACTTGAGCTGGATTTAATGCAGCCTGATATGGTGAGAAATCTGGATTACAGGTCCACTTAATTGTGGGAGAGGTCACATGTTAGTGTCCTAGTGGTAGGAATACCTCTTACGGTTAAGTAACAGGCAGCAATGTGCTCATAGGGGAGACATGCCCACTTGTAGCAAGTTGCCAAACAAGCTCATTATTATTGGGTTAATTGAAGGCAATTATTCTCAAGTGGCAAAGTTGATTGCAAACGTGAACATTAAGACTTCCTATTGCTTCCAAAAGACCGCCAGGCGAACCAGGCCTTTCTTTCATTGGCACAAGTGCCCGATTGTTGAAACCATTCACCTGTAATTGCCTTTGAAGCAACCTCTCCTGTGACCTCCATCCCACCCTCATGCTTGTGGCCCGGGTCTCTCCCTGGGTACACTGCTGACTGGAGTTGGCAGACCACATTATGGTGGCCCTGCTTGTAACAGAATGCTGCCAGCTTCTGTTTGGCCAGCTGCTATCAGTGGGGAGCATTATGTCCGTTGGGTCTCAAAAACCAGGGAAAGCCTGTGATTATTAAATTGTGCCTGCTAATGTGGTCAGGTCTCCAACTCATAAGTGACATGGGTTTCCCATTGGTTCTCCAACTAGTGTGCTAAACCTGGTTCAAACACATTAAATCTCATCTTTAGTGTGTTAACCCATAGCTGTGAACTACAGTGGCTTCTGATGCATTAATGATTTGGTTTTAAAACTCTTAACTTGATGTTAAAATCACTCCATGGCCTCATCCCTTCCTCCATAAAATCCTCCAGCTCTGGAAGCTGCTGAAGACCTGTCATCATGTGACATCATTGTTCTTCCACATCTGGCCTCAGGTACTTTCTTTACTTCTTTCTCCTCATCACTGTGCCTTCACCCATTGACATCCCTTTATAAGGTTTGCTGTTCTCCAACTTTATTTATTCCTTTAAGATTCTTCTTCAAAACTACTTCTGATCTAGGCTTTAGTCACTTACACCAATATCTCCTGCTTTGGATTATCCTCCTATGAGTTACCTTGAAATTTTTTCTATACTAAAGATGCTCTACAAAAACAAAACGGAATTTTGCCCAGTTCATAATAAGTTTCTACCTCAGAAGGGCAATGATGAATTGGACAACGGGAATTCGGATCACACTAATATAATTCGGAGGCTAAAAATAAGGGATATCATTGGCATGTAGAGGAATCTACATTACATTCAAATATTCTTTTCTTAAGCAAAATGCCTGCATTGTTCATTTCATTTTATGTTGGGCCTGTACTTGTCAGAATTTAGAAGAATGAGTGGTAACCTTATTGTTATTGAAACATACGAGATTCTTTGGGGCTTGACAGGGTACATGTGGAAAGGTTGTTTTCCATTGTGGGAGAGTCTGGGACCAGAGGGCATAGTCTCAGAATAAGGGATTACACATTCATGACGGAGATGAGGAGAATGTCTTCTCTCACGGAATGGTGAGTCTGTGGAATACTTTACTGTGGTAAAGTATTTGACACAGGGCTGTAAAGTACATTCTAGGCTGAGATGTACAGATTTTTAATGAGCTATCGTGTCAAAAGTAATGGGGAAAAGCCAGAAAAGTGGAGTCGAAGATTATTAGATCATCCATGATCTCATTGATTGGCAGCGCAGACTAAATGGGCTAAATAGCCTACTTCTGTTCCTACATCTTACACTTGTAGGAGTATAAAACTTCGTAGTTGACAAGATTTCTTTTGTTTGATGTTCAACTTGCACACATACTAAAACTAACGTTTCAAATTTAAAAAAAAACTTTAATATTGCTGAAGATGATTTTCATTACTGAAGGAGCAAACAAGTTTTAGTTTGTATTTCTTCAGATGATTTTTATGGGGTTTTTAAACAGTTCCACATTTGTTCATTGCATGCCAGAATGAATAAATATCAATCAAAAAAGACACATTTTGTCGAAGCATTTTGTCTTGCACACATTAGTGCAATTCACAAGATCATCAACATTTACACTGTATAAATGGTGAGTGTTGATTGATTTGCAAGTAGAACCTGGTTGATAGAGGCATTGCAGTGAAGATTACAGCAGCTAATAACAATGATTAATTATTAACTGCCAGACGTTGTTTAAACTTTGAATCAGGCAGGTTGACTCTGATTAGTCAAAGTAGTGCTCTAAGAAATGGACCTTTAAATGGCTGTCTTGTTTATGTTCACAACTATGTTGTTTAGTTGAAACAGGGGCAGTGCAATGCACACGTTCTGTCTGTCTGTAAAGAACAGGGTCCTGTATATTAATATATGTAGCTTCCAGTATATGCAAGTGCACCACAGTGCGTTCGACCAATAATCTTAAATTGTATATCAGTGTAATTCTTCGCACACGTAGGATTATCTAGTAAATGTTGACCAATAGTAGAGTCACAGCTGATGTTGGACATTGTATCCTAAGCTTTGCAAGAGTGGAATCTTGTGTGTTTTAATAAGGTCATCTGCCATTCTTCAAAATTCCAATGAGTACAAACCCAGCCTACTCAACTTCTCCTCAGAACACAATTCCTCCATTCCTGGGATCAACCTAGTGAACCGTCCCTGGACTTCTTTCAGTTTCTACATCCAAGTCATTAATATATATTGTAAATAATCATGACCCCAGCACTAATCCCTATAACACTCCACTAGTTACAGGGTGTCATCCTGAAAATGCCCGCTTTATTCCAACGTTTTGTCCTCTATTAGGTAACCAATCCTCTCATCTAGTTATTATACTACTTCCAATGCTATGAGCTCTTAACTTAGAAAGTAGCCTTCTGGAAATCCAGATACATTACTGCTTCCCTTTTATCTATTCTGTTACCTCAAAGAACAAAGAACAGTACAGCACAGGAACAGGCCCCTCAGCCAATCAAGACTGCGCTGACACATGATTCCTTTCTAAACCAAAAACCGTTTACCACTACACAGTCCATAATCCTCTATTCCCTGCCCATTCATGTATCTGTCAAGCTGCCTCTTAAATGTTGCTAATGTATCTGCCTCCACTACCTCCTCAGGTAGTGTATTCTAGGCATTTATCACTCTCTGTGTAAAGAACCTGTCTCTCACATCTCCTTTGAACTTTCCCCTTTTTACCTGAAATCTAGGTCCCCTATTAATTGAGATTTCTATCCTGGGAAAAGATTCCATCTATCTATGCCTCTCATAATTTTGTAAACTTCTATCAGGTCACCCCTCATCCCTCAACAAACAAAGCTTGTCCAATTTCTTCTCAAAGCAAATACCCTCCAAACCAGGCAACATTCTGGTAAATCTCTCCAATGCCTCCAAATCCTTCAGGTAGTGCGACGACCTGAACTGTACACAATATTCCAAATGTGCCCTAACTAAACTTCTATACAGTTGCAAAATTTTTATACTCTGTGCCCCAACTGATGAAGGCAAGCATACCATATTCTTCTTAACCACCTTATCCATTTGGATTGCCACTTTCAGGGAACTGTGGACCTGTATGCCTCTCAAAGAATTATAGTCAATTTGTCAGCATGTTCTACTCCTCTGAGACTTTTCTAGAATCTAAGGACTCTTGGAAGGTTACCATCAGTGCATCCGTTATATCTGTATCTACTTTCTTTACTTTGCTGGGATGCATCCCATTAGGTCTAGTGAACTTGGCCGCATAAGTTTCTGTAGCACTTTTTCTCCTGTGATAATTATTGTATTTATTTCCTTCTTCCTTTTGCCCCTTGATTCCTTAGTTTAAAAAAATAATTTGCTATTCATGTTTTCTACTGTGAAAACTGATGCAAAGTATATATTTAACTTATCTGCTATTTCCCTATTCCCTGTTCTAATTTCTCCAGCCACATTCTCTAAGAGACCTACATTCACTTTGGCCTCCCTCTTTGTTTTTATATATTTAAAGAAGTTCATGTTGCTACTCTGGACATTACTTACAAATTGACCTTCACAGCCTGTTATATTTTTGGTTGTCTTTTGTTAGCTTTGAAAACTTTCCCAATCCTCTGGTTTACCACTAGCTTTTGCCACATTGTCTATGGTTTCTTTCAAATTCATGCTGTCCTTAACTTCCCAGGTTAACCATGGTTGCTTATTCCCTTCCTAGAATCACAATGCGAACAGTGCAGGCTCAATCCCTGTACTGGCTGAGGTGACCATAAAGAATCTGCCTGCTCAAACCTTCCACTTGCCTGAGGTGTGGTGACCCTCTGGTTAAACTCACCACTGGTCATCTGTTTATGGTCTTTTGAGATTGTGGCAACATTGACTCACTTTTCACTTTGAAATCTAAACAAAGTCTGGTAGTTAACAGTCAATTGTCAATAACTGCTGCATTTTCCATGGCAATGCTTCTATTAATCAGCAGGCTCAGAAATGTTGGCTTTACCTTAAATGCAGGTCAAAAAGTTTCAACAAAATGTGTCTTTTTTCAACACAACTCAAGTTCTGATCTATCAAATGACTGTTTAAATTAAATGTGGTACAATAAGTTCTATACAGAAAGTTTAAAATTGTGCAGTAAGGGATTTGATTTTTCTTGAACAGCTTTCAATTCACCGCTCTGTGAGAAGTGCTAGACATAATCAGTCAAGCTGCAATTTAATTTTCCTGCCCTAAAGGTTAAACGTTCCTCAAACATTTACAATCCCAAGTTCAAATACTCATTTAAATTGAATAAAATAACTGTCAGGCTTTGAAAAACAGTGCAATTTTTCACTCAAGTCAAATTGACTACCTAAAAAAAAGAGTTTGCATTTTGATCATGCAGGCACTTTTAGCCAAAATTTTTGTTTACAAGTGCTAAACAATCTTAAAATAATGGGTACTTGTAACTTCCAACATGAAAGTGACAGAGTCCAAACAGTGAAAATCCATAACCAAGTAATAATTAAATTCCGAACAGCCTCAATGCTGACTTAACAATTATGCTTTGGAACATACTTTACATCAGCAAAGGAACACAAAATAAGATAAGGTGTTCTGCCCTGCTCTGCACAAAGTATTCTCACGTTTGACTAGCCATTGATGATACCCTGGGAGATATCCCAGTAACATAAACAAGGACGCTACGAATATCTCATTTACATTTGTGTCATAAACTAAAAAAATGATATACCCAAAAATATAGTAATTTGTAATGTATAGAGAAACTCTATACATTAGGGAGGGGGTGCAGAGGGGGTTCACCAGCATGTTGCCTGGGCTGGAGCTTTTTATCTATGAGGAGAAACTGAGTAGGCTTGTACTGTTTTCCTTAGAGCAAAGAAGACCGAGAGGGGACCTGAATTGAGGTGTGTAAGAGTATAAGGGATATGGACACGGTGGATAGGAAGCAGCTTTTGTCCCTAGTTGAAGGGTCAATACAAGAAGGCATAATTCTAAAGTGAAGAGCAGGGGTTCTGAAAGGGATTTGAAGAACATATTTTTTACTCTGAGGGTGGTAGGAATCTGGAATGCATTGCCTGGAAGGGCAGAAGAGGAAGGAAACCTCACAATCATTAAAAAATACTTGGATGAGCACTTGAAAAGTCATACATTCAAGGCTATGGGCTGAGTATTGGTAAGTGGATAAGGTAGATAGGTCAGCACAGGCTTGGTGGACTTCTTCTGTGCTGTATGAATTTTGCAATAGAGAAAGCTACTGACAGTTCCAAATTAACAATGGGAAACAAAGTCAGAATTCTGAGTCAAGGTATAAAAGGCAAAAAAAATGGAATTAATTTAGCTAAAAATCAACAGAAATTATACTTTGTGGTATGAAATAGATATAACTTCATCATAGTAGAAAATACTCCATGTTACATGACATTATGTTTTTGTGTTCATAAAACTGTGATGTAAGGTACACATTTTAATATTGTTTAATTTAGCTTTAATATTGAATTAGGAGCATGTGGATTTTGGTCTGTGTGTACGAAGGGGTTTGATGATTAACTTATAAGGCTTTCCAAAGCCACGGTTTGTTAAACAAAAAGTTGAGATCTAGTTATTAGGGCTAACGAGAAATGGTTTACATTGGGTTTACATGGTTTACAAACAAAGTAAATAATATACACAACAAAAGCAAAGTTGCTGGAAAAGCTCAGCAGGTCTGGCAGCCTCTGTGAAGGGAAAAAACAGAGTTAATGTTTCGGGTCCAGTGATCCTTCCTCAGAAAGTAAATAACATAACGCATTAGACTTCAGAGATAGTAGGAACTGCAGATGCTGGAGAATCTGGGATAACAAGGTGCGGAGCTGGATGAACACAGCAGGCCAAGCAGCATCATAGGGGCAGGATACAGGAGGATCTGGAATTGTGATTTTTTTGGCTTAGGGGAAACACCTATAGCTTGTTATTTGGTTTCATTTGAATTTTGTTTCTCTTTTGGTTTCATTTTTTAGAAGTTCTGGTTAAAGCTGGATGTGTAAAACAGTTTCTTCTGAAGAAAGATCATTTAAAGCTGCTTGGAAATAGGTAACCTCAGTGTAAGTGTTTCAAATCTCCAGACCAGAAGTGTGTGGTTAAAACGTTGGGGGGGTTATTTGATGCTGAGAAAGTCTCAACTCAGTTGTATGAAGAGTTAGTAAGAGGCTGTCAGATATTCAAGACCGAGGATTGAAGCAAAATGTTAAACCCTATAGATGTAAGGATGTACTGGCCCTGGAGCGGGTTCAGAAGAGGTTCATGAGAATGGTCCCAGGAATTAGAAGCTTAACATATGAGGAGGGATCTAATTGAAACTTACAGAATACTGAATGGCATGGACAGAGTGGATGTTGGGAAGATGTTTCCATTGGTAGGAGAGACTAGGACCCAAGGGCACAGCCTTAGAGTAAAGGGAAGACCTTTTAGAACAGAGATAAGGAGAATCTTCTTCAGAGAGTGGTGAATCTATGGAATTCACTGCCATAGACGGCTGTGTAGGCCAGGTCATTTAGTACATCTAATACTGAGATAGATAGATTCTTGATTATCAAGGGGATCAAGGGTTATAGGGAGAAAGTGGGAGAATGGGGTTGAGGAACTTATCAGCCATGATTGAATGGCCTAATTTCTGCTCCTATGTCTTATGGGATAGAGAAGGGAATTCTCTCTAGTGTGAATATTGCAAAGGAGCTTTGTAGCGAATATTGGGCTTGCATTTTATAGTGTGCATCAAAATCTTTAAACTGGCGTAAATAGTATGCGATTATAGATAAATAGTTTGGTTCATTCTATTTTCAATTTGATTGTTTTTACATAGTAAACTTTTGTATTGATACTAAACCTAAATCTACAACACTGTGTGCTTGTATTTCAGTGAAACAGCATCTTGTTAAAACAAAAAAGAAATATCAAGCCAGATTTCAGTCTGAAATTTCAGTTATCTAGTAATTACATCAGCTAGGATTGTTACCATAAAGCTTATGATCCAATTCATCTTAAGCAAAATCATGAACAGTGATAAATGCACGTCTTCAAACCTAAATTCATATAACAAACACTTAGGCCTATCATACCTGATATGAAAAATGCAACATGACTGTACTTGATTTGCAAAATGTCATATTTGTAAAAGAATACATTGCAACTGAGGATGTGGGTAATGTATCAAAAAGCAAATAGGAATTAGGAATAAAATCCATAAATCAAAAGTGTTTAAAACTTCTAAACTTCTAAACAAGAATGAAGAGTTATCCGTTAAAGCAAGGATGGGATGGTAGCCACTGAAAGCAATCATGCACTTTTAAGCGATCATCTTATTTTCAAACTCAGCAAACAGTTTGGGACTCAAACTGAGAGTTCCAATATATCAAAGACATAAAATACAACTACATTCACAAGCTTTATGCTATAGCTTATAGTATTTCCAGAGCTGTCACTTAGATTATCACAGATCATCCATGTCGCTCCATAAGCAATCTGTACATTACAAATTCCAGAATGCAACATGTATCTAATCTTTTCTGAATATTATGAACTCTATAATATTTTGGGTAATGGCAGTATAATTGAACAGAATTTTGTATAATTGCTCACAAGACTGATTATTCACAAAGTGTGACAGAAATTAATTTTTATAAGCCCCAACCTCCTGTCCAAGCGGTGCCCATGCTTCAGGGGTGGCAAGCTGGCTCGGTGGTTAGCACTGCTGCCTCACAGTGCCAGGGACCCAGGTTCAATTCCACCCTAGGGCACCTGTCTGTGTGGAGTATGCACATTCTCCCTGTGTCTGCGTGGGTTTCCTCCCACAGTCCAAAGATGTGCAGGTTGGGTGGATTGGCCATGCTAAGTTGCCCATAGTGTTCAGGGTTGTGCAGGCTAGGTGGGTTAGCTATGGGAAATGCGGGGTTACAGGGATGGGATGAATCTGGGTGGGAGGCTCGGTGTGGACTCATTGGCTGAATGGCCTGCTTCCATACTGTAGGGATTTAATGATGATTCTACGATAGGATCACTGAATACTTCGACACCAATTAATTTGTTCTGACAAACAAGCAAGCATGAACTTTATCTGACATAACTTCAATAGAATGCATTACTATAATCAATGGCTGTTTGGGTTCAGTTACTTACTGCAGTTATGGAACTGTACTAAATCTTCAATCTTCATTTAATCAGAAAGTTTTCAAATAACTGTCTTCAACTGTATCCCTAAATACTCAGGTATTAAATAAGAAAGATGATTATTTTAATTCAATTTTCTGTCTTAGCTACTCCAGGTAAATTCATTCAGATAAACTATTTGAAAACACCAGATTTTCTTTCATCGAAGTTAAATCGATGTCTTTATAGAAACTTCAGAGCTGCATGTGAAAGCAAACACATCATGTCTGCACCTTTTGGACACAATATAAGTAGCTAGTTTCCATATTCAATAGAGTCCTGAAACACAGAAGTTGATTTAATAACCCTCTACTCTGATCACATGATTCCATCCACGGATAATGGTAAAATCATATCCGAAGATATTAGGATAAATAAATTTACCCACATTTACTTTTAGACTTAATACAAGATGGTCTCTACCCCTCTCCATCCACTGAAAACAGAGGTTGCACTGTCCCTGACCACCTTAATGCACAGGTAGGGCCTGTCATTTTGACTGATGCCACAGGCTCCTCATCAGTTTTTTAACTTTGTGCCCACTCAGGGTCACCCCAGACAAGTGAACCGAGAGGTACTGAGTGCCAAAACAGATTGTTAGGTTTAGTGTCCGAAACAGTTCTTAGTAAAGTAATGCAGTCCTAATGAGCCAGCAAGTGATAGATTGTTTCCTCCATCCCCATCACATCTTTACAATGATTCTTCAGATTCCAGAGTCCCGGGTTTGTCACACTTCCTCACTGTGGCCATCACAGCCCTTACCCAATGTCAGGGACCATTGCCTTAAATTTCTGGCGACCTTGGTCTTCTAACCCATCTCGTATCACTCACTCTTGTTTCAGTGGAGGATCTTCCTGAACTATTTCAATTTCAACTCAGAGTTAAAATGGTTCAGGTTTCAGCAAGGGAGTGGGGTGGGTTCACTTTCTCCACATTCACACTTGCCCAAATGTGGAGATAAAGTTACTGCGTGCACAGATCAGTGGGCCAGGAATCACAAAGTCCAACCATTACTAACAAGGTTATGAAGCTAGGAAGGCAGTTCATACGTAGAATGCCAATGTAGCAGTGGAAATTAGGTTACATTGGTATTGAGTAAGATCAAGATGGTGGTGGAGTAGGGTTCCTGAGCCAGAGCTCGTCCGACTGCTTTTCTTTCTACCTTTCTCACCTTTTTCTCTCTTTTCTTTTAGTTTTTTTTCAGATTTTCTTCCCTCTACTTACTTTCTGGAGGGAGCTCGGTCATGGAGGCAGAGGCAGCGATGGCAGCGGCTGAGGGCCCAAAAAAGTCGGCCACCAGGCGGTTGGTGTGCCTGGGCAGATCTCTGGCAGTCGGTGGCATTGTGGAAGCAGCTGACGGCCCGGAGCGGCACCAGAGTGGGATTCTGGCGGCCTATAGCAAGGTGTCGGTGAGCCCAGATGGCAGTCAGTGATGAGATGACAGCGTGGGAATCAAGAAAGCAACCCCAGCATAAGAAGAGATCAAACCCGGACTATAATTTGGATCTTTTAATTTTATTTTTTATTTACTTTATACTGACAAGAACCGTAATGTTGAACTTTTAACTTATTTCTTTATTTTTCTACTTTTTAATCTAACATTTTGTCCCTGGGTACCTTGTACATAAGATGGCGCCGTGAATGGCGACATAAACTTTTCACTGTACTCCTGTATCCCTGTACTTGAGTACACGTGACAATAAAACCTAATTCTAGACTTTAAGGCCTGGCTGCTATTGTTGAGAAAGAGAAACATTGCAGATAACTTACAAATTGCCGACAGCCTGAGGGATGAAATAGACAGCGAGAGATTAAAAAGGTGAAAGGTCATGGCAGAAAACAAAAAGTAGCTTTTAACCTTCTATCATTTATTTTCTATTGTGATAATTATGAATACACCTATAGGAAGTTTGCTCTTATATTGATAATGGACAGTACACTGAATGTACAAACCCCAGAAGTGTTTACTCAGTAGTCATGTCAGTTGGTGAGGTTTTCTGTTCCAAATGCGAGATGTGGCCTATCATGAATACTGAGAGCATCCCTGATAATTACATCTGCAGGAAGTGTCCCCAGCTTCAGCTGCTCATCCAACGAATGGATCGGCATGTGCGGCAGTTGGAGACGCTAAAGGGCACACAAATGGCAGAGAGAGTGTCATAGACAAAAGTTACAGAAACATGGTCATACCCAAGGTACAGGAAGATCGATGAGTGACTGCTAGACAGGGCAGGCAGTTGTTTGCAGGAGACCCCTGCAGCTGTCCCCCTGGATACAGATTCAGGGCGGTGGCCCATCAGGTGATGGCAGCAGCAGCAGCCAGAGCAGTGGCACCATGGCTGGCCCTGCTTTAGAGAGGGATGGGACAAAGCGTAGAACAGCACTAGTAATTGGAGATTCAATAGTCAGGGACACAGATAGGTGCTTCTGTGGCTGCGAGAGAGATTCCAGGATGGTATGTTGCCTCCCTGGTGTGAGGATCATGGAGCGGGTACAGGGCATCCCGAAATGGGAGGGTAAACAGAAAGAAGTCATTGTCCATATTAGTGTAAATGATATAGGTAGGAAGAATGACAAGGCCCTGCAATGACAATTCAGGGAGTTAGATAGTAAACTAAAAAGCAGGGCCTCTAGGATAGCAATCTCCGGATTACTCCCTGTGCCACTGAGGATAGGAACACAAAAAGAGTACAATTGAACAGGTGGCTAAAAGCCGGTGTACTGGGGAGGGCTTCAAATACATGGATCATTGGGATATCTTCCATGGAAGGGGGGACCTGTACAAGAGGACCGGTTGCACTAAACTGGAGGGGCACCAATATCCTGGCAGGGAGGTTTGTTAGCGCCACTCAAGAGGGTTTAAACTAGTGTGGTGGGGATGGGAACCGGAGCAACAGGTCAGTAAGTATAGAGACGAGACTAGGGAGGAGCTTGAGACTAAAGCAAATATAGCTAAGAGGAAGCTCAGTCAGGGAGAGTGTGCAGAGCTCAGCAGAACTGGAGCCTTAGACTGTATTTGCTTCAATGCAAGAAGGATAACCATGCAAGAAGTAGAAGGTAAGACGGATCAATTTAGAGCCTGGATTAATGCATGCAATTATGATGATATTGCTCTCACAGAGACACGGTTAAAAGAGGGATAGGATTAGCGGCTTAATGGGATATCGACGTTTTAAACGAGACAGAGGAGGAAGCAACAGAAGTCGAGGAATTGTATTAATGATTCGGGAGTATATCACAGTTGTGTTGAGGGAGGACACCCTAGAGGGGTCTTGCAGCAAGGCATTATGGGTAGAGCTCAGGGATAGGAAGGGTGTAATCAGAATGCTGGGATTGTACTACAGATCTCCTAGCTGCCAGCAGGAGATAGAGGAAGCACATGCCAAAGATGTGTCAGTTAGATGGAATGACCATGTTAAATTGTCTGTAATGGCCAAGGGTGTGCAGGCTAGTGGGTTAGCCATGGGAAATGCAGAGTTACAGGGATAGGGTGGGGTCTGGATCTGGGTGGGATGCTCTTCGGAGGGTCAATGCAGGCTTGATGGTCAAATAGCCTCTTTCTGTACTGTAGAGATTTATGATTCTATCATATGTTGTCAGATTCTGGGAAGATGTGAAAAGAATAAGGTTGTTTCAATGGGTGATTTTAACTTGCCCCATATTGACTGGGACTCCTTTACTGCTGGAGTTTTGGATGGGGAATAATTTGTTAGGCATGTCCAGGAGGGTTTTTTGAAACAGTATGTGGATAGTTCAACAAGCGAGGGAGCTAAACTGAACCTGGTATTGGGAAATGAGCCTGGCCAGGTAATCAAAGTTTCAGTGGGGGAGCATTTTGCGAATAATGACCATAACTCTGTAAGTTTCAGGATACGTATGGATAAGGTCAAGAGTGGACCTCAGATGAAGGTGTTAAACTGGGGGAAGGCCAACTGTAACCGAATTAGGCAAGAATTAGACAATGTGGATTGGGAGTGGCTATTTGAGGGTAAATCCACATCTGACATTTTGGAGTCTTTTAAAGACCAGTTGATTAGAGTGCAGGACAGTCATGTTCCTGGGAAAACAAAGGACAGGAATGGCAGGATTCAGGAACCTTCGATGACAAGGGAAATTATCAGCTTAGTCAAAAAAAAGCATACCTAAGGTCCAAGCAACTAAAAACAGACTAAGTCTTGAAGAATGCAGAGAAAGTAGTAAAGAGCTCAAACGGGGAATTAAGAGGGCTAAGAGGGGCTATGAAATGTCCTTGGGTTAAGGAGAATCCCTTATACATATATAAAGAGCAAGAGGGTTGCTAGGGAAAGAGTAGGCCCATTCAAAGATAAAGGAGGGAGGTTGTGTGTGGAGCCAGAGGAAATGGGTGAGATCCTTAATGAGTACTTTACATTGGTATTCACAAAAGAGAGGAACATGAGGGATGTTGAGGTCAGGGAAAGGTGTGTGAATACTCTCGGGCAGGTCAACATAATGAAGGAGGAAGTGTTGGGTGTCTTGAAATGTATTAAAATAGACAAGTCACCAGGGCCAGATGGAATCTATCCCAGGATACTGTGTGGGGCAAAGGAGGAAATAGCTGGGGCCCTAACAGATATCTTTGCATCCTCTTTGGCCTCAGGCAAAGTTCCAGAGGACTGGAGGATGGCCAATGCTGTTCCTATATTTAAGGAGATAATCCAGGTAATTTCAGGCCACTGGGCTTGCTGTCAGTGGTGGGAAAACTGTTGGAGAAGATACTGACAGACAGGATTTCACATCTGGAAGCGAATGGACTTGTTAGTGATAAGCAGCATGGGTTTACGCAGGGAAGGTCATGTCTCACCAACTTGATTGAGTTTTTTGAGGAGTTGACGAGAATAATTGGTGAGGAAAGGGCAGTGGATGTTGTCTACATGGAGTTTAATAAGGCATTTGATAAGGTATCTCATGGCAGGCTGGGATCCAGGATGAGCTGGCTAGATGGATACAAAACTTGCTTGGTCATAGAAGACCGGCAGTAGTGGTGGAAGGCTGCTTTTCAGAATGGAGACCAGTAACTAGTGGTGCTCTGCAGGGATCAGTGCTGGGACCTTTGTTATTTGAAATATATATAAATTATCTGGAGGAAAATGTAGGTGGTCTGATTAGTAAGTTTGTGAATGACACCAATATTGGCAGAGTTGCAGATTGTGGGGAGGATTGTTAAAGGATACAGCGGGATATAGATAGATTGCAAATTTGGGCAGAGAAATGGCAGATGGAGTTTAATCTGGACAAGTGCAAAATGATGCATTTTGGAAGATGAAATTCAGATGTGAATTATACTGCAAATGGCAGAATCCTCAGGAGCATTGGCTTACAGAGAGATCTGAACATACAGGTCCACAGTTCCCTGAAAGTTGCAACACTGGTGGATAAGGTGGTCAAGAAGGCACACAGGATACTTGCCATCATTGGCTGGGGCACTGAATATAGAAGTTGGCAAGTTACATTACAGCTGTACAAAACTTCAGTTAGGCCACATTTAGAATATTGTGTGCAATTCTAGTCACTACACTACCAGAAGAACGTGGATGTTTTGGAGAGGATATTGGTTGTTCTGGAGAGATTTAGTCATGAGGAGAGGTTGGATAAACTTGGATTGTTTTCACTGGAAAGACGGAGGCTGAAAGGTGACCTGATAAAGGTCTACAAAATTATGAGGGACACAGAATGGGTGGACAATCAGAAGCTTTTTCCCAGGGTGGAAAGGTCAACTACAAGAGGGCACAGGTTCAAGGTAAGGGGGCAAGTTTAAGGGAGAAGTGCAGGGAAAATTTTTCACATTGAGGCTGGTGGGTTCCTGGAATGCACTGCCAGGGGAGATTGTGGAAGCAGGCACGTTAGCAATATTTAAGGCATCTTGATAGACACATGAACAGGAGGCAAACAGAGGGATAAAAACCGCAATTGGGCAATGAGTAGTGGGTCTAAATAAGGATGAAGAATCGGTGCAGGCTTGATGGGCCAAAAGGGCTGTTCCTGTGCTGTATTATATTGCATTATTGTATAATATACTGTATAAAGTGTTTTACTACAAAATATATCTATCTCTGTCACAAATTAAAGCATTTAAAATCATACCAAACATTTTTTGAATGCGTTGACAGTGCACTCTATTGCTAGAAATCTGTCAAAAACAAGACAGTTCCGAAACCAGCAGGAAGGAACTTGGCCTTTATTAAATCTAAGTAACTTAATCAAGGGAAATTTCCATGTGGCAACTTGGTCTTGCTTAAAAATTTGTACAAAGTCTATGTACATCTGCACTGACTGTTACTGTAGTAAAACTAGCATTCATGGTTCTGCCAATTTTACAGGCTTCACTTAAAATAAACACTAATTCAGAAAAAAAAACAGATCACTTTTAATGCATTTTTCTGAAAACAGAAAATACAGTTCTGTTAAACATGTATAGTTGATTTATGAAAGCAAGAATTCCAAATAATCTCAGTGAAATGATTAATACAGGTCATGAGGCTACAGTACATAATAGGATTTCATTGAGGACAGGCTTAGGCTGTCGACTCTCATCCACAAGAAACTAATCTTACTCACACACATCGAAATTAATTGATATGAGGCTTACCAGAAAGCCAGATTTGGACCGGATCTAAAGTGGATTTCCCACTGGTTTGATTGAATCTAATCTTTTGTTCAACTCTGCCTATTGTAACCATTTTTAATGTTACATTCGCCTACAGTGAAAAAGATCCCAAATAACACATAAAACCAGATGCAGCAAGGTTTGTAATGAAGCAATCAAATATAATTTGACAAGCTTCATATAAAAGCCTAATGAACGCAGACTGCAGATGTTACAACTCAGTGACTTGGACTGTCTTCATAACCACTGAATCTAAAATAAGTCAGATTTTGTCCAGACAATTTTGATTGGTCTTTTAATTGGTTAATTTGTAGACTGTAGTCTGACAGGTGAAAAAATGAGGTGTCATACAGGACTTGAAGGTGTTTGAAATGTGTCGTTGCTGGTGGCGGTGGCAGGATGGGGAGGGATTTCAGTGTAAAGCACAGCAGTGTAAGGTCACCTAACAGCAGTTATCCAAGCTGTAGAGACTGTTTCTGTAAGGGATAGGATGAGATGACTGGGAAAAGTAGTGGTGGCAAGATTGGTATGGGGATGATATTGAAAGAATGGCAAAGCTTTACAGGGTGACGGTGAATGACAGACGGAATTGGGTAAATGTGCAAAAAGGTGGGAGCAACTATTTGACACAGCTCATTATTCGAAAGCTATTCTTGTTAAAAAATTAAGATGCATTGGATTTGATTAAAAATAAATTCAGATGAATTAAAAGAATACAATAGCATTACTTTTTTAGACAATGAGAAGTATTGACAAGTTTATGACTATTTAACTCCAACGCATCTGCCACTGGACAAACACAGGCTCAAGGCAAGAGTGTTTATAATGTTGCTGCAGTATATATGAGTCCTATATAAGAACATTTTGAGATGACACAGCTGACATTAATGGAAATGTTTTCTCCGATACTAGATACTGAAATTACCATAAGCAGATTTCTTGCAAATAACGTATTTATAGGAGTTAGAGGAAATGGTCCACAGGTAATTTTGTATCACTATCAGCGTACATGTAGAAATTAACACTGTGCATACAGAAGAAGGACACTAAGGCTAGCTTGACACCATCTGCAGGACCATGACTTCATTCAACACATGTTCGCTGACTGACTCACTGTTGCTACTTGTTCACAAAGTTCAAAGATGCAGTCAATTTGGAAAGTTGGACAGCATGGAATGAGAAAGTGGAAACGGGTTTAAAATATAATAACACCTGACATCTCTTGCCTATAACTTGGACTAGTAAAACATGTGACATCCGGGAGTCTTCCCTCGAGGCTCAATAAGTTTATTCAAAGAGTAGTTGAGCCAAACAGGCAGGACCAGATTTCAGTTTTTGGTTCATGCAAAATAAGCCAGTCTCAATCCCTGAACTACATATGAGCATATGAAAAAGGAGCAGGAATAGACCATTTAGTCCTTTGAGCCTGCTCGGCTATTCATAAAACCATGGTTGATCTGTCTGTAACTTCAAACCCACATTTCTGCCAATCCCAATAAACTTTTAACCCCTTACTTAAGGAGAATCTTGCCAACTCTGCCTTTAAAATATTCAAGGTCTCAGTTTCCACAACCTTGTCAGGAAGCGTTCCAAAGACTCATGATCCTAACGGATGACTTTTAACTTTTAAACAGTGATGCCTGGCTCTTGATTCTCCTTTAGGAGGAACCATTTTCTCCACATCTACCCTGACAAGATCCCTCAGCATCTTGTGTTTCAATCAAATCGCATCTTACTCTTCCAAGCTTTAGTGGATACAAGCCTAGTCAGTCCATCCTTTCTTCATAAGATAGCTTAGGAGATAACAAGAACTGCAGATGCTGAAAGTCAGAGTCGATAAAGTATGAAGCTGGAGGAACACAGCAAGTTAGGCAGTATTAGGGGAGTAGGAAAGTTGACGTTTCGGGTCTGGGCCCTTCATCAGCCCCAGACCCAAAATGTAATTTTCCTGCTCCTCTGATGCTACCTGATCTGCTGTGCTCCTCCAGCTCCACACCTGTATTGGCTCATAAGGCAGCCTGTTCATTCCAGGTATTAGTTTTGTAAACCCTTCTCTAAACTGCTTCTAAAGCATTTACATCCTTTCTTAAATACTCAATACTCCAAATGTGATCTCACTGGTGTCCTGTATAATGGAAGTGTAACTTCTCTATTTGCGTATTCAATTCCTATCTCAATATGTGAATAGGAAGGGAATAGAGGGATTCGGATCCTGTAAGTGAAGACAGTTCTAGTATAGAAGGGCAATATGTGTTGGCGCAGGCTTGGAGGGCCGAAGGAACTGTTCCTGTGGTGTATTGTTCTTTGTTCTTGTTTTAACACTCCATTTGCCTATCCAATTACTTGCTGTATCTGCATATTAATATTACATGATGCATGCACTAGGATACCCAAATCCCGCTGCATCTAGCAGTTCTGCAATTTCTCACTATCTAGATAATAGGCTTCTTTTTATTCTTCCTGGTAAAAATGGATAATTTTTTTCCCCACATTATACTCCATTTACCACACCTTTTCCTCACACTTCACCTATCTATATCTGTTTTAAGCCTCCTTATGTCCTCTTCACAACTTGTTTCCCTACCTATTTTTGTGTCATCAGGAAATTTTGCAACCATATATTTTGTCCCTTCATCCAATTCCGTAAGACAGTTATATAAACAGTTTAGTTCCCAGCATTAATCCATGTGACAAAGCACTTATTTCATCCTGCCAACCTGCAAAAGACACATTTATGCCTATTCTGTTTCCCATGGTCAGCCAATCTTCTATCTATTCCAATATGCTACTCCTTACACCATGAGCTTTTATTGTCCACTACTACCTTTGATGTGGCACTTTATCAAGCACCTTCTGGAAATGTAAGTATGGTAACTCCACTGGTTCCCCTTTATCCACAGTATGTATGACTTCCTCAAAGAAGTCCAACAGATTGGTTAAACATGATTTCCCTTTCTCAAAGCCATGTTGACTCTGCCTGATACCTTGAACTCACCTAATTGTCTAGCTATAACATCTTTGATAACCGATTCTGACATTTCGGGGAGATGGTGATATAGTTGTAATGTCACTGGACTAGTCATGCAGGGTCCCAGACTAATTTTCCTGGGGACATGGGTTTGAAACCCACAATGGTAGATGGCGAAATCTGAATTAAATAAAAAATCCTGGATTAAAAAAAAGGACCATATAACCATATTCAATTGTTGTAATAACCAAACTGGTTCACTAATGGAACGAAACCTGCCATCCTTACCTGGTCTGGCTTATACTGATTCCAGATCCACAGTAATGTGATGGACTCTTAACAACCTTCTGAAATGCCCTAGCTGGCTGCTCAGTTCATGGACAATGAGGGATGGGCAATAAATGATAGATCAGCTCATGATGTCCACATCCCATGAACAAATAAAAAGAAATTCTATGACAGATCTTACAATGAACAGGCATATGGTTTTCCTCCTTTTCTAACTATTAGTATTGCATTTGCAATCTTTCAATCCAATGGGACTATCCTTGAATAAAGGGAGCTTTGGAAAATGAAAACCAATGCATCAACTATTTCACTAGCCACTTCTTTTAAGATTCTAGGATGAAGTCCACCTGGACTCAGACACTTGTCAGCCCCCGGCTCCAATAGTTTACTCAGACCACTTCTCTAGCACTCATTAGGTTTTTGATTAGTAAGGTGTTCAAGGGTTACAGGTTGAAGGCAGGGGAATGGGGTTGAGAAACAAATTAGCCCAGATCGAATGCAGGAGCAAACTTGATGGACTGCATGACCTAATTCTGCTTCTATATCGCATGATCTTATTATCATAACGTTCATCCTTTCCTTCCACTTCCTGATTCACAGCAGTTTCTGCATTGCTCCAATTAGAAGACAAAAACTGGTCCTGACTGCTTTTCACACCCCTGATAAAATTGCATGTGTGGATGTTGTACAGGGAATAGATTGTTTTAAAATAATGTGATAATAAGCACTGGATGAAGCATCATGTGGACATAATGCTCAGTCAGAAATGAAGATCTACTGAAAAGGAGGTTTTAGACAATTCGCATGGGCAAAAGTACAATTACTGTAAGAGACCTATAAAGCAGGTATTTCCACAAAAGAACGTTGAATGCAATACATAAAAACATACAGAAGTTACAGAACAGAAACAGACAATTTGGTCCAGTCATGTCAATGTTTACTTTCCTATTCTTTAAAATTTCCAGTAAATATAGCCTTCTCATATACTGATGTACTCTTCTCCACGTGTTTCTGCATCCTGGATGCAACTAGTCCAGTAGTATAACAGGCAATAAACACAACATTCAAAGAACAGGAAACTGATAGAAGAGTATAAAAATATTATTTTTCACATATACAATTTCCACAGGTTAAACCCATATTGAGGATTATCAGTTGAAACTAATAGATCAATCTTGTATGTGGAGAAAAGTTTAAAGTTGTATGTTAGTCCAGAATGTATTTTAAATTGTGACAACAGGAACACACTAACAAAAAATGTCAAGTGTGAGAGCAAAACAACAAAAGAAAGCTGAAAATATAAAGATGAGAGTGCAACCTACACAAAATGTGCTTCACAGTGAAAGTGATAGCAACCAATACAGAGACATTTACTCCTTTATTTTCGCATTTCATGCCTGTGATATTAAAATGTGGAAATATCAGCTGTAGAAATATCATCTCATGCCAACATCTCAGACTGAAGTTTAATCAATACAAATCTATCCACTATATAAAATAACCAATGAAAATGTTTTGAAATGATATGGCTGCTTATTCTTCCTGTTTTGTTGACTGAACAAGAGATGACATCAGCTTTGAACGTGGCATAAAACAATGTGCATACATAAAATAGAAAATTGTGCCTTTTCGAGTTCATACATGTCTCAGTGCATATTTGTAGAGCTCATTTGCCTTTATCAAAGGTTGGACTGTGCATAACAGTCAAGTTTGGGATACAGGAACAGAAGTAGGCCATTCAGCCCATGACTTAGCATCTCCTCAGTACCACTTCCCTGTATTATCTGTTTTTACCTTAAAGTCACTTGAACATGCTCAATGACTGAGCTTCCACAATCCTCTGTGGTAGAGAATTCCAAGATTCACTGTCTTCTGAGTGAAGAAATTCCTCCTTTTCTCAGTTTTAAATGTGTTGCCCTTATCCTGAAATTATGCCCCCTATCCTAGAGTCACGAGCGAGAGGAGCCATCCTATCAGTATCCACCCTGTCATGCCCTGTACAAATGTTATGTTTTTAATGAGATCACTATTCATTCTTTGAAACTCTGGGGAACACAGACTCAGTTTCCTCATAAAATAATCCTGCCATCCCAGGGACAGAACTGGTGAACTTCTATTTCACTCATTCTATGATAATTATATTCTTCCTCAGGTGTGGAGACTAAACTTGTGGTATGACTTCCTCAGTACAGACTAAACTTCTGTACTAAAATCTCCTTGAAATGAATGCCATCATACTATTTGCTTTCTTAGTTGCTTGCTGCACTTGCATGCAACTTTTAGTGACCCATGAACAACAACACCCAGATCCATTTGGACACCTGTACTTTGCAACTCTCACCATTATCGAAATACTCCGTGAAATGAATAACTTCACATTTATTTACATTAGAATTATTATTTGCATTGCATTTTCAATAGCAACCAGGGAGGGCAAGAAATGATGGCCTAGACAGTGATGCCACACATACCATAAACAGGAACAAAAAAATCCACCTGCCATGTTGTTGCCCATTCACTTAGCCTGCCAAGACCCTGCTGCAACCTCTGTGCACCCACCTCACAACTTAGGTCCCATCCAGTTTAATGTCGTCAGCAAATCTGGAAATATTTAAAAAAATTGGTCCCACATCCAAATCACTCATATAGATTGTGAACAAATGTGGACCCAGCACTGACCCTTGTGGTACCCTACTAGTAACAGAGTCATACAGCAAGGAACAGACACTTCGGCCCAACGTGTTCATGCTGAACAGGTATCCCAAACTTAATGAGTCCCATTTGACTGGGTTTGGTCCATAATCCTCTAAACCTTTCCTATTCATGTACCTGTTCAAATGTATTTGGAATGTTGTAATTGTACCTGCCTCTACCACTTTCTCTGGCAGCTCATTCCAACAACTTGCCATCCTTATTTTTTACAAATTACAGTATGTCAGCTGGGGGAATTTAAATTCAATCAATAAAATCTGGAAATAAAATTTAGTCTCAGTAATGGTGACCATAACAGGATTTTCATAACAGAAAGAAAATCTGCTGTGCTGGTCTGGGCAATATGTGTCTCAAGACACACAATGAAGTGGTTGACTCCCAACTACCCTCTGAAATGACCAAACAAGCTACTCAATTCAATGGCAATTAGGGATGGGCAATAAGTGCTGGCCTTGCCAATGACACTCACGTCCCACAAAACCCCAGAGGAAACTACACCACAATGATCAACCAACCCCCTTACCAACGTTTAATTAGTGGTGCAGTACCATTTCCTTGGGATTCCTGGTGGCTACCATCCACCAAAATCAAACAGCAATCTCCTGAGCCTCACTTGGTGATAGTCTGGGTAGTTTGTTGTCCATCATAGCATTTGTCTGCACCACCACTTCGGAAGGTAGGATTGGTAGAACAGCACTTACTCAATAGGTTGCAATCAAATGTTCAGTATTTGTACATTTATTTTATCGATTCCATCAAAGAAGACAAACAAACCTATTCTAAAAGTCAAAGTACACAATACCAGAAAAAATAAAGCCAAATACTATAAACAATTAAACAATACTATATAAGAGAAAAGCTTAATGGATCGGTGCTGGGTCTGCTTTTGGTTGTCATTTATATAAATGATTTGGATGACAATGGGTGAGGCATGGTTAGTAAGTTTATGGATGACACCAAAATTTGTGGCATAGTGGACAGTGAAAAAGGTTATCTAAGGTTACAAAGAGATCTTGATCAATTGGGACAATGGACTGGAATTGGCTGATGGACTTTAATTTGGATAAATACAAGGTATTGAATTTTGGTAAAACGTACAAGGATAGGACTTATAATTAAAAGCAGGGCCTTGAGTCATGTTGTCGAACTGACAGACCTGGGGGTTCAGGTACATAATTCTTTGAAGTTTGTGTCACATGTAGACAGGGTGGTTAAGGCGGCCTTTAGCACACTTGCCTTCATTGCTCAGACCTTTGAGTCTAGGAGTTGGGAAGTCATGTTGAGGTTGTACAGGACATTGGTAAGGGCCTCTTCTGGAGTACTGTGTCCAGTTCTGGTCACCCTATTATAGGAAGAATATTATCAAGCTGGAGTGGGTTTAGGAAAAGATTTACAAGGATGTTGCCAGGAATGGAGGGTTTGAGTTATGTTGAGAGGCTGGATAGGCTGGGACTTTTTTCACTGAGGCATTGGAGATTGAGACGTGACCTTATAAAGGTTTGTAAGATCATGAGGGGTATAGATAAGGTGAATTTCAGGTGTCTTTTCCCTATGCTGGGCAATTTCAAGGCTAAGGGGCATATTTTTAAGGTGAGAGGAGAAAGATTAAAAAAGGACATGTGGGGCAGCTTTTTTTTTACACAGAGACTGGTTTGTGTGTGGAATGAACTTCCAGACAAAGTGGTGGATGCGGGTACAGTTACACGTTTTAAAAGATATTTGGATAAGTCCATGAATAGGAAAGGTTTGGAGGGATATGGGTCAAGCGCAGGAGTGTGGGACTAGTATAGTTTGGGATTATGGTCAGCATGGACTGGTTGGACCGAAAGATCTGTTTCCATGCTGTATGGCTCTATGGAAAGTGGATAATTAACAACTGTGGTGGTAATAGGAAATTTCAAAGAGGCATTAAAGATTGTATTGAATTACTGAAAGATACACAAGCTCAGTTTAGAAAAGGTTAGCTATGTATGACAGAAATACTAAACAAGTACTTTGCATTCATCCTTACTCTTGAAGACAATGCTCAACTGTTGGCATTATATGGCAATGTTATCAATAAAATGTGTAACATCAAAATAGGATAATATCATCTTTGATAGAATATAGAATTTAAAGTAGTTTGGACTGTTAGCCCTGGTGTATCAATGTGAAGCTGCTTAAAGAGATGGAATAGATGCAACATGTGCTTCTTGTTCACGTTTTCAGTTACTCACGTGAGTCAGTCATTGTTCATTCAGACTGTGAGGGTACCAAAAATGTTCCTTTTTGTTTGAAAGGGCAGTAAAGTTTAAACCAGGAAACTATTAAGACAGTAGTTTGACTTTAGGAATAAGTAATTACTCAAAGGAATCTGCAGGCATGTTCTATAACGCCATTTAGATATAGAAGCAATCAGCAGTGAAATTCAACAAGATTTCTGGAAAAAGAGACAACAAGGTGCAGGGCTGGATGAACACAGCAGGCCAAGCAGCATCATAGGAGCAGAGAAAAAGAGCACGCTTTATGAACTTCATTGAATTGTCTTGGGAAAAAAAGACACCAAGATAGTAGATGAGGTGACCCCATTTCAGAAAGCTTTTCATGAGAAACTTTACAGTGGGCCACTCTAAATTATAGACCCGCGTGGGATAATTGGTCATCTACTGCAATTGACTAACAATTGGTTGAACATGTGAAAGCAGAAAGATATCTATGAATTTGAACCTGCCTGCAGCCTCACCTGCCCTGCTACTTTGGTGTTAGGAATTTTGCTACAGGTATTTATTATTTTCATTAATTACCCAGATGTTGGTACTCAGTGAAGTATGCAGACAGCACCAAAATATGTACAAGTGTAAAGAACACATGATTCGCCAAGCAAATCTTCATGTGTTGCCAATTATATTAGACTCTCTGCTGACCCACCAGATAGCCAGTGGAAACAATTTCTCTTTATTTACCTTAAAGTTAACCAAAATCTGAAGAACAATCTCAACTTTGCTAGTCCCTCTACTGAAGTGAAATCTCTCAGCCCTGATACCATTCTAAGAAATTCTCTGCACCCTCTTCAAATCACGTGCTGTGTGACTCTATGATTCTATAAGATCTTACTGTAGGCTGAGAAAGAAAAAAAAACCTGTGGCTATGATAGGTTTATAGTTTTGCTTTGTACTAAACTTCTAATGTCAAAGAAATAAATTAAATAAATCCAAATATATATTGCAAACTAGGCAAAAACAAATCACGTTCTCAACAGCTGGCTTCACAAATATCCTGGCAATAGTTACTGAGGAAACTTACTGCAGGAGCAAGATTGTTTAGGTGCTAAAGAGAGTGCAGCTTGGATGGGAGAAAATAACAAAATTCAATAATCCTGGGTTATTATTTGTCTCATGTCCTGCTTAAATACATTATGAGGCAGTTTAGTTTTACGATTTATAATGCTTGGTCATTTCCAGGTTTCAAATATATTTTGTCGGTTTGGCTTAGGAGATATTTACAATTACAAAGTAGTCAGTCAAATTTAACTCACAAGGGGTTTTATCCACACCACAAACAAACTATGTGAGAATGCACATTTGATTCACTAGTTTTTCTTCTTTCGAATTTTCTTCTTTGCATGCCATATCAGTTAGAGCAATGTTTATTTTTAGCCCATTTGAAAGATGAAACTCAGTATGGCATCTCCTCACAGTTTAAAACGATAGGGGCTGTGAAAACACACTGCCAATTTGAGGCACCAGTTTTGATTGGCAGATAATTAAGCTAATCATCGATGGTAAGCTTGGAGGTATCAGAAGACAAGACTATGGGTTCCTCTGTAACTGGAGCAAAACCAGGCTGAAGGGCAACAGTCAAAGAAGAAGCTTCTATGATTAGAAAATACATGATTTGGGGATTGAAGATGTTACGGTCATCAATCTGTATTTGATCACTGAGCAGCACATTTTCCTTATGTACAATTTGCTACGACACTGCAACTTTACCTTCTAACACAATGTCAAAAGAATAGTGTGCCACATGATCCAAATGGTTTTTGTAATTAACAGCAGCTCACTTTGCCTTTCTGCCTTGCAGCCAAACCTATTAAGATCACTTCATGAAGCACAAATGTTTCAGAAGGTTTTAGACGTAAACCACTGGAATATTTGGCAGAGAAAAGCCAGAGTTTATTCATCTTTAGTGATAATTAAAGTTCAGGAACGGTGTTTCAAATCTTGGCTCTGAAAGTTATTATAAGAGAGCTATTGCTAGTATAAGTGCAGCTTTTGTGCTCAGGAGGCAACAAGTGCAGTAGAAAAACTGAGCACGATATCAGTACAGAACATCAAGCGACATGGAAATGCTACTTTACCAGGATATTAGTAATTGGTATATCTGTGCTTTCATAGGCAGCCCAAATGAGAAAAACACATAAACTAAAAAGAAAAATTCTTGTTGAAATTCCAGCAAATTTTCTAAGCTTTTGTAGCCTACTGTAAAATGAAGAAGCTTAATTCCATACTGGTTAATAAGCTTCATAATTTATGTTGGTTAAACTGTAACAAAAGGTGACAAAAACAAAGTTGCTGGAAAAGCTCAGCAGGTCTGGCAGCATCTGTGGAGGAGAAAACAGAGTTAACGTTTCGGGTCCAGTGACCCTTCCTCAGAACTGATGATGGCTGGAAAAACATCAGTTTATATGCAGAAAATAGGGAGGTGGGTGGGGTAGGGAGTAAACGATAGGATAGAGCCCAAAGAGAGAGAAAGGCAGTTGGACAGACAAAGGAGTTGCTAACGATCAGGCTGGGAGAGTGAATAGTTGTTAATGGGGACTGTTAGTGACTAACAACAGGGGGTGTGTAGTGGCAGGCTATGTGGTAACAAGGCCTGGTGTGTGGGGTGGGGGGCTGGGACATGGGAGAGTTTAGGCCCTAAAATTATTGAACTCAATATTCAGTCCGGAGGGCTGTAGGGTCCCCAAGTGGAAAATGAGGTGTTGTTCCTCCAGCTTGCGCTGGGCTTCACTGGAACACTGTAGCAAGCCAGAGACAGAGATGTTGGCCAGGGAGCAAGGTGGTGCATTGAAGTGGCAGGCAACAGGTAGTTCAGGGTCTTTTTTGCAAGCAGAACGTAGATGTTCTGCGAAGCGGTTGCCAAGTCTACGCTTCGTTTCCCCAGTGTAGAGGAGACCACATTGTGAGCAGTGAATGCAGTAGACTAGATTTTTGGAAGTGCAGGTGAAGTGTTGCTTCACCTGGAAGGTATGTTTGGGCCCTTGGATACTGGGGAGGGAGGAGGTAAATGCGCAGGTGTTGCACCTTCGCCAGTTACAGGGGAAGGTGCCGTAGGGCTGTGGGGAGGTGTTGGGGGTGAAGGAAGTATGGACCAGGGTGTCCCGGAGGGAACGGTCCCTGCAGAAGGCAGACAAGGGAGGGGAGGGGAATATGTGTCTGGTGGTGGCATCTTGCTGGAGGTGGCGGAAATGGCGTCTGATGATCTTCTGGATGTGGATGCTGGTGGGATGGTAGGTGAGGATAAGGGGAACCCTATCGCTGTTGCGAGAGGGAAGAAGTGTGGGAGATGGGTCCGACCCGATTGAGGGCCCTGTCGACAACGGAGCTGGGGAATCCTCGGTTGAGGAAGAACGTGAACATTTCGGAGGCTCCCTTGTCAAAGTTGGCCTCATCTGAACACATGCGACGGAGACGGAGGAACTGAGAGAATGGGATGGAGTCTTTACAGGAAGTGGGGTGTGAGGATCTATAGTCCAGGTAGCTGTGGGAGTCGGTGGGTTTGTAATGGATATTAGTGGCCAGTCTATCCCCAGAAATGGAAACAGAAATGTCGAGGAAGGGAAGGGAGGAGTCAGAGATAAACCAGGTGAAAGTGAGGGCAGGGTGGAAATTGGAGGCGAAATTGATGAAGTTTTCCAATTCTCGATGACAGAGGGAAGCAGCACTGATGATATCATCGATGTATCAGAGAAATAGTTGTGGGTGGGGGCTGGAATAGGACTGGAACAAGGAATGTTCCATGTACCCCACGAAGAGACAGGCATAGCTAGGGCCCATGCGGGTGCCCATGGCAACCCCTCTTACCTGAAGAAAATGAGAGGAGTTGAAACAGAAGTTGTTGAGGGTGAGGACAAGCTCAGCCAAGCGGAGGAGGGTGGTGGTGGGTGGGGATGGTTCAGGTCTTTGCTCCAGGAAGAAGCGGAGAGCTCTAAGACCCTCCTGGTGGGGAATGGATGTGTAAAGGGATTGCACATCCATGGTAAAGAGGAGGCTGGAGCCGGTAAACTGGAAGCTTTGAAACCGGCGTAAGGCGTCAGATGAATCATGGATGTATGTGGGTAGGGATTGGACCGGGGGGAGAAGGCTGAGTCAAGGTAGGAAGAGATGAGTTCTGTGGGGCATGAGCAGTCCTGTTTGTGGATTTTTGGCAGGAGGTAGAAACGAGCTGTGCGGGGTTGGGGGACTATTAGCTTGGAAGTGGATGGGAGGAGATCACCAGATGAAATGAGATCCGTAACCGTAGTGGATACAATGGCCTGATGTGCCATGGTGGGGTCATGGTCCAGGGGAAGGTAGGAGGAGGTATCGGAGAGTTGGTGCTCAGCCTCTGCAAGGTAGAGGTCAGTATGCCAGACAACAACAGCACCACCCTTATTGGCAGGCTTAATGACAAAGTCAGGGTTAGATCTGAGTGCACGGAGTGCAGTCAGTTCGGAGGGAGATAGGTTGGATTTGGTAAGGGGGGCAGTGAAATTGAGGCGACTGATGTCACGGCGACAGTTCTCAATGAAAAGAACGAGTGCAGGTAAAAGGCCGGAGGGAGGGGTCCAGGTGGAGGGAGAGTGTTGGAGCTGGGCAAAGGGGTCTGTGGGGCGGGGCGGGGACTCTTGTCCAAAGAAATGAGCACAGAGGCGAAGACGGCGGAAGAACAGTTCGGTGTCATGTCGTGCCTGAAATTCGTTAAGGTGGGGACGCAGAGGGATAAAGCTGAGGCCTTTGCTGAGTACAGAGCGTTCAGCATCGGAGAGCAGAAGGTTAGTTTCTTGCTAACAAGAAACCTTTTCTTTTCCTTTCAGGCATCAAGGCCCACAAGATGCACCAACTCAAAAATACCCATGGCCCTCTGGAACCTACCTCTCCTCCCCTTCCCTCTGATTCTATCCCCTCCCCCAACACCCCACCTCCGGTCGGGTATTCACCATCCCTCCTATGGGTGCAACACCTGCGCATTTACCTCTTCCCTCCCAGGAGGAGGGGGATGTGGTAGGGAATAAACAATAGGATAGAGCCCGAAGAGAGAGAAGAGCAGTTGGATAGATGAAGGAGTTGATAACGATTTGGCTAGGAGGGTGAAAAGCTGTTAGTGGAGACTGTTAGTGGCTCACATTGGGTAGTGTGTAGTGGCAAACTATGTGATAACAAGACCTGGTGTGTGGTGTAAGGGGCTAGGACATGGGAGCATTTAGGCCCTAAAATTAGTGAACTTAATATTGAGTCCGGAGGGCTGCAGGGTCCTCAAGCAGAAAATGAGGTGTTGTTCTTCTAGCTTGCGTTGAGCTTCGCTGAAACACTGCAGCAAGCCAGAGACAGAAATGTTGGCCAGGGAACAGGATGATGTGTTAAAGTGGCAGGCAACTGGAAGCTCAGGGTCTTTTTTGAGAGCAGAACGTAGATGTTCTGCGAAGCTGTCACCCAGTCTACGTTTCATTTCCCCAGTGTAGAGAAGACTACATTTTGAGCAATGAATGCAGTAGACTAGATTCTGGGAAGCGCAGGTGAAGTATTGCTTCACCTGGAAGGTATGTTTGGGCTCTTGGATAGTGGGGAGGGAGGAGGTGAATAGGCAGGTGTTACACCTTCGCTGGTTGCAGGAGAAGGTACCGCGTGGGCCAGTCGGGGGCCTGTTGGGGGCAAAAGAAGTGTGGACCAGGATGTCCTGGAGGGAACAGTCCCTGCAGAAGGCAGACAAGGGAGGGGAGGGGAATAGGTGTCTGGTCGTGGCATCTTGCTGGAGGTGGCGGAAATGGCGTCTGATGATCTACTGGACGTGGATCCTGGTGGGATGGGAGGTAAGGACAAGACAAGACAAGACAAAACATTAACTCTGATTTTTTTCTTCACAGATGCTTCCAGACCTGCTGAGCTTTTCTAGCTACCTTTGTTTTCGTTCCTAATTTACAGCATCAACAGTTCTTTCAGTTTTTATCAAGATGTGCAGAAATCAACCTCGGGGATTTGAAACTGCTGTCACATCACTTCATCCTGATATTTCACTCTTTTGTTACATGGTTAATGGCAGTGCAGCAGGAATAGCTAATATCAAGGTCCAAATCATTGATGGCAGCAGGTTAAAAGTGCTCTATTACTCAGCCCAGATTCTAGAAGTCCCATCCCCAAACAAGCAGAATTTTCAATGCAAGCCAGGGGTGCCTTGTTGCAGTTTGCCCATCAGTGATTCAAGCTGGCAGGAGATAGCTACAAGTATAAAATGCAGCTCCCTTCAAACAAATCCGGTGGAATGTTCAAAACATGAATTGCTGGTTGGAAACATCTGAGCCAAAGGCCTGTAGCTGCTGTCGTTATTTGGAGAGATACAGTATCCTTCCTTGTATAGATGTTCAGGTACCCCTTCGAGACGGTTAATATTATCATGGTATATTGACAGAGCTGCTACATTTTCTAACAATTGATCAAATTTGTATTAATATCTACCTAGAAGTCGGTGTCAGAAACTAAAATGCATCATAAAATGCACAAAAGGCAGTGAGATACATTAATGTAATGGTTATATTATTGGATCAGTACTGTATAGCCCTGTGCTTACAATTCAACTGTGAGCTGAAGACCCATCATTGGTGAGAATTTAACTCTAATTTGTTTTAAAAAAAAGCCTCAAATAGTCGAGGTCTTTTATAACATAGTTTAATATACCACAAATTGGATTATTGAGCATGGGCACATGACTCTGCAGAGTTAAATCTTCATTTTACAATATGAAATCTGTAGAAAACAAGGATTTTCTTTTTAACATGGTTTCACATTTTGGATCCCAAAATCCATGTTATAACGGACTTCCACTGTGTGTGCTAAAAGCCGTTCCTTACGCAGTCCAGTCTATGTGTGACTCCAGCTGTACACTAACATGGTTGACTTTCAACTACCCTCTTGCATCAAACCACTAAGCTCTGTGGAGTATCTGGAAGATACTATGACCTACTTTCATGTTTACATTATGGCATAATAATAAACAGCGTTTCGTGCTGTGATCTTTGCTGCTATTACACCAGAAGCAGTACAATAACCAAGTGCTGGCCTCCAAATGTCTGGAGATTATTGAGGAAATGTTCAACATTTTCCACACATTACTGCTGCCCTCTCCTGGTGCAAGTCTGCAGCACCACCTATTCAAATGAGATTTGATGAGCATTTTCTCCAGCTGTGATCACTTTGCAAATCATAGCATGCTCAAGATGTGAGATCAGTTGAATAAACTTTTCTCTTAAATTAATTCTATGGCTCTTATATATTAAAAAAAAAACTATTCAAAGCTAAAGGCCGAAGTCTGGATTGAACTACCAGGGAAGAATGGACAAACAAGGAGATTTGATTTGTAAATCGAGATGACAGACCCACATGGATGTATAACATACTGATAAAACCACTAATTAGGACAGATGTTAAGTCAAATATCATGTTGACTGATGAACATCTGGAATAGCATCAAAGTCCTTTTATTTTGGATGGATGAATTAATGTGGATTGACATATTCACATATGCTCTGTTGGCACCAATTTGTCAAAAAGTGAACGGCAAAATACATTGACATGGGATGATGGACAGCCCGACTGTAAAATATGTTCAGACTTAAGTGAAGAAGGTGGGGTTCAGCAGGTGACCAGTTTTACAACAGCTGCATATAGGCAGAGAGAATTTTAAAGGCTAAGTATCACTTTTATGTTCCTACTATAAAAGCTCACATTTCCAGTTTTAAAGCAATCCAGCTTTTATAATAGGATTTCTGATTTAATATGCTTATAAAGTGGGTAAGGAGTGAGTGGGGATGAATGGGAGGCTGGAGCATAGGCAGGTGGAAAAACGGGTGGAGGAGGGGTGTTAGGGGTTGGGCGAGGGATGGTGGGTGTGAAGGAGGAGTGTGAGGAATTGAATGAGGGGTGGAGATGGACGAAGGGTATAAGGGGGACAGGGTATGACAGGGGAACTAAATCCCATGAGGATGTGACCCAGTACCCAGCTCACTACACAGAAGGTCTTTGGGTAAACAACCATAATCCAGGTGATTATCATGACTATGTCAATGTAGACACCGCTAGTTTAGCAATTCTTAGTGCTGATGAAATAAGCATGGTCCAGAACTTCTGAGATGGTGACCTTGTCTTGCCAAGAAATGCCAAGAATATATCAGCAATAGTGATGGTAGAAACGGTTCAGTCTTTTCTCCTGCCAAGGATATGTTGTCCAGATCTCACTACTGCAGATGGGTACACTGAAGATGCAGGCTTGGTAGACGTGTGGTTTGCTGTTCTCGGTGAGTTAAGTCTTGTTTCACAGTTTCATAATAAGTTATTGTCTAATAAGTCTTTGTAAAAGTTCAATATTATCTATTAATTCTTCCAGAGGCACACAACACAAAATCAAAGGACCAATCAGTCATTTTTCATGCGATGTGATGCATTACTGGCAAAGCAAGCATTTGTTCCCCATTCCTAAGTGACCTTAAATTGATTAGCTTGCTAGGCCATTTTACAGGACAGTTAAAAATCAATCACATTGTTGAAGGTCTGGAGTCATATATAGACCAGACCATGTAAGGACAGATTTCCTTCCCTAAAGGAAAGAGTGAACCAGACAGGCTTTCTCTGACAATTCTAGTTCTTGAACATTGAGATTAACTTTGAATGTATTACTTGAATTTAAGTTCTACCAGTTGCTAAGGTGGGATATGTGTTTGAGGACATTAGTATGGGGCTTTGGAATACTTGTCTGGTGACATTACCGCAATGACACTACCCTCCTTGATGTCTTATGACTTTTCTACTTGCATAACCCCCTTTTATGACCTTTCTTTGCCATTTAGAAACCTTGTAAATTAAGGTGCATTTCCTTTATTGATGTGTTCTTCTTCCAATGTATTTCTGCAAATTTTTCTGCATGGATTTGTACATGCAGTCTGTCTGTTTGTCCTGCCTAATAATCCTGGAATTTTACAGCAGCAGTGAGTTAACATGGTTAGTGTTTTCCATTCTGTACTCCTCAAACATGAATTTTCCATCCAATCACTGTAATGGACAAAAACAAAAACAAAAAAAATGAAGAACAGAAGTAAAATAGTTTCTTAAAGTGTCTTCAGAGTACAAAATAAGGAAGAACTCAAAGTTAATCAAATAATTTCACACCTGGTCAGAAAGATGATGAATACACACTAACACTGATTGAAATGTATTATGTATTAAAGGCAATGCAGCTGATCAGTACACCAACCCCCTCTATCATGAAAGGTACCAAATCTTGGAGCGCAGGAGTTGATAATCGCATCATGGGGAGAGAAAATGGGGAGATGATAGGGGAAAACTACAGAGTTATCCCATCCAGGTAGGTTTCCCAGTACTTTGGATTGAAGATTTCAACGTGATGATGGGTTTCTGCTTAAAAATGAACCTGGTGAGGAGAAGGTGTAAGTGGACAAGGACAAGATATATTTTTGCACACCTTTGGGCTGTTGTGCATCGCCTCACCAACTCCAAGTTAAGAATGGAGCAGGATACTGTGTTTTTTTGACGTAAACACATATACAAACATAAATAAATATGCCCAATAACAGATCTAAAAATCAGAACCAACCGATATTCATATTGAACTCCTTTAGCACTATTGGAGCAGCAGAGCCCAAAATTTACAGCAGTTTATTTTTCCCAAACAACAAATAGTAGAAACGTTTGTGAACAGGCTGATTAAAAACATCTATGTGATGCATTATGCCCTCTAATGACAAGTCTCAGTAATGCAATTCTGCTAAATGACAACAATCAACAAAAGAGAAAATAGATATTAAAACTATTCAGTTAGAATATTCGGACTGTGTCAGTGCCTTTATACTGATAAAACACAATTAAACACTCAATTCTACAGCAAAAGCAACAGCTTCAGCTTTGGAGAAATCTTTAACAGAAATCTAATGAAAGGTTCAACTGGATCCTCACATAGACTGCATTGTGAAGACCACTTTTACAACTATGCGGCCCAGAGAACAAAACAGGAACATTTGGAGAGCAAACCATGGTAAGGCCTTAAAAAAAATTGATTACTCTGGTTTAAAAGTAGATTTATTTAATTTTTTATACTCACAGATGAAAGCTAATTTGAAAGTCATCAGTATTATTATAGTCTCGTCTTTCTTTTTTGTAAATTACACTTCTGCCCTCACTTGCTGTCACTTGCCAGTTGAATGGGCAGCCAGACAACTAACTCCCGATTTCTATAATGTTCCTACTGATCCAGGCACTGTAAGGTTTGTACAAATAACCCAGTACAGTTCCCTTGTTGATTTTTCAGCCACCCCCTCTGCTGAGGTAGCGCAGGGCAGCCTCTTTCTCTGTTTTTCTTCTCTCTGAATGAACAAAGAGTGACAAATATTTTTCTTCATTATCTCACTGCTGGAATAACTTTACAGCTGATAATATAGCAAAGATCTTGCAACTGCATTTGCTTATTTCTTTTCATGCAATACCTGTTGCAAAACAGTGAACACCTAGCTCGGTCTCTTTTACATAACGTTTAATTTTAAATTTTAATTGGTTTAATAAATAGAGATTATAGAACACTGCAGCAAAGGAGAAGATTATTCAGCCCATCAAGCCCTTATTGGTTCTTTTGAAGAGCAATCCAGTTAGTCCCACTGGAACATAAAGAATATGTGATTTAGGAGCAGGAGTAGGCTGGTTAACTCCTTGAGCCTTCTCTACCATTTAGTAGCAATATGGGTGATCTGATTAGTCCACATTTCCATCTACTCCTGAAAACCTCTCACTTCCTTGCTTGTCAAGAATCTACTTACCTATCTCTACCTTACAAAAAATGAAAGACTCTGCTTCCACAACCTTTTGAGGAAGAGTTCCAAAAATTCACATCCTTTTGTGAGAAAAAATTTCTCATCTCTATTTGAAATGGGCAACCACTTATTTTTAAACAGTGACCCCTGGTTCTTTAAAACTTTTCTGAAGAAGCGTCTAGACCTGAAATGTCAGCTTTCCTGCTCCTCTGATGCTGCCTGGCCTGCTGTGTTCATCCAGCTCTACACCTTGTTATCTCTGTTCATTTGAGTTGTTAGTCTAGTAATCTGGTTTCCTGTTAGCTAGTCAACCATCTATTCATGGGAACATGCTGCCCTTTACACCAGCAGACTAGCTGCTTCTTTCCATTCCTTCATAATGGCATCAGATGCCTCTTTGTGTCACATAAAGGTACCATTTGCAATATTTGCAGACATTTTAAACATTCCCCCCTGCTCTTTATCCAGAACCCATAATTTATATATCTACCAAAATCTTGTTTGAAAGGTACTGCTAATTTGTCAAATTCTATTGCACCAGTCTATGCTCTCCTGAGGTCTACTACATTCTTCCTCACTGAGAAAATTACAAATTGTAACCACTCACTGTGTAAAAAGAATGCTTTACCTCATGCACTTTTTGCCATTAGCAATGAATCTGTAGCCTCTCATTATCAACCATTAAGCCAGCTTCTCTTTTTTTTTAAATTCTATCTGAACCCTTCATGATTTGCAACTATTTCTTTTCAAACCATTCCTTAATCTTTCTGCTTCAAGAAGAAAAACCACAGCTTCTCTAGTCTCTCCACTTAAACTATTATTCCTCATCACTTGAGCCATTCAAATAAATTCCCTTTGTTTGCTCTCTAAAGCATTCACATCCTTCCTAAAGAGTACAGAATTAAACATAATGCTTTCCTATAGGTTTAGCATAACTTTCTGCATTTTGTGCTCTATGCTTCTATGTACAAAGCACCAGGTTCCATTTATTTTAAGACAGGTTAATAAAGTATGTCCACAAACAACCCTAAATCTCCCATTTCCTGAAATTCCTTTGAAATTGTACAATATTGTTTATTGTTATTTTGTTTCTCTTCATTGGTCTGACCAAAATAATTCACACAATTCTCCATCAAGTTCAATTGCACCTGTCTGTGCTCTCCTGAAGTATATTATATTCTTCCTCACTGAGAAGATTTGTTATCTGTAAACTTTGAAATTGTGCCTACCAACCAGCACCATTACCTCATTAAAAAGACTTAATATTTTACTTCCTCTTCCTCCCAGCCCACAAAGTTTGGGGCCATGATCTCATCCCCACGACTGAGATGTTGTCACTCACAACCTCTTGTTCTTTTGGCATTTTTCATAGGGCTTTCTACAGTCAACTAGAACTTACCTTCGGTTCACTGGAACAAAATAAAGCCTGGAACTAAAACAGACTTTAAACAGAAGGGTTGTGGGGAAACAGCAATGAGGTGGAGAGGGAGGAGTGAACAGGAGAGGACAATGAGAGGGGAGTAGATTTATCCCTGACAGTTTTCCTATGACAAAGTACAATGATGCAGTTTAGGGCATTACCTGCATGTGTACAGACGGCGACTTTAGTCATTGTTAAATGTTTGGGCAAAAATCTAAAACTTAAGTTTGGGACAGGTTGAGGCCTTCTTGTGAAAATGGTAATGACAGTGATGGAAGATACAAAAACAATTTCATGTTGGAGTTTAACCATATTACAGTGAAATAAGTGAGTTTTAAATGTCTTTTAGTTCAGATGGCTGTACGGCTGGTTTATAAAGTGGAATGATACCAACAATGTGGGTTCAATTCCCATGCCAGTTGAGGTCACCACGAAGGTCTTGCCCCTCATCTGAGGCACAGTAACCATCAGGTTACATACCCCATCAGCCTCCTCTCTTTAATGAGACAGCAACTCAATGGTACTCTAGGACTATGGCGACTTTATTTTTTAGATGCTGTTAATGGCTATAAATCTGTTTTCAGTTAGATTATTGTTTATCTGCTGCAGCACAGGATAACAGCAATTGTAACCTTCAAACTTCATTAATATGCCACTGTCTGACTTGTGCATGCAACAACTTGGAACAACTAGGAAGTGGGCAAGGAATAGTTGTCACTTTACAAAACTCTGGGCCACCTCTGGCGATCAGTGCAAAAGTGATTCTGAAGGGTCTTGTGGTCTTGGTGAGGCACACCTGCTCCTCCTGCACGACGAGGAGAAAGTAAAAATGCGGCCTGAATTTACTGCCCTCTTTCTAACCCTCTTCTGACTGGTTTTCACCTGATAGAAAGTCACAATGGTTCACTGATCAGGATTAATACTGGTGACATCACAGATCCCAGCGTTTTTTTTTTAAAATGCATTCATGGCACGAGGGCATTGCTGGCAATTTATTGCCCATCCCCAATTATCCAGAGGGGCAGTTAAGAGCCAAACAAATTGCTGTAGGTCTGGTGTCACATGTAGGCTAGACCAAGTGAGGATGGCCATTTCCTTTTCTAAAGGTCAATAGTGAACCCAATGGGTTGTTCCAACAATTGACAATAGATTCATGATCATCATTAAATTCTTAATTTCAGACTTTTTTTAAATTGAATTCAAATTCCACCTTCTGCCACGGATTCGAACCCGAATCCCCAGGACATGACCTGGGTCTCTGGATTAATAGTCTAGTGATTATACCAGGAGGCCATTGCCTCCTGAGTGTGCTGATTTAAAGAAGAACCTTGTTTATTTCAGCAGAATGCAGCTTGGTCAGAGGAACAGGTTAACATGGAAAATGGAGAGAGCCAAGTGCATCATAAGCAAATCAGTCAGATGATCAATTTTAATTGTTTGCCCACCCTGCTTCTATCAGGTGCATTATAATTGACTCTCAGAAAGGTGGAGACAGAAAGAGTGGAATCTTTATACTTATGCAGCCGTATTTATTTATTCAATCAAGAAAAGCAACATTTATTACTTTTTAAGGAACTAGACACCCAATTTTAATATCTCTGCAGAAATCTCTAACAAACTGACATGGTATACCTGGAACAGAATATTTCATCAGTGCTGCTAGAACCCAAGAATCTACCAACAAATGCCCCTTATCCACAGTGCTGCTACCGCCTCAGTCCTATTACAGCAAGTGCTTGTTGCCTTGCTCCAGAATCAATAAACCATGGGTGCTCATCTCAAGCCCAGAATCACTTCGTTTTCTATTTTGGGAATTCAAAAAGCTAAAAAAGGATAAATCATAAATACACTTAAATAACTTCTAGTTTTCCTCTTTTTCTGCTCTATTACCTATTAATACAATTAACAGTTATATTTGCGAAATCTGATAACAGCTAGAAATAATGTATGTTTCTATAAACTTTTAATTGGTAACACTCAGGACTGAAATGCAGTTCTTCCATCACTGGTGAAAATCCCAATCTAACCTGCACTAAAAAAAAGGATTTCAGTTTTCTTCAGTCCTAGAAGGAAAAGTTGCCTGATAATAAGGTTGTGCACATTACTACACAACACACCTATTTCTATAAAATACGTTCCCCAACTTATCAGGAGCAGTGGCAGAAAGCACCTGCTAGTAAGATACTGAAAGTTTTGTGTGCGTGCCGCCTATAGATGTAATATTTAAATAATACATTACTACTTTTTATCATTGACTAAAATATTATTCTTACCTCCCAGGGCATTAATTCAGCGGCTTCCCCAAGGCAAGTAGTATTGTTTACCAGAGTACCACATGCCTCAGGTATAATAGCAAACAGATCCACTCTCCCAATGCTACAAAATGGCCCAAAACCAAGGCCACCTAGTTACAATGTCCATAAAAACCTGGATATAATTGATGCAATTTGAAACCCAAAATACTGCGAAACATCCCACAACGTGTAATAATGAAAGCTCAATTTTATCTATTTCATCATGAATAAATGATATCCATAGTATGAACAGGAGATGGAGAGAACACAACATCCAGTCCTGAAGAAGGATAACACCGAAACATTGACTGCTCCTTGACTTGCTGTGTTCTTCCAGCCTTCTGTTTGTCTACCTTGGATAGTAGCATCTGCAATTTTTTTGTCGATTTCCATAGTATATTGTATATTATAATCGAATAGTATATTCTTCAATTTACCAAGACATCATAGAAGACCAGCTAGTTACATAGTAAAAAAATTCAACCATTTACTCTCTTTCCCCTCTTATTACCATGTTTTTATAAAGATCATTTAGTGTTTAGTTTAAACACTATAGCCACAAAACTTGGTTCCTGAGCAGTCATTCTTTTGGTGCTGAGAGCTGTTTTGACTCCAAAATGGTGAATGTAGTGCACATATACTCAGTGATGAGCTGTAGAGGTCACTGTTTTGCTGATGGTGTAGGCGCTCACAGGGAGTATCTGCTGGAAGTGTACAGACGATGACAGCAGTCAGCTGCCTTTCTGAGGTCAGATGCTCCAGTTATTGCCATTTCTTAAACATACTGAACATACATTTAGTCGCAGGAAAGACCCCACTCCCAACTATTTATAGTGATCATCAGCTACTTTCCATTTGTAAATTGATTTCCACTGTTTCTTGTTGCAATGGGGGAGGTATTTGGTGGTTTCTGGAGTCCCAGAATGCTGCCAGATTATACAGGGACTGGTGTTGGTCATGCTGATTGACTTTCTGCTGACTTCAAGGATTTGGTGTAAACCACTTTCTCCAAGACATGGGTACAGTAGAAAAATCTTTAGACTACAGCATGTCTGGGACAATGACCAGAGGTCAGAGAAAGCAGGATAAACTGCCAGAAAAGGAGCCTATCATCCTTGGGGCTTCAGGGGGCAATTGACCTCCTGGAATCTCGGTCTATCTGACAACCATGGTTTAATAAAGGCACCCTCACTGATATCTTGCTGCCACCGCAACCAGTAACGGCAGCCCAATGTCAAACTTGTGCATGACCAAACATCCATGGTACCCTTTTCCCCTGTTCTGGCTGCAGTGTTACTATAGTACTCGTGTCTGAGATGATAACAGCAAGTGTGAGAATGAGTGATGATATTCTTCAAAAACATCTTTCTGCTCTTCCACTGCTACGTGTCTGGGCTGCAGCTCTTGGTTGTCTGATAAAGGAAAAGCAAAAAGGCTGCAGCGAGGAGTCGTTGAAGCCAGGGGGTCTGGGAAAGCAAGAGGTGCATGTTTACACCATCTGCAGCTTGTAAATCGGAAGAATGTGTGGGATGAGAGGGAAGTTGGATGCAAGAAGAGAGCATAGGTACGAAGATACCATTATCTTTTAATTATTTCATCCACGTTACCAAAGGCCTCAGCAATGGCAATTACCATGGAGATATGGACAGGTTATTGTGTCTGTCCTCCACTGTTATCCCCTGTTGTTTCTAGGTTTGTACAAAATTATCTACAACAATGTCTGAGTGTGTAGTATAATGTGTATCGGTGCCATAGTTGAAAAGCCCACAATGTGTGCAAGCTGTTGGGATGGGTATGAGATTTGCAACAGTACTAAATATAAGATGGTGTGATGAACTACAACTTTTAGATATCAATCAAAACTCATAAGGGACTACACGTTGTCAAGCCATTGTGTAATGGCAAGAATGAGTGATGCTAAAGGAACAATCAGTAAGATTGAAGACACATTTATTGTAGGTCAGTGATTTCTTGAGGCATTGAACCTAGGTCCAGGGCTTGACTCCTGGCATTGAATGTCCCATCGCTCCTGCTAACTACTTCCTTTCAATTATTTGCATGTCAGTTGCTCATAATGTTACGTAGGTAATGGGCATTAACTGTACATTCGTTTGAGCTCTTATAAATAGACAAAGACATAAACTATGGTTGTCAGGTTAGGATTGTACGATAGTAATTTGTAACTCTGTAAATAAGTATGAACGTGAAGTTTGGCTCCAGTTCCATCCTTCACCAACTGACTTTCTGGAATAAAACAGAGTGGGGCATCCAATGCAGAATTAAACAGTTCTGAGGAAGGGTCACCAGACCCGAAACATTAACTCTGATTTTTTCTTCACAGATGCTGTCAGACCTGCTGAGCTTTTCCAGCAACGTCTGTTTTTGTTTCCTATTTACAACATCCACAGTTCTTTTGGTTTCAATGCAGAATTAAACAACTCTGGACAATGCTTTTGTCCCTGTTCCACCACTATAGACTGTTACTGCAGCTTAGGTTCTCTTCTGCAAAAGCACTTCCATCACCTGCTCCAGATGTAAGACACTTCATCTTGAAAAAATGGAGGCAAACTTTAAGTGATGTGAACTTTGTACAACTGCTGAACTTGCAGCCACATAACAGTGGGTATTGCACTGAGTTGGGTAAACTGATCATTTAAATTAGCAGATACCATGAAGTGAGCAAGCTGTTTGAAGCAACTTCAACAGATTTTTAGCAGATTGAAATCCCCATGAATGTTTTCAGGGGATATGATACTTACTACATGCATTCAGAATGTCATTGTTTATCTTTTCCAATCCGCATTTAAATGCAGTCCTGGTTATTGACCTGTGAGACACCTTCACGTTGCATTTTTTATAATAAAATTTAATATTAAGTTGGCCATTTTATTCAAAGGTCACGAAGGTGGCCTTTTTTCTTGAAGAGTAAAGATGTCTTAGGATCTTAGGCCATTCAGTCCAACAAGTCCACACTGACCCTCCGAATAGCATCTTACTCTGATCCATCCCAGTACCCTACCCCTGTAAACCTGCATTTTCCCATGGCTAACCCACCTAACCTACACATCCCTGGACACTATAAGGCAATTTAGTATGGCCAATCCACCTACCCTGCGCATCTTTGGACAGTGGGAGGAAACCGAGCACCCAGAGGAAACCTACACAGACACAGGGAGAACGTGTAAACTCCACACAGATAGACACCCGAGGGTGGGATTGAACCCGGGTCCCTGGTTCTTCGAGGCAGCAGTGCTAACCACTGAGCCATCGTGCCGCCCCAAACTTTTTAAATTCATTCATGGGATGTGGCCATCTCTGGCTACGAAGCAGTTAATGCCCAGCACAGTTGCCCTTGAGAAGGTGGTAGTGAGCTACCTTTTTGAACCGATGCAGTCCACATGCTGTAGGCTAATCCACAATGCTTTTCGGTAGCAAATTCCAGGATTTTGACCCAGTGACAGTGAAGGAACGGTGATATATTTCCAAGTCAGGATAGTGAGTGGTTTGGAGTGGAACTTGCAGATAGTTCTGTTCCTATGTATCTGTTGCCCTTATCCTTCTAGATGGAAGTGGTCATTCTGAAGAAGCGTCACTGAGCCCCAACGTTAACTCTGAATTCTCTACACAGATGTTGTCAGACCTGCTGAGATTTTCTAGCAATTTGTGTTTTTGTTTCTGATTTCCAGTATCTGCAGTTCTTTTGGTTTTTTGAGTTTGAAAGGTGCTGCCTGAGGACCTTTGTTGAAGTTTTTGGTATTTGTGCAGTGCATCTGGTCAAGTTGGTGGCAGAGTAGGATGCTCCAACTGATGCTCCTCCGCTCCTTCTCTTTATTTTTCGTTTTCTTCTCCTTTCCCCCCCTTTTCCCTCTCTTGGTGTTCTCTCCTGTGGTAGATCAGGATGGAGTCATGGAGTGGAGTGGGCTGGAGGCTCGTACAGAGTGGGGACAGCCGCCCGGCTGGAGATTTGTACGGAGCAGGGATGGGGACCGTTGTGGGCTGTCAGCGGCTTGTGAGCCCGGGCAGACCATGTGCGGAAGCCTCCTGTGCTGATCTACTGCAGGCCCTTTATGGAAAGGCTATAATGCTTATCTTTTTAACTTTATTCTCATTTTTCTAATTTATACAATGAACAACCGTAAGTAATGTAACTTCTTTTCCTCTCTTTTTCCCTTTATTTCTGTATTTTGTATCTGAGATCTGTACCCAGGTACTTTGTACCAAAGATGGGGCCATATGGGTGACATGGTAAACTTTTCACTGCACTCCTGTCCTTCAGTTTATATATACAATAAAGGATATCCTATTATATTCTATTCCAGTTGTACACAATGAAAATATCTGCATTGTTGTAGTTGACAATGCCCTTCTCAAGTTGGAGTTGCAGCACATTGTTACAAAATCAGCTTTCTTCCACATCTAAAGCTATGCTCAATATGCATTCTTTTTCTAAAACCCCTTCCCATCTGCTAATGCTGTTAATAAAATACTTCTAATAGCCAGAAAGTCCCAAATGAAACATCTAATACAACCGTTTGTGTTTACACAGAACCTTTATGTAATAAAATACCCAAGAAGCATTATAAGACAACATCTGAGACAAAGCCATGAAAGGATAGGCTGGGGCTTCACAGGGTGGCGTTTATATAGGTTTATAAAATCATGATGGGCATGGATAGAGTGAATAGCCAAAGTCTTTTTCCCAGGGTAGGGGAATCCAAAACTAGACGGCATAGGTTTAAGGTGAGAGGGGAAAGATGTATAAAGGATCTGAGGGCCAACGTTTTCATGCAGAGGGTGGTGCTTGTAAGGAATGAGCTGCCAGAGGAAGTGGTGGAGGCTGGCACAATTACAACATTTAAAAGGCATCTGGATGAGTATATGAATAGGAAGCGTTTAGAGGGATATGGGCCAAATGCTGGCAAATGGGACTAGATCAGTTTAGGATATCTGTTTAGAGTGGATGGGTCTTTTCTGTGTTGTATATCTCTATGAAATAGTAGGTAGATAGTCCAAAAATTTGGTCAAAGAGTGAGGTTTTAAGGACCATCTCAAAGGAGAAACAAGAAGCAGGTGGTTTAGGTACATAATTACAGAGCTGAGGACCTTGGCAATTGATGCAAAGTAAAACATTTTGTTTTGTTTGATTTTCTCCTGTTTCGTCCATTATTCCTCTCCCTGTATCACACATTATTGACAAGACAGGTGGGCAAGCAGAGCTCTTGTTCAACCAAGATCATTCTTTAAATTTAGCTGTTCAGTTCAGGGAGGGGCTTTATGCATTTTTCTCCCTCTGTCACCATGGTGGGATTTCACAACTACATTCAGCACCTGTCACAAAGAATTATTAAGATCATTACTGAAATTATCCTCAAAAATTATGAAGTAATATCGATGTTGAGAGTTCACAGAGAGTGCAGGCATGGAGTTCAATTCTGTAATTTCCTGTATAATTATGTCCGAATCCTACTTGTTCCATTCGCAGAACTGGAAACAAAATCACCTGGATCTGCAGTTTTTTATTAACTTCTTAGGAATAAATCAAGAGTGGCAATTTCAGAGCCAGCTCTCCTGATCCTTGACTATAAAATTAAGCACTCTGATAGGAATTACAGTATGGATGGTATACAAAAGCACATTAGAATTCGAAGCAGGAGCATACCATTTGATCTTTCACCTTTTGACAAGATCACAAATGATCGGAATGTACCCTGTGCTTTCCTATTTGGTCACAATTCCCTTTAACTCCCTTATCAATTAGGTATTCATTAACTCAGCATTAAAAATATTCAATGACCTGGCCTCTGCTGCTCTCCGAAGGAGAGATTTCCAAACTAATGACCATCTAGAGGAAAGTAAGTTTCCTCATGACCATTTAAAGAGAAGATTTCTTCTTCTTATGTCCCCCCTCGTTCTAGTCTCTCTCACAAGTTGAAACATTTCCTCAGCTTCCCTTGTGGCAAGAACTCAAATTCTTTGATGTTTCAATGAGGCCACTTCTCATTCTTCTAAGCTCCAGTGAATAAAGACCAACCTGTCCGACCATTCCTTTTAACTCAACACCCTTATTTGAGAAAAGAGTCAAAAAAAACCTCTTTTGCGCTGCATCCAATACCATTATACCTTTTTTCAAGTAAGACCATAGCACATAATAGTCCAGATGTGTTCTCATTAATCCTTTGCACATATGTAGCAAAATATCTCTACTTTTATATTCCATTCCCCTTGCAATAAATTACAACATTCCATTTGTCTTCCTAATCACTTGCTGTACCTGCATATTAACTTTTTGTAGTCCTAGTCAGTCAGTCATACACATAACTGAATCACACACCATTCAGGATATTCTTCATTCACTCTGAGTAACTTTTACCAGATGGAAATTTGTGAACAGCATCAGAAGCAGCAGAGATTTACTGGTATGAGGTGCTACATAAACAGGAAATAGTTTGATTATTCGTCAACCAGTTAGTCAACGAGTGCAAGCATATTTCCTGCAGGGAATCAAACCAAGTAATCCATAAAAAACTCCTGAATTAAGAAGTATCGGATCCCATATTAATTGTATCAATATTTGCTCCACCACAATGATTTTATGACTCATGATTTTGTTACTTCATGTTCACTAACAGTCTCAAAACCATAATTAAAATATTAAATTGTGAGATGCTGATTTTCTGACAGTTCCCAGTACTTTTCCACGTGACAAGGTGCTGGGAAGGCACTTCAATGAAAATTAGCAACACCTTTTCTTTTCAAAAATACTATAAAACAGAGGCTTGTTCGAGTAAACACAGAAATCTTACTTTCATATTTTAAAAATCTTAACAAAAAGTATCCAAGAAATTAAGAGTTACTTTTGCAACAATGATCCTTTTTTGCTCCCATTTCTATGTAACACTAACATTTAACAACAGCAATTTTGAAAAGCAATTCTGATTTTACACCAGTAAAACAACAAAGACCCAGATTGAAGAATTTAAAGCTATATTATTAAACTTCATGGTCCAGAATTGTGACTGCACACCACAGTGTATCCTCGAGGCAAAAGATGGCGCAATAAGCCAAGCCAGTGATTTCAGACACTGGTCTTCACCCCAGAAATAAAATGATGCGAGTTCAGCCAAAAAAAATGCAAGGTAACTTCTCTGTCCAGCAGCTGCAAGAATCATATGTGGAATGAGTTCTGGTAGTGTAATCTCCAGTGAACTGGAGCAGTTCTGTTTAGATGGTGGCAGTCTTACTGTGACCTCTGGCGTGTAACTTAGTTTGACCATGAAAGCAGCATTGCTGTAGGACATCTCCACAGAAGGAATGATATTCAGCTTCACTCTTAATATTGTTTTGCTTAGATAGACCCTGAGCTCAGCACTTTGATAGGAAGCAAAACTTTTACTTCTGTCAATAATACCAGTGACTGTTGGTATAATAGAACTCAAACAATTGAAAATCTAAACAGAATAAAGCATGCGTCACTTGTTTTAGTTATTCTGTAATGTTGAATGTCTGAGGACTGTTTTTAATGATAGATTTTTAAAACAGAGGTCAGCTGCTGAAACCAGTAGTCTCCTGGGAGTACATTGGTACATCTTATACTTTACAACTGAAAAGAACACTGGGTCTTAAAATCTCTGCCAGAAGAAACAAACAGATTGGAGCTTTCACAACACAGTCTGCCTTTAAAATAAAGAAAGGGTATTGCACTTTTTTTAAAAAAAAATCCTTTGGAAAAAGCTGCTTCAGCTAAATATCTTTCTAAACTATAAGACATTGCAGTGAGTTTTACTAAACTCAGAAGCAAGGTAAATGCAGCTTTGATACCAAAAAAATACATTTTTAGCATACTCCTCCAGCCCACACCCTATATCTCATGTCTTGTGACTATTCTCAGCTGCTTTGTCAATGACCCCTTCTCCTTCCATCTATGATAAGTTGTGCTGTTCGCTGACAAAGTTCTCAGCTCCACTCAAATCTGCTGTTAATGGTTCAGCCATTCAGACAGCATCAGAGCAGCAGGAATGTCAAAGTTTTGGCCCAAAATGTTGACTTTCCTCCTCCTCTAATGCTGTCTGACCTGCTGTGCTTTTCCAGCTTTATACCTGTAGACTCTGGCTTCCAGCATCTGCAATCCTTATTGTCTCCAATGATTTAGCCATTGTTGCCCTAGAGAAAAACCTGCAATAACATCCAGACTTGGATTGACAAGAAGCAGAAAATATTTGCGCCACATACTGTATAGGTCAATACCAACCCAAACAAGGGAAATCCCAGCCATCTATCCTCCGACCTACAATGACACCACCAGCGGTGGTAGCAGGCTGACATCACTACTTTTGGGTGGGGGTGAGTGGGGTGGGACCAAAGGGATGTAGTGAGGACAGTCGTTCTTTCATTGGACTGGCTGTAGTAACACTTTGACTGTAATAGCAGGGTATAGAATATGCACAGTTCAGTAAATGGGTCACTGCCTGAACCTTCCTCACCATTCACCAGGATAGATGAAGCAGTTACAATGCTGAAGAAGCATGAAACCAAGTTAGAGTAGTCTTCTTTTGGCCCAAATGTTGCTGATCTCAGTATTTGTGCCCTCTACAATCAATGCACTTTTGCTGCTATATAATTCACCACAGTAACTCACTAGTGATGCTAAGTTGTCACATCCATCCCCATAATTTCTAGAACCAAGAATGACAGGTACAACAAGGCTTGCCAAATCCATTACATCCACATTATTCACCATCCAAACTATAGAAACTATAGAAATGATACAGCACAGATGGAGTCCATTTGGCCCATCATGTCCACGCTGGCCCACTGTAGTGCTGTTTTTTTGTTGCTGGCTCAATGTCCTGAATTTCCTTGAGACCACCACATGGAATGCAGCAAATTGCAGAAGAGCCACCATCATTGCAAACAGCAGATTAATGATCAACACAGCATTGCAGATGGTAGTCCAGCAAGACCTCCAGATTCCAATCTGCAAATCAGGATGCTAATTACCCTCTGTCTGATATCCCTGGCCAAATAAAACAAACTGTGCAGTGTACCTGTGAACTGTTGACTGGTTCATAGCTGGGTTTTAAAGATAGTATTGGTTCCAGAAATTTAGGAGGTTCTGGCAGTAGCCTGTACTTTTGTTTATGGGAAATGGGAGCATATGGTGGGCAGTGTGCCATTGGGGTGTGGTGCATAGATAACGAGGTGAGTTTGGGAAGATAGCACAAAAATACCATTCAGGTTCATGGAGAGAAATCCTGCATGAAACTCATCAAAATTGACACAGCCTATTTCTGGTAAGATTTAGCCCTGAGAGACTAGGTGGGGGGGGGGAGGGAGATTGGATTTTAATCCTGCAAAATGGGGTGAGGCAAAGTTGGCTTGGTTGAATATTAAAGTGTTATAAAACCTGAATCTGAATCCCAAACTATCTGTTTCTATTTCTAGTGGTGGCAAGATGGAGATATGGAAAACCAGTACACTCCCAGGAAATGGGTTAGACATTTCAAACATTGTAAGAGCATAAGAAGCTGTTGCAGCAGCATGCCATTCAGCCCTTTAAGCATGCTCTGCCAGTCAACATGATCAAAGATGATCTTCTTCCTCAACTCCACCTTTCTAAACCATCTCCAACTTGCTGGATTCCTTCTATAAAAATGAAAAATTTAAACACTAATATAGCTGATGTATTTCATATTTAACCACCTTTTTAAACTTAACTTTAATCAGCTGAATTTTCAGGGCCTCAGAAACCCCAGAAATGAACAGACTGCTGCATCCAGAAGGTTTTCGAGCTTACTGGTTGGTGCAGTTTACTTGGTTTGCCAAGCACAATTGTACATCTGCCCACTTATTCTTCCAATTGTCCCAAAGAGGCCTCTTTTCTACTGCCCCTGTCCCCCCAAACTGACCCATGACTCTGATCTCTGCTTATGCCTCTGACCTCCCCTGATTCTGCAGCCTGTTGTTTATTGTAGCCTCTGATTTCATCACTTGTTGCCATTTACTCTAATCTTCCCTCTGTCTTTCTTCAATGATCCTCCACCACACTCATTTCATTTCAGCCTTTCTGATACCTCTCCCTCCTTTCAGTTCCCAAGTCTCTGACAACTTACCCAATTGACAGTCAGTTAGCCTCTCAGACTGCCTGGCTGCAATGGGGAGTAGAGTACGAAAATGTTACCCATTTTCTGTCATTAACTTCGGTGGGAACTTGGCTGATTTTACAGCAGCACCTCCATCCTGTCACTCCCAATCTCCCATGCAAACCCACCAATTTCTGAAGAGGAGATGCTGCACAAAAGTGAAATATTCATTTTACATGTATTAATATTTGATTGTACAATGCAAAATCATATGCAGAACTCCTCTTCAAATGCCCATAGTGTTACCAAAAAACAGACAGCGAAAATGAAAGCGAATTACTTTCCTGCGTGCCTCACTCAAAGATTTAAGTGTAAGATCTAGGCTGATATGTCAGTGCAGTCCTGAAGAAAAGCAGTTAATCAAGGGGCCCATAGAAGAACATAAAAAATCTTATGATATAATACCTAAGCAACATTTATCAGCAACATGAAAACAAATGTGCTGTTGTAAGTGGGACCTTGCCGAAAACAAAATTGACTTATATTTCTACATCAAATACTGTCCTAATTGACTGAAGGTATGCTAGGTGCTACATAAATGTAATGTTTCTTTGTTGCCAGACAAATATTTCCTGTCAGCAGCTATCTTAATTTTCTGCATTAAAAATCATGTTTAAGGTTCTCCAAAATCAACGGGAAATGCAAGCATAAAATGAGACGTTTTATATCATCAGTTTTCTCTTACATTTTAATATATTGAAGGCTTTTGTTGAAAAATACAGGCACACGTTTGTGTCCGAAATGTTACTGGAAGTTGGTGATAAGGTGCATATCCTTTGAAGTGCCCTCCAGCTTTCCATTCACTGTTGCATTGATTATATCTATTTAAAGAACTGCTTGTTGAAGCTAGTTTCACGTTTCCCTCAGATGCCTGCACATTAGTCTATTTAAGTGAGGTAACTGTCGTAAAGTTTCTGACAGCAAAGCAATTTTATAATTGAGTCAACAGCAGCTTTTCTCTGCATGTAAAGAAGACTGATGCAAAGCCAGTTTCTCGCATTAGTGTGCCCAAGCCAGTTTCCAACAGTAACTATATTGTCAGAATCAGACAGTCGATCTACTCTGCACGAAAGGGAGGATCTGATAAAGTGCCAGTTGCTCCCACTATGATATATTGCCTAGCAGTCAGAATTTGAAAAGAGAACAAAATTATTAAACACACATTCACTCAATGATTTAATAAAGTATTTCAAGTGCTTAAATGTGGAAAGTTGAGCTCAATCAAGGATAAAGTCATAATAATGCTGTGACATTACAACGGAACCAACCTTAGGTATTGGTAGCCGGTTGTTACTAAAATAATACAGCTGGAATTTTCCCCACCAAATCCTGGAAATTCTTGACAGTCATATATAAGCATGGGCGACCTTCAGCACATTGTCCAATTAGAGAAGATCAAAGTGTTTTAATAAGTCATTTATTGTCACTTGACCAAATTGATGGACATCGTGGAAAACTGAGAAACAAAATAGGTTTCCTGCGATTACCAAGCCCATTCCTCAAATACACAAAACCATGCGGTCACTTCCACTATTGAACACAGAACATAGAACATAGAACAGTACAGAACAGTACAGGCCCTTCGGCCCATGATGTTGTGCCGACCTATTATCCTACTAAGATCAATCTACCCTGCATACCCTACATTTTACTATCTTCCATGTGCCTATCCAAGAGTTGCTTAAATGTCTCTAAAGTATCTGACTCCACTACCACTGCCAGCAGCGCATTCCACATGCCCACCACTCTCTGTGTAAAAACCTACCTCTGACATCTCCCCTATACCTTCCTCCAATCTCCTTAAAATTATGCCCCCTCGTAATAGTCATTTCCGCCCTGGGAAAAAGTCTCTGACTATCCACTCTATCTATGACTCTCGTCATAAATATTTGGCAGTAGAATATTGAATTTTCAGTAAAATAGCTTGTCAAATCTATTTTAGGAATCCTTTATGCATTATTTGCAACTCACAGCAGATAAAAGCAAGTACATTTCCTTGTTCTTGATCTTCTTTGTCTATTCCATTAGAGAACAAGATTGGACCTGTGCTGATCTGAAAGGAACTGTAAAATATCAATTTCCTGGGGCTATTTCATGGGCCCCAAAAAAAATGCTGAAAAACATCCAACCTGAAATTATTTGGACGTATTTCTGCACATCCCTGATGTCTGTCTAAAATAAGCTTTAGACCTATTACATATGTAAATGAAGGGTCTAATCGAAGTTTGAGGACCCATCTGGGTTGAGTCCTGCTCTGCTCAGGATCACTTGACCTAGGAAGGGTCTAATCAATAATGTTTCAAGTGACTGATGGAGACTGCGAACAAAAGGTAAGTTGTTTTAAAAATACTGACCTGAAAGTGGAGCCAAATGGAGCAAGAGTTTCCTTACATCACTACCAATCACTGTAGGTTTGTGCTCAAAACGTTTCCCATCTCCTTCCTCTCACCTAGGCCTTAACTTAGAGCCTTTGCCAACAAGATTTCTGACCTAAACTGGAGGGCACCAAAGTAGAGACCGGCTTCTGGAGGTAAAACAGGTGCTGGCAGCTTGCCTGAATTATTAAGACAAAGATCAACTTTGGGTGGTTCTTGTGTGGGTGCTTTCCAACGCATGGAACGTTCTAGATGGTTTGTGCTCATGTAAATACACTAGCAAAATTATCCTTTATTATGTCTGGCAGCCAGTATGCTTGGCAGGTGTGGTCACTGTAGTTAATTATTTGCAAGCTCTATACTTTCTGGAAACTGCTGTACCAAGGCAGCTCTCTAGTTATTAAATCTGATCCCAAACACATAATCTCATACAGGTGCTACATATGGAGCTCACTTGGTGTTTTCAATCTATAATTTGCATTTGTTCAAAGTTCTTAGGTCACCTTGGCTTCACTGTGGCCATAAATTTCAATGACTTTTGTTGGCTTGTAAGCTAAATAACAGTAAGGAATTCTCTGGTGAACAGTCCTAAAGCTACAATTTCAAATACAAATGCATGACCTGGTGCATTCAATGCTACCTCTTGCTGAGCATTTTTGACCAAAGGGACCAAATGGCTCACCTTACAATTTCCTGGCTAGCATTAATATTTTACAACTGTGGCTGTACCATCAATAAGCTGAGTGAAATGTATTAACTGTTAACCTTCCAATCCTCAATATAAAATATAGTACTGTTACAGGGTGTCAATGACAAAAGACAGGTACCTCAATTGACAGATGCAGACATTCAAGCCGGGGAAAAGGGCTTGAACAAGCTAGGTAGATTCTGAAACTCAAATATTTAGCAACACAGCATTCAATGTCTGTCAGGAGACTGTTGAAAATATGTTAGCAAGCTCACGGATAAAAATCCAAACTATAACACTGTAACTTAACTTCCTTTGGTCTTTAGATTTTATTTCAACATTGAATGGCTGAAAATCAGATACTCAATGTTTTCCAATGATCTTGAATGATACAAAAGAAGGAAAGAGCAGTATTGTTAGAAGATTCATTAGAGGAACAGATTGCTGTTTCTGCAGCTGTAGATATGAATCTAGGATGTCTCCCTGGGGCAGGGTCAAAGATGCCACAGAATGGCTAAAGGATGTTCTTCTAGGCGAGGGTGAACAACTAGAAGTCAATCCATGCTCGTAACAATGACTTAGGGAGGGGGATGATATCGTGAAATAAGATTTCAGTGAGCTAGGAAATAGTTTAATAAACAGGACCAGCAAAGCGATAATGTCAGGATTACTTGCAGCCCCGTATGCCAATGATCTTTGAAATAGAATTGAGAGATTGAGTACGAGTAGATCTACTGTAACATGTGTTTTGTTAACGCGAATTGGCTATAATGAAATTGATGAATAGTGGAGCTGTTTGGATAACACGAACTTTCTACACGACAGGTATAGCGATTTTGTACAGCCATTTTCCTATAATGCCATTTTCTATAGTGCTAGGTCACACAAGAACTCAACTATTGGGTTATAGGAGAACTACCTGTAAGTGGCTGGAGAACTGGAAGGAAGCTTTCAGATTTGTGAGGCATTGGGACCAGTTTATAGAGCAGTTAGGGTTTGTACAAGATGGACAGGTTGCATTTTAGCAGGCTGATGACTAACATCCTTGCATAGAGATTTGCTAGTGCTGCTGGGGAGGGTTTAAGCTAGTTTGGAAAAGGAATGGAAACCTGAAATGGAGCTTAACTTTGAAGGAAACAAAATTATTAAAAGGAAGAAGAAAAGTAGATCACAAAAACAGAAGACTGAAGCACAGGAAAGCATCAGAATAAATAATGATGTGTCAAAAGCAGAATTAAAGACACTCGATCTGAATGAACGTAACATTTGTGAATGCACAAATTAAGGCAAATGGGTATAATTTATTTGCCATTATGGAATAGGGCTATAGATCGATGGTGCTAAGATTAAAAGATAGTCGATATTTAAGAGGGATATACAAGAAAAGAAAATGAGATGGGATAAGCCTCTTAATAAGGGATGATATCAGTACACCAATGAAAGGGGATCTTAGATCAAGATATAGAACTAGTTCAGGTAGAGCTAAGAGCAGGAAAAGGCAGCAAACATTTGTGGGATTTGTCTATAGGCCACCAAATCGCAACAATAATGTAGGGTTTGGCATGAATCAGGAAATTAGAGTTGCACACAGTGTGGGTACTGTAATGCAAAACTTCAATTTACACTGGGTAAAAAACACAGCACTAATGCAGTTGAGGATAAATTCCTGGAGTGCATACAAGATGGATTTCTAATGCAGAACACTGAAAAGCCAACAAGAGAATGGGCTATTTTGTTTTTAGAATTGTGCAAAGAGAAAAACTTTTTAATAACCTTGCTGCAGTGAGCCTCTGGGAAATACTGAATATAATATGATTAAATTTTGCATTGTTTATATGTGATTTAATTCATTTTGAAACTAGGGACTTAAATCTGAAGAAAGGAAATTATGAAGGACAAGATGACTATGTGGATTAGGAAAATGGTCACGATCCTAGCTGATGGCAATACTGGACAAGTCAGAACCTGGAATGAAACCTCATTTGATAAGATTATTTATTTCGTTCGTGCAGCTGGTTAACATGGTGATTAATTACTGAAACATAGTCACATAAGGCTACAGGTGTCTTTTTAGCACTTAATATATATTCATTATACAAAAGAGGGAGAAAGAAACTACACATAGAAGACAGTTAGATAGATTTTAACACAACCAGTAAAACAAAGTCTCAACCTGTTTCCCAAAACCATCCATCGCAGAGACTCAATCCCAGAGAAATATCACACCTATTACAATTTTTAAAATCTTACTTAATTGACCCTTTCCAATTTGTTTTTTCTTGAACTGGAGAGACAATTTTGATTCAAAATGACTTTCTGACATGTTTAAACAAATCTTTCATAGAACTGACCAAAATTCATCTGCTTCCATCCTTAGAAAAAATCAAATTATAAAAATGATTATATGTTATATAACTTTTAACACAAAATACATACAAATTTCACAGGCAGGTAATGGCTAGTATATAAAGAACTACTACACAGTCTACAACAGACATATCCTTGAAGGATGCAAATGCAAAAGGTAAATCACTGTAGTTAAAACAAGAATGAAAGATTGCACTAGATCAACGAGGTGGTTTTTAAAGATGCCAGAAGCAGTGGTAAACCTGAAGATTGGGAGCAATTGATAATCCAGGAAAGGAGAACCATGAAACTGATTAAAGAAAGAGAAAAGAGAACATGAATACAAGTTAGTGAGGAACATAAAGGCCGGTTGTGAAATCTTTTAGGCATGTAAAAAGGTAAATATTAGCTAGGACCAATGTAGGTCCTTTATATGTAGGGACAGGAGAATTAATGAAGAAGAATAGGGAAAAAGGAGGAGAAAGTGAATAATTACTTCGCATCTGTTATTCCAAAAGGGAAGGTTGAAGCCCTCTGATAATTAAACCGAAACACAAACCCCAATCTTTTACGGTGGGAGTAGAGGTTCCCTTCTAATAATTAAACCCAAAACACCCAGAGAAGCTCACCTCACCTTTATAATCTGTTGAAAAGAACGGTTAAATCAAAGAAAATCCCTGATAATCACTTTATAAGTAACAAGTAACTATTTACTCATTTTACCCTAACAGTGAACAAATTGACAGAATTACTAACTAACAGAAAGATTCTTGGCAGTGTGGAGGAGCAGAGGGATCTTGGGGCTCATCTTCACAGTTCCCTGAAAGCTGCCACCCAGGTGGATAGAGTTGCTAAGAAGGCGTAGGGTGTGTTAGCTTTCATTAATAGAGGGATTGAGTTCGAGAGCCGTGAAGTTATGCTCCAGCTATACAAAAGCCTGGTTCGGCCACATCTGGAGTATTGTGTCCAATTCTGGTCACCTCATTACAGGAAAGATGTGGAAGCGTTGGAAAAGGTGCAGAGGAGACTTACCAGGGTGTTGCCTGGAATGGAGGGAAGGTCTTACAAGGAAAGGTTGAGAGCGCTAGGGCTTTTCTCTTTAGAACGACGAAGGATGAGAGGTGACTTGATTGAGGTGTATAAAATGATCAGAGGTATAGATAGAGTAGACAGCCAGAGACTTTTTCCTAGGGTGGAGGTAGCTTTTACGAGGGGACATAGTTTTAAAGTGAAAGGAGGTAGATATCGGGGAGATGTCAGAGGTAGGTTCTTTACTCAGAGAGTGGTAGGGGCGTGGAATGCATTGCCGGAGAGGGTAGTGGAGTCGGCCTCATTAGGGGCATTTAAGTGGCTATTAGATAGGCATATGGATGATAGTATAAGGTAGCGGTGGATGTTAGATAGACCTTAGGTTTCGGGTAAAAGTTCGGCACAACATCGTGGGCCGAAGGGCCTGTACTGTGCTGTACTATTCTATGTTCTATGTAAACCAAACAATTCCCCCTTAACTGCTAACTATTCCCTAACTGAACTAAAATCTACTGGTATGTTGTTCCAATAAACACAAGTCCTACTTATATAAACCCAAGTAATAAGAATATAAATTAAAACTTAGTCTTTCAAAGTCTTCATATATTTCTTCTGCTGTTCTCAAGTCATAAATGCTTTCTTCTGCTGATCCGGCCATCTGGGAGGTTTTCTCTGTGAAGTGTTTTGTGAGGACACTTAGCTAGAAGTGCCGTGGTACCTTTTATAGATAGTTGAGCTTAGCGATTTCTCGTGAGAGCTAGGTGCTTATTTCTCAGATGGTGATTCACTCTCACCCCAATCTTCAAAACCCCTCTCCTTATATACCTTGGAATAACATATCAATTTTCTCTACATTAGAATTGGTCCCAGGTTGTCAAAACCAGCAGATTTAAATTCAATGGGCATTCAATCGCTATGTGCTTGGTTTAAATTAATTGACTGATGATTCCAGCTAGTTGCCAAAACATCAAGACAAGTCTAAGGTTTCCAATCACATGGCCAATTGAGATATGTTTCAATTTAAGAACTGGCTGTACATCTTCAGCTACATACAGACATTGTTTTTTCCTGTATAAATGTCTAAGTTTAGAAAAGCACTTTACCTCTTAAAGGAACCATGCACTCTTCTCCATTATCCTTTTTTTTAAACAAACAAATTCTAGCTTCCTGCCTTCCAATTCACAATTAATCTACACAACATCGTAATACTGTCTCTGGGCTAGTTTTGCAAGAACAAAATGAAATTGGAATCTGTTTGCATGGCTCACAGCTCACCTACTTTCTGGATGAACTTACTTAGCCACTGATGCAGCCTCCTGAATCCTACATGCTTTACATTTGGACAATTAAAATCAGTTTGATCAAATTTTAGGTAGTCTTGTGTGTCAAAGTCACATCTCCTAACCCCCCTCCATACTATACAACTTTCCAAATTGACCACATCTTTGAACTTTGTGAACTAGTAGCACAGTGAGGAAGTTGGTGAACATGGGGTTGAATAAAATCCTAATCATGCAGATGCCGCAAAGCTAGCCTCATTGTTTTCTATGCCTTTTGGTGGCTTAATCTGAGTGCACAGTGTTAACTTCCACATATGTGCTAATGACATTACGATTGCCTGTCAACTGCTTCCTTCAACCTTCATATCTACCATTACGAAGGATCCAGACTTTTCTTCAGCTCAAAATAAACAAATAAAAATTTTTGGCTCTCACCATAAATTACGTGACCTTGCTAATTGCTCTTTTTGGCTGTTCACACAGGACGTAGTAGACATTTCATTCAGGCCTGAGCTCTAAACTCCATAATCTGGTTGTCCTAGTGATGGCTCTCTGTCAACTAGTTCACCTGTTTTCTCTACTTGGCTCATCCTCACTGCCACCCGCTCACCCTCTGACTTGCTAACCCCCACCCACCCCACCATGCTCTCTCTCTCTCTGGCTGTCCACCTGTGCTCTCTCTCAACTTCCCCCACTCTCCAATTGCCCGTCTCCCATCCTCTGCATTTTCTACCTCTCCATCTCCCTCTAGAAATAACATGTTTTGGATTTGTTTTAGGTTCACTTGTTTACTTGCCAATCAATGAGCACTCTCATCCTATACAATACAAAATGGTGCATAATATAGTATAAAACATTCTTTCTCTTTACATTGGTATTCTTGTCAATATCCTGAGGAATGCAGACAAAAAGCTTTGACAAAACGGGTCTTCTTTCAGCAATACACAAGTTCTGCATTACCAAATGAATATTTATACTACTGAGTTTTTAGCCAAGCCTTTTAGACAAACACTGAATAGTGTCAATAAATGTGGAGCTGCAAATGCTCAGCCAGACAAACAGCATCCAAGGAGCAGGAAAGTCAATGTTTCATTGGGCAGCATGGTGGCTCAGTGGTTAGCACTGTTGCCTCACAGCACCAGGGGCCTGGGTTCAATTCCACCCTCGGGTGACTGTCTGTGTGGAGTTTGCACATTCTCCCTGTGTCTGCATGGGTTTCCTCCGGGTGCTCTGGTTTCCTCCCACAGTCCAAAGATGTGCAGGCTAGGTGGATTGGCCATGCTAAATTGCCCGTGGTGTTCAGGGATGTGTAGATTAGGTGGGTTATAGGGGGATGGATCTGGGTGTGATGCTGTGAGTGTCTGTGTGGACTTGTTGGGCCAAAGGGCCTGTTTCCACACTGTAGGGAGTCTTAATCAGTAGCAACTCTAAGTCTAAGTTTCGGGCCGAAACCCTTCATCTGGAATGGGGAGGGGAGCCCAGAAATAAATAGAGGGAAAGGGGTGGGGGTGGGAGGAGCATAGGTGAGATGGAGATAGATGAGTGTAGTAGGGGGTTATTGTGGTTAGTCAGTGAGAAGGGTGGAGTGGATAGGTGAGTAGGAAGATGAACAGGTTGGGGGAGGAGATGTTGTGAAGCTGGTGCAGTCTGGATGCTGTCTAACTGGCTGAGCTTTTCCAGCATCTGCAGTCCTTGCTGTCTCCAAAACACTGGGAGAAAAGCTTCCAAGGTTGCAATGAATGTCTAGTTATTTGACAGTTATCTAAAGCAATATGCTATAGAACTAACGGCAAGACACATCAGTTTAGTCTTAAATAACATAGCGTCAATAGTCGTTTGGGAAATAAGTTCTAGATTTCCACATTCTCTTCAATGGAAAAGTGTTTCCTGACTTCAGTTCTGAAAGGCCCCTTGCTAATTTTAAGATTTTGACCCTTTGCTTTGGACTTTTTAAAGGAAATAGCTTCTCATCATCTATCCTTTCAAATCAGTTTGTAATTTTACGTCAGAGATAGTGGGAACTGCCGATGCTGGAGAATCTGAAATAACAAGGTGTAGAGCTGG